>NC_091394.1:83574590-83897923 GCF_032191515.1 Phaenicophaeus curvirostris | reverse complement strand
TCGCTTTCAAAACTCTTTTGCTAAGGTAAATATTGATCACAGTTTCACTAGTGTTAAATATTGAAGAGGATGTGGTGGCATTGGAACCTTCCACATTTGATGCCCATGTTGGTTATGGTTGGTTTGAAAACAGCTACATAATGACAGTGCTATTTACATTCTCTCACCATCGTCTCCTAGATGCTGACAGTTGGTGTTAATAATTGTGCCGACAACACTTTCTTGAGTGGGAAAAAATGTTAACAATTCCAAGATTTAAATGCTTGATTTAAGACTGTAAATCAGCTTGTTACATCATGTATCCAGTGGTTTAACAGAAACAATCTCCTGTTTGATATCACATCTGTAAGACAGCACAGGTACTGGAAATCTGGTTTCAATGTGGTGACAGTCAGCTCTCTGGAACACAGTCATACATGATTCTTCAGTGCTTTGATTTGCTGTTGCCTCTCTCTAGAGAAATACAAAAATGTGCATCTTGGCATATTCATATCCTTACAGTGGAATCTTCCAGGACCCCCAAAGGCTAATGGTTCATGTTAAAGGTATTTCTGTAATGGGTTGCAAACTTTTGAAATTAACAACTGTGATGTTAGGATGTAGCCAGTTAAAATTTGGCATTATCCTCCTACAGTTAAAATATGTATCTTTGAAGTTTTTAATAGTTTCAGAATGGTTCTTTTTTTTTTTAGTATGACTTCATTCTTAATGTTTGAGCAGTGCTTTGAAGATTAGAAGCACTGCTGAGCTGCAAGCTTTCTATTTTGTTGTTGTTAATTGAGGATTAATGGTCATTAAAATCTGACAAGGGGCTACTCCAAATGATTAAATTGCTTTGGTATTTTGAACACTATACTTACAAGGCTGGGTGACTTTTAAGTTTGATTTAGTGTCCTCTTCTAAAGAATCTTTGTATATCAAAATATTTCTTACATACTAATAGTATTTACTAAATCAAGCTGTGTATGATTATTGACTTGTGTGTTCAGAGGAATCAGAGTTTCGAAATTTGGTTGTGTGTGGTTGTAATTCTTGGTGCGTTCTGTTAATTGCAGTATTTACATCATCACTTCTTATTTGTTTTCAGACTAACAAAGCTATTCTGATTCTGCTGTGATGGTTCATAAACATAACTTTTTTGGGAAATTTCTAGATACAAGCTAGTGTTAATTTTTTCGGAGGTGGTATGGTTCACTCAATACAAAGTATTGTTTTGTGCAGTTAAATTTTGTGTAGTAGTCAGCTCTTCCTGCCATACCAAGACTAACGAATAAATGGAAATGACGTTTTTAATGTTTGCAGCTGGTCTTGTTATCACTAGAGAAGTAATTCTACTTTACACTGGAAGGTCTGGTTTAAGTACTGAAGTGAAACTTCCAGTGCATCTTTCCCTCTAGGTCATATGGTGTTATTTTGATGGTAGGCTTTTCAATCCAAGTGCAAGAGCCTGCTATAAGGCTTGTGTCTTATCGACTAAATAAAACCCTCGGGAACAAAGAAAAAATGAAAACAAGAATCATATGTCATTGGATGTGTTTCTCAGACTTGTTCGTTTATCTCTTTATAAAGAGATTTCAGTAGCTAATATATTTTCCAGTACGTTCATAAACCTGAACTTTTGCAGCTTGCAAAGGGGTGTGAAATTTAGAGTAGTGCGTTCATGACCTTCTCTGCTACCTTTCTCAGACTCCGTTAGAAAACAAAGCTGCAGGTTAGGCCTAAATTTGGGCCTGCATCTCCCTGGATAATATCTGCTGTAGTCTTAAGGCCGGAGCTTGAAAACTGTGGACTTGTATATCACAGAATCACAGAATAACCAGGTTGGAAGAGACCCACCGGATCATCGAGTCCAACCGTTCCTATCAAACACTAAACCATATCCCTCAGCACCTCGTCTACCCGTGCCTTAAACACCTCCAGGGAAGGTGACTCAACCACCTCCCTGGGCAGCCTGTTCCAGTGCCCAATGACCCTTTCTGTAAAGAATTTTTTCCTAACGTCTAGCCTAAACCTCCCCTGGCAGAGCTTGAGGCCATTCCCTCTTGTCCTGTCCCCTGTCACTTGGGAGAAGAGGCCAGCACCCTCCTCTCTACAACGTCCTTTCAGGTAGTTGTAGAGAGCAATGGGGTCTCCCCTCAGCCTCCTCTTCTCCAGGCTAAACAAACCCAGCTCTCTCAGCCGCTCCTCATAAGGCCTGTTCTCCAGCCCTTTCACCAGCTTTGTTGCTCTTCTCTGGACTCGCTCCAGAGCCTCAACATCCTTCTTGTGGTGAGGGGCCCAGAACTGAACACAGGATTCGAGGAGCGGTCTCACCAGTGCCGAGTACAGAGGGAGGATAACCTCCCTGGACCTGCTGGTCACGCCATTTCTGATACAAGCCAAGATGCCATTGGCCTTCTTGGCCACCTGGGCACACTGCTGGCTCATATTCAGTCGGTTGTCAACCAGCACACCCAGGTCCCTCTCCTCCAGGCAGCTTTCTAGACAGACTTCTCCTAGTCTGTAGCACTGCACAGGGTTGTTGTGCCCCAAGTGCAGGACTCGGCATTTGGCCTTGTTAAACCTCATGCCATTGGTCTCTGCCAGCAGTCCAGCCTGTTCAGATCCCTTTGCAGAGCCTCCCGACCCTCCAGCAGATCAACACTTCCACCCAGCTTAGTGTCGTCCGCAAACTAGCTAAGGGTGCACTCGATGCCTTCATCCAGATCATTGATGAAGACATTGAACAGGGCTGGACCCAGCACTGAGCCCTGGGGAACCCCACTTGTCCCTGGCCTCCAGCTGGATTTCACACCATTTCCCACCACTCTCTGGGCCCGGCCAGCCAACCAGTTTTCCACCCAGGAGAGTGTGCGCCTGTCCAGGCCAGAGGCTGACAGTTTCTCAAGCAGAACGCTGTGAGAAACTGTGTCAAATGCTTTACTGAAGTCCAGGAAGATACATCCACCGCCTTTCCCTCATCCAGCAGCCGAGTCACTTTGTCATAGAAGGCGATCAGGTTAGTTTGGCAAGACCTGCCTTTTGTGAACCCATGTTGACTGGGCCTGATCACCCGGTTCTCTTGCATGTGCTTCATGATAGCACTCAAGATCACCTGTTCCATGACTTTCCCTGGCACTGAGGTCAGACTGACAGACTGACAGGCATGTAATATGCTATTACATCATTGTGTATTGGGGTATTTGGGTAGCATGTAAGGGTTTTGAAGGTTTCCTAGTTTTATCTTCCTGAAAAATCATTGATACTTGATGACAGCCCATGTTATTTTCGTTTGTGGCTGCTTTCTGTGAGCAATTATCATCAGAAATGCCATGATAAAGTTGGCATTGTATCACAAGTGCTTCTGGAATGGAATCAACAAGCAAACAGGATTCACTGTAACAGGGATAGTTGGTGTGCATAGAAAGAGCCAATGTGGAGAAAACTGGAAAAAGGGAAGCTTACAAGACTATAAAGCTGTGGAGAATAGTTGTGCAGTAGGCAGAGAGCATACTGTGCTGTAATCTGTCCAGTTACTTGACTGTAGAAGACTGGCAAATATATGATAAACCCTAACTTCAAGCTAAATGCAAATTGAGTAGTATTTATATGCTGGCTCTT
Organism: Phaenicophaeus curvirostris; assembly: GCF_032191515.1. Classification (NCBI taxonomy): domain Eukaryota; kingdom Metazoa; phylum Chordata; class Aves; order Cuculiformes; family Cuculidae; genus Phaenicophaeus; species Phaenicophaeus curvirostris. The sequence goes on along the minus strand of NC_091394.1, from coordinate 83,894,323 downwards.
TGGTAGATGGCATCTCTCTCCTACATCTGGGTGTCCTGAAACTGCTGTATTGCTAAACTCTACTTCACTGCCAGCTGATTTTATTTTCATTACTGTTTTTCCATGAAATGTGATTTATGTGACCAAAGTATCTCTTTGTCTCTCTGCTGTGTAGATCTCTCTTAACAGATTGAATTAAAAGGTATGGCTTCAAGGGACCTGAGGGACTGGTGTGAATGTGTGTTGAAGTGAAACAGAGAGGCTTCAGTGCTAGTCTGTCTAGATGCAAGACAAAGCAGAAGTGAAGCGGTGGTGTGAATAAACAAAGAATCAGTGTGTGTTAGTCCTGTTCAGTACTTGTATCAAACTCAGTTGGAAAAAGGTATTTTATTTTCTATTTTCCCTCCAGCCCCAGAAGCAGGCTGTATGTAAAGGTCTTGTTTTCCCATTCTGCCCCAAGAAGGCAAGGTATTCGTCAAGAATTTCTTTTCTAGTTGTCTTTTTCTTCCTTTTAACCAATTTGTGGCACTTCATTAATAGTGTTTTTAAATTTGTGACATAAAGTTCTGCTGAACAACCAAGGATAAAGCTAGAGAAAAGTGTTCCTGTTGAGAACATATATGAGCTTAACTCTGCCCCTGTGTTCGCTACATACCAGTATTTGTATAAAACCTGTTCTTGACCTGGTTGAGCTGAAATCCATTAGAATAGTCTGCCAACAGACATTGAGGCAGTATTGCTTTAATGACAGCATAGTCATCAGGCAACTTCTGGTGCATTTTGCTTGGATGGATTAGGGTTTAGTGAAATAAAACCTACTTATGCTGGACAAAACAATAGTTCTTTCAAGTCTGTGTTCGTGATTAGTGTCTTATCTTGCTCTGGCTCTTGTTAGGCATAAAATTTTACTTAAGCGTAAAGTGTTTCTATCAAATGATTGACTGCTTCTGAGTGTCTTCGTTCATACTGTTCCAATTTACAGTATCGTCTCCTGAGAATTATTCATTGTGGAGTTCAGATACAGGGAAGGAAGTGAGAATTATGTTAAAAATATGATGAGTAATTTGTGCTTTTTCTTTCATCATTGATTATTCTTAAATATCGTTTGACACACATAGCTTACAAAATATAAATTACATTATCATCTGAAGTAAAACTCCAATGATATTTAATTTTGAAGATTAATGCAACTGAAATGTATGTATGTGTTTTGTGCTTGTTAAAATTTCCTACCAGTTTCTGCATAGTTACATTCAAGGCATTTTGATAGTTTCTTGTGTAGTGTTTCCTGCAGGAGAGAGTTTATTGCCCCTACAACATAGCTTTTAACAGAGCAACAAGGTAAAGTAAAAAGGATCAATATTTCATTTCAGAAGGGTGTTTCAGAGAATTGGTTTAGAACTGCATTTTGACCATTCATTTAATGGTCTTTTTTATTCTCCTGGAACATTAGAATGGCCACCTGTTGTTCAACCTGTGTTAAAATTGCTAGTGTTTAAGCTCATAGCTTGCTCGGTTTGTATGCAACACTTCAACAATGTAAAAATTCTGAATATATAGTTCAAGGACAAAAAACCCCATTGTATAATACAGTTTTCTTGTCTTTATGTTCTAGGTTGTGTTAAAGATAATTAAACATTACCAAGAAGAAGGGCAGGGAAATGAAGTCGTCCAGGGAGTGCTGCTCGGTCTTGTGGTGGATGACAGACTTGAAATTACAAACTGCTTCCCTTTCCCTCAGCATACAGAGGATGATGCAGACTTCGATGAAGGTAATGGTTACAGTTTCACAAAGCTTTAGGTTAAAAAAGTATCCATGTGTGCAAAAAGGGATTTTTTTTTCTCCCCCACTGACGAGAAGCTTGTACGCGATCAGAGTGTGTTTTTGTTTGACTTGAGGTATCAATGGGTTATTTGCAATGACATCCTGCATATCCAACTGAAATCTTGTCTATGTAAGCAAAGTTATAAGTATAAAAGCTGTATTACATTTTGGAGTGAGACTGTCCACACTGGAAGTTACCCGGGTTTTCAGTCTGTAATTCATACAGACTTTCAAGCTGTTTATGAAAATGACTGTGTATTTCTATATGTATGTATATAAACATATATGTATGTATGCAGTCAGTCGTATAGATTGCCTCTCTGTAGTTTGATTTGTATGTGTGAAGTACTCATTGAAAGCCTGGAGAGAAGAACTTTTTTAAGTGTAAGAGGCACTGGTTACTTGAAATCTGGGTGATATTTTTGCTTGTTCAGGTGATCTAGAAGTAGCATCAGTGTTTTCTGTCTGTCTTGGTGTTTCCTTTCCGGTCCTTATAACGTTTTGTTATTGCAACTGGAAGTTAGTATAACCAGCTTGACACAGAATGGTATATGATTTATAAAGTAAAGATGAAAGGCTTAGAATTCTGGTCTTGGTAGTGTGTGTGTGTTTATTTAAAGATACTGGTAGAAACACTTTGTTAGGGCTTATAAAGACCTTCAAGAGTAACTAAAGAGGCAATATAGTCAAAGTAGTTTTGTTTGGGAAACCTGCTTTTATCTAATTTTGATAATTCAGTGTAAGCAAGATTACTTAAACTGCTTTTTCTTCCTTATAATGAGGTTAGTTATTATTAAACTAGTGTATTATCTTCTTACAATAAGAATCTTAGTCTGCCTTTAACACAGAGATAATTTTAAGAGTTCTCTGCAACTTGGTAAGGCTACTTAGCTATTTATTGCTTCTGTTGTGTGATTATACAATTTGCTATGAGAAAAAAACCCACAAGGGAATCTTAATTAATGTGATCCTTGAGTCAAAGCTATATTTTATTTAAGTCTAGAAGATGTTTTAAAGATTCCTTCTCTCCTGGAGCTCTTCAAAAGACTGGAATAATCTAAATTTTTAATTGGAGCACATGCTTCAGTTTTTCCTGCAGAAAATAACTGAATTGTTTCCATGTAGCTGATAGACAAGCAAGGAGTGAAATAAATGTCTTAATCTCGCCATATGAAGTCTACCATGCTGAAGCTGTAAGCCTGTGTTCTTGTATGCAAGTTTCAATTGTTCCTACTTGGGAGAAACTTTGTTACAGGAAAGTGACTCTTGTTACCAGTCTTTCTTTGCTTGTTTTTAGCAAGTAGGCAATAATCCTGGCATTAAGTGCAGAACACAATGCTTGTGGAGCTTCCCTCACCTGGAAGCCTTAGCTTCTCAACCTTCTGTTCCCATGCTGCAGGTGCAGAATGAAGAGCAAACTCTAGGCAGAGTGGAAAGTGAACCTATGACGGTGGCGCTGATGTGTGCCTCCAGCAGTGATAGGGATTTTGCAGCCATGTCAGGAAAACTGGCCTTGCTGAATCACAGAATCATTTAGGTTGGAAAAGACCTTTGAGATCATCAGGTCCAACTGTAAACCTGTCACTGCCAAGTCCATCACTAAGTGATGACCCTGAACACCACATCTATACGTCTTTTAAATACCTCCAGGAATGGTGACTCAACCACTTCCCTGGGCAGCCTGCTCCAACACTTGACAACCTTTTCAGTGAAGAATTTTTCCTGGTATCCAGCCAAAACCTCCCTTGGTGCTGTCGCTTGTTACTTGGGAGAAGAGACCGACACCCACCTTGCTACAGCCTCCTTTCAAGCAGTTGAAACCCGATAAGTCAACCTTGAGAGCCATTTTGTATTGGTTTTTGTCTTCCCTAGCTGCTACTGTGTGGGTCATAGAGGTGTTCTCTCTGTATCATTCTCACTGAAATACAGTTAAACAGACCATTCAGGAAACACAGTGCTCGTGTTCATTCTGCAGTCCGTTTACTTAGGGCCCATTCGGCCTTTTGGCCTATGCAGTAGAGGCTAGTGAAGATGAAACCCCAAACAAGATGGCTCTTGAGTTGTTAGCAGTGTGTTAGAAACCTTTTTTAGGCTTTACATAGAGTTATCTTCTGTCTTGCCAATGTAAAAAATAATAAAGTTTTATAAAGCCTCCTTGTTTGTTTTCCCTGGAGCTATGTTTCCCTATGCAAGCATCCTGCCAGATTTTCAGAAGATTTTTTTTTTCCTTCTAGATACAGATATTGCAGCAGAGAAATCTCGTTATATGCCAGAAACTTAAAATTCAGGGTGCTAAAACCCAAACCAGACAAGACACCTCTCTTCCCCCTAAGACTTTTGTGTTACATCAGTATCAGTAATTGAAGTGGCTCAGAATTGAAGACAGAGGAACCAACGCAACCTTGTCGTTGGTGTATACTACAGGCCACCCGACCAAGGAGAGCCAACCAACGAAGTCGTTTTCCTCCAACCACAGGAGGCTTCATGCTCACAAGTTCTCATCCTACTAGGGGACTTCAACCGCCCTGACATATGTTGGAAAAGTAGCATGGTGAGCTGTAGACAATCTGGGAGGCTCCAAGAGTGCACTGAGGATAGCTTCTTAGTCCAGCTGATAGAGACCCCCAGCTGAGGAGATACAATACTGGACCTGATGGTCACTAATACAAGCGAACTCACCAGTGATACCAGGATCGGAGGCAGCCTGGGCTGCAGTGGTCATGCACTGGTAGAGTTCAAGGTCCTGAGGGATATGGGGCAGGTGAGGAGTATAGTCAGGACAATAAATTTCAGGAAAGCAGACTTCCAGTTCTTCAAGGCACTACTCGGTAGGATCCCCTGGAATGTGGTCCTCCAGAACAAGGGAGCAGAACAGAACTGGAAAATATTCAAGGATTCTTTCCATAAAGCACAAGAGCGCTCAGTCCCTGTATGTAGAAAATCAGGCAGGAAAGGGAAGAGATCAGTGTGGTTGAGTTGAGACCTACTGGTTAAACTAAAGAAGAAGAGGGAACAGCACAGGCAGTGCAAGCAAGGACAGGTGGCCTGGGACGTGTATAGGGATGCTGCCCAGTTGTGCAGGGAGGAAGTCAGGAAGGCCAAGGCAGAGCTGGAGCTAAACTTGGCAAGGGAAGTGAAGACTAACAAGAAGGGCTTCTACAGGTATGTCAATCAAAAGAGGAAGGTCAAAGAGAACATACCCCCACTGAGGGTTGGAAATGGTGATCACGTATCAACAGACAAGGAGAAGGCTGAGGTCCTTACCAACTTTTTTGCCTCAGTCTTCACCAATAACTGCTCTCCTCACCCCTCCTGGGTCATGGGACAGCAAGATGGTGACCAGGGGGTAAACCCCCTCCCACTATAGAGGAGGATCAGATTTGTGACCACCTGAGGAACCTGAACATTTATAAGTCTGTGGGACCTGATGAGATGCATTCCAGAGTCCTGAGGGAATTGGCTGATATGGTTGCCAAGCCAACTCTCCATGATGTTTGAAAAGTCATGGCAATCAGGAGAAGTCCCTGGTGACTGGAAGAAGGATAACATTGTGCCCGTTTTTAAAAATGGCAGAAAAGATGACCCTGAAAACTACTGACCTGTCAATGTCATCTCCATGTCTGGGAAGATCATGGAACAGATCCTCCTAGAAGCTGTGCTAAAGCACATGGAGGACATGGAGGTGGTTAATGTCAGTCAGTATGGCTTCACCAGGGGCAAGTCCTGTATGACCAACTTAGTGGCTTTCTGTGATGGGGTGACCACATCAGCGGACACGGGTAAACTGATGGATGTGACCTATCTGGGCTTCTGTAAAGCCTTTGACATGGCCCCCCACACTATCCTTCTCTCTAAATTGGAGGGATATGGGTTGACGGTACGGTGGACAAGAAACTGGTTGGGTGATCATATTCAGAGAGTAGTGGTCAATGGCTCAAAGTCCAAATGGAGATCCATGCTTGGTGGTGATCCTCAGGGATCTATACTGGGACCAGTGCTGTTTAATATCTTCGTCAGTGATGCTGAGTGCACCTTCAGCGAGTTTGCAGATAATGCCATGCTGAGTTATGTAGTTGCCACACCAGAAGGATGGGATGTCATCCAGAGGGACCTAGACAAGCTGGAGAAGTGAGCCTGTGAGAGCCTTATGAGGTTCAACAAGGCCAAGTGCAAGTTCCTACACCTGGGTCTGAGCAATCCCTGATTTCAGTACAGGATGGGGGATGTTGTGATTGAGAGCAGCCCTGTGGAGGAGGACTTGGGGGTGCTGGTCAATGAGAAGCTCAACATGAGCTGGCAGTGTGCACTTGCAGCCCAGAAGGCCAACTGTATCCTGGGCTGCATCAAAAGAAGCGTGGCCAGCAGGTTGAGGGAAGTGATTCTGCCCCTTTATTTCTCTCTTGTGAGACCTCATCTGGAGTACTGTGTCCAGTTCTGGAATCCTCAACATAAGAAGGATATGGAGCTGTTGGAACTGGTCCAGAGGAGGGCTACAAAGATGATCAGAGGGCTGGAGTACTTTCCATATGAGGACAGGCTGAGAGAGTTGGGCTTGTTCATCCTGGACAAGAGAAGGCTCCAAGGAGATCTTAGAGCCACCTTCCAGTACCTGAAAGGAGCCTACAAGAAAGCTGGAGAGGGACTATTCATAAAGGCTTGTGGTGATAGGACAAGGGGGAATGGGTATAAACTGGAGAAGGGCAGATTTAGACTAGACATTAGGAAGAATTTCTTCACTGTGAGAGTGGTGAGACTCTGGAACAGGCTGCTAAGGGAAGTTGTAGCTGCCCCATCCCTGGAGGTTTTTAAGGCCAGTTTGGATGGGGCCTTGGGTAACCTGATCTAGTGGGATGTCCCTGCCCATGGCAGGGGGGTTGGAACTAGGTCCCTTCCAGCCCTGACTATTCTATGGTTCTATATGGAAGAAAAGAATAAGGGCACTTCAGTGCCTTCATCACTCAAAATTATACTTAATGTTGTTCTCTTTGGTCAGAATAATGTTGTATTTTCTAATCTTCTCACTTAGTGTATATATTCTTTTTTGTTTTTCCTCCTTTATTCCCTTGTCTAAGATTCTGGAATAGGAAGAATCCTATTGAGACTCCCAAGTTTCTGGGCTTGCAGAAAGCATTTCTTATTGCACTTCGGTGGTCTTGTGTTAATGCAGGGACTGTTGCACTGGCTGAAGAGCTACCCCGTCTGCCCTTCACCGGAGGGGAGGAAGCGGGGAGCAACTGCGATAAGGTTATGTGTTGGCAAACTCTTAACCTGCCATCCTGAGAATTGAATAAATTCACTCAAGAAATAATTTGTTCTGTATCATTTTGCTGGAGCCTTGTGGTCTTGAAGTGATAGCTATTAAGAGAATTGAGTTTACTTACAGGAGAGTGATGTTCAAGCAAACAAACTGTTGGATAATTGGCAAGAGGCATTTAAGCTAATGTTTTCCTTTTTTAAATTGAGCAAATCTAATATAAACCACATTTTTGAGGGTGCTAAGAAAATATCCTTAATTTGAACCTGAAATAGGTATGCATGACATTTAAGAATCAGTTTGATAAAGATCTATTTCTTACTTGTTAGCAACAATTATTTCTTCAAATATGCATAGATGTGCCGTTGTTATGGTGCCATTTTGTCTCTTGCTGCTAATGCCTGAGATAAGTAATTTTGGCCATTTGCCTTAACAGAATTCCTTAAAAAATAAAATTTTTGATTTAAAGAAGATGTGCTCAGACTAGTTCTTTTAGTGCAAGAACATTTTTTAGTGCAGTTTGAAATGGACTGTTTCTAGGAACTGCAGAAAAAAAACATGAGAGGGTTTTTTTTAGCTTCAAGCAACTCTATTATAAATCTGGGAGTATTGTCTACCATTTATGAATCCACAGGTGTCTTCCATCTTAAAGTTTCTCCTGCAGTGTCATCTTCCTATGGTTCTCTTTACAAAGTGTAATTTTTTGGTAAGATTTTCCTGTCAGGGAAGTCTTAAACACCTAGACTGGCCTGCTACAGCACAAGATTTTTGGAGGGGGTGGGAGGGTTCAGCCCAGCTCTTTGTTAGAAATCTGTAGGTGATGTTTAGTTGATGATATGTGAGCTAATGGAGGAAAATTGTGGAACAGGGGTGTGCTGTTGAGTCTTCGAGAAAAGATGCTTCAGCATGGATGTTTGATGTTTTGGGGCTGGCATTTACCTTTCAGATAAGTGTGTTTCCTTGCTGCTAGTGCACTCAAAACCCCATAGGTACTGAATTTATTTCTCAAAATACAGATCTTTAATTTTAAAAAGATAAATTATCAACAAGTGTAACCTCTACTTATATGCCTGCCCTCTCCCATCTTCCACCCATGAATTCAACTCCTGTTTAGGGAAAGTCAGATTTCTGTTGTGAGGAATTTCGGCTTAGGAACTTTTGTGAAATGGTACAGTACCCCACCTTGTCTTTGTGAGGGTAGTTTTCTGAGAATAACTTTCATTTTAGGGCACTTCCAGTCTTTTGCTAAGCATAATGCCTGAGGTGTATCTTCTTCCTGGGAAATGAATGTATTATTCTTGACTATAAATTGTGTCTCTAAGAGACATTTTATGTGCAGTCCTTTGCACATCATTGTTTTTATCACCAATTTTATCATTGACTGGCTTTCCTCTTCTAAAGGAAAATTACATTCCTTGCATGGAAAGCAATAGTTAAAAATGTAGTATACATCTTGTAATTCGTGAGATCTCGTGAGACATTATTTTGAAAAGATATTTTGAGACAGATTTTATTTCAGCCTGATATATTTTAGTACCTAACTGACAAAGCTGAGATAATAAATTAAGTGCTGTGATAATTATGCCAATAGAAACTTTGAGGCAGTTATATAATTATACATCAAAATAAGTTCTAGAAGGTTGTAACTTTTTCTTCTTTTGTAACTATGCAGAGATCTCATTAGAATCCCTCTGAACTGCTTCAGCTGCGAAGGTGATGCTGCCTTCTCCTTCCTCCCCTGCCACCCTTAACATGATTTTTACTATCTTAGCTGTGAAGGTTTGTTGCTTTTTCAGTTTTAAGGTTGGAAGTATCTAGATGATTAAAAATCTTTATGCCTGTATTTGTCTAGGCTGTAGGTTGTTGTTTAGTTGCATAATCACACAGAATCACAGAATCACTAGGTTGGAAAAGACCCACATGATCATTGAATCCAGCCATTCCTATCAACTACTAAACCATACCGCTCAGCACCTCATCCACCCATCTTTTAAATACCTCCAGGGATGGACTTTCCCTGGGCAGCCTGTTCCAGTGCCCAATGACCCTTTCTGTGAAGATTTTTTTTTCTGATGTCCAGCCTGAACCTCCCATGGCAGAGTTTGAGGCCATTCCCTCTCATCCTGTCCCCTGTCACTTGGGAGAAGAGGCCAGCTCCCCGCTCTCTACAACCTCCTTTCAGGTAGTTATACAGAGCAATAAGGTCTCCCCTCAGCCTTCTCTTCTCCAGGCTAAACAACCCTAGTTCCCTCAGCCACTCCTCATAAGACTTGTTCTCCAGCCCCTTCACTGGCTTCGTTGCTCTTCTCTGGACTCGCTCCAGAGCCTCAACATCCTTCTTGTGGTGAGGGGCCCAGGGCTGAACACGGTATTCGTGGTTTGGTCTCACCAGTGCCGAGTACAGAGGGAGAATAACCTCTCTGGACCTGCTGGTCATGCTCTTTGTGATACAAGCCAAGATGCCATTGGCCTTCTTGGCCACCTGGGCACACTGCTGGCTCTTGTTCAGTCACTCTCAACCAACACCCTCAAGTTCTCCTCCTCTGGGAAGCTTTCTAGCCAGACCTCTCCTAGTCTGTAGCACTGCACAGGGTTGTTGTGCGTGCCTACTAGAACTAACACGTTGCTATATTTCCACAAACTTCCGTTAAGGTTCAAGTGAATGCAGTTGCATATGGAGAAAAATGGTGTAGCCTCTGTATAGTACTTTTTCAGGGTTTTAATTGGTTATGGTGAACAACGGTTCGTACTGCGTACCTTTACCTACAGTGTTGCTGGTACGGTGACCTACAATATGGGATCCTTGCAGAAGCAGAAGCTTCAGGTAGCTGAAAGGAAGGTGTTTAGAAAAGTTAATTCAAGGTAAAACAATGAACTGCATGTGTGCTTTTGAACTGTTGCCTGCTGCAGTGAGAGTGGAGTGAGTGTTGGCTGTATTAAGGCCCTTGCTGTTTTATCGGAGGACTTGTTCTTGAGGTTGCATTTCTTGAAAACGCCAATTTGGTCCTGAAGCCCCTATTATGTCCAAGTCACAGACTGTCTCAGTGCCTAAGTGTGGTGTTGTTTGGCGAATTGTTTTGGCTAAAAGCATCTTAATAAAAAAAGCAGATGCTTTGTAGAGTTATGTTTTTTTTTCTTTTATTAAATTCCTCGTGTAGCTTCACAGCCTTGTGAGTCCAACTGGAGAGGTGGTATGGACCCTCGAGGTGCTTGAAACCCCTGTGTGGTCAACTCAGAATCTCCCAGGCAGTACGTGTGTACCTATTGGGACCAAATGGATTATGTGTAGGTTGATTTCTTTTACCAGTATTGCTGTAGGAGTGCTGATGTTGTTAAACCTCAGCCCCCTAGCTGTGCTGATTCATCTCCTTAATGTGAAGCCTTCTGTCAAGGCTAAATTTTGTCAGGTTTTTCTTCTGAAAACACCTTCTACTTATTCCCATTTAAAATCTGCTAGTATTATAACTCAAAGTTTTATCATTGTAGGAATATCTCTTATTTCTCATGTATTGTTGCAGGATGGAACTTGAGCATGCTGGAACTGTGCTCTGAATAGGCAGAGGCAATTTTGGCTGATAATTATTTTTTTGGCTAACAGTTTTTTTTTTCCTTTGGATTTATTCTCTTTAGGTGTAACAGTAGGCAAAAATAGAGAAGATTGTGTATATTGTCTTTTATTGTAAGAAAATAGAATGTTTATGAAATGCAGGGAAATCCAGTTATATGAAATTTTATTTCACTGAGGATAGGAACAGATGACCCAAAAGCTTCTAAATCACGGTTGCGGTTATAGTTCATATATCTGAATTCTGGGGTTTTTTTTAAGTTCCTATAGTAATTTATAAAGTAAGCTATATTGTGTAAATGTTGACTTTTCAATTACTAAGCTCTGGCAAAAGCCCATCAGGTTTCTGTGTGCGTTTAGGAAATTTAACTTCTGGTCTATGTAAAAAGTTTATCGACTTTTAAGTTCAATCTTTTTCTTTATCATTTGGGTGTAAATAATTAATGAAATAGGCTGTAGGCTTGATGAGGATTAATTTATATAAGGAATTCGGATGATTATGACAGAGGGTGCACGATCAGTTGTGTTAAATGTGTGAAATGTCTTATCTGTCCTTCCATGTTTCGTTGTTTGTTCTATTTTGTTTGGTGGCTTGCCAGAACTGCTATTGGAATGTACTGATTGATGGAGATGTTGGTTGTTAGAGGTGATTAATTGTCATGTAATAGGATGTATCACGTAATCAAGCTTTTTTAATAAAGCTGGTAATCACACTTGAGTCATTTTATACTTTACTCCTCACCAGTGCAAGTTGTTAATTTGTTTCCTAAAAGGAAACTAGTATGGGTGCTGTTCGCATGCCTGTGATGGTTCGGTGGAGCAGCAGCCCTGGGAGCTTCGTGTGAGTTTTCACACTGTGCAGACTGATCCCTTTGCGATATTTTTATCATTATTGGGCAAAGAAGCAGCCGTGCTGATGCAAGGCTGCTTTTCAGGGTATTTGAAGCGTGTGGACGCATGGGCTGGTGTGTCCGACTCAGCCCCGTGCCCGAGGGGTGTTTATCGTCGCTCAATAGGAGTGACATATCGAGGCTGATGGGAGACCTCATTGCTTTCTACAACTACCTGAAAGGAGGTTGTGGAGAAGAGGGAGCTGGCCTCTTCTCCCAAGTGACAGGGGACAGGACAAGAGGGAATGGCCTCAAGCTCCGCCAGGGGAGGTTCAGGCTGGACATTAGGAAAAAATTTTTCACAGAAAGGGTCATTGGGCAGTGGAACAGGCTGCCCAGGGAGGAGGTAGAGTCATCTTCCCTGGAGGTGTTTAAGGCACGGGTGGACATGGTTTAGTGTTTGATGGGAATGTTGGACTCGATGATCCAGTGGGTCTCTTCCAACCTGGTGATTCTACGAGTCTGTGATTCAAGGCCGAGGAGCGGGGCCGGCAGGGGGCGCCCGCACGCCGCTCGCCCCGCTCCAGCTCCGGCTCGAGCCTGGGGCTCGCTGGGCTCCGAGCGCTTCCCTTCCCCGCTCAGCCAAGCTGTGTCCGAAGGAATCGTACGGATCGGCGGAGTTTAATTCACAAACCTCTCTGCCTGTGCTTGTGTCCTAAAAGCAGTGCAGGAGCGTTTGTGTTTTGCTGATTCTCCGCTTCCCGGTTCTAACACGTGCGACTGGGAAAGGGGAGATGGCGTTTGGGGTGCATCTCCTGAGCTTGTTTTCAGTAGCTTTATACTGCTAGACCTAAAACCTGCATATAAACCTAGCCCTTTTCTGATAGTATTACCTGAAATTCTTTGTTTATTGTGTTTCTGGATTTTCAGGTTGATTTTTATGGTAGAGGCAATGCTTTAGAGTGGTAGGTAAATTCTTTTGTTCAAAGTCTAATTTTGAATCAAAAGAGAAATAATTTTGCTCTTTTAAGCACCAGGCATATTAAGGGTTTTGTTGTTTTCTATTTTTTGGCTTCAGTTCATTAAGGTCTTGCTACGAAAGAAGTTATTGTAATTTGCTTTGAAACACAGAAATGCTGTACCATGTTTTTAAGAAAAAATATTCATTGTGTTTTTCCCTGACTAATTTTAAACATAAAAACCTTGTAGTTCCTTAAATTCTGAAAATTGTCACATTTTTGACTTTTTTTAATAATTCACAGTTGCAATAGATATTAACTTATCTAATCAACTTTCATGCTGAATTTTACTGAAAATTATGTATAAGAATGATCATTTACTAATCCTATTGATGAAGTTAGAGAAGCATCTATTGTGATAGGTTGTTTGCTGTATGTAACTGTCTTTCAGCAGCATTAGAACATGCTGGAAGACTGTATCCCTCTCCGTTTTGCATTTAACCATTTCACTTTATGGAGGTTTTGAACGTGAAGCTAGGAGGTTTTTACGTGATAGTTTGTGTTCCATCTTAAATGTATTCTTCATTTAAAATCACTATGTATGATTATTTAGTTCGCTATATGGATAGTTCATATAGTTTTGTAACACTTGCAGAAACTCACTAATTTTTATGTAATCAGCAATATGAAACTCCAATTTCTTTTTTTACTTTCTGCAATTCAGATAAAATATTTCAAATTAGCTATTCTAAATTTGATTTTCTAGCTAATATAATTAGCTCAACTCTCATTTAACATATTACAGTGCACAGAAGATGATAACTAAATAATTAAAGTATATTCGTATGTCTGATATATGTTCTTTGACTTCAGGTATTAATCTCTGAATTTTACGGCTGTGTTATAGCTTGTGATAGTGATTTGAAAATATTAAGTCTAACACTTTCTGTTTATTAGGGGAGAGAAAATATACAGGTTATTTACCTTGAGTACTCGAAAGTTTTTAAAGTAATTTTTGAGTTACAAAGAATCAAAAGGTTGTTTCATTTTTACAAAATAATTTTATGTATTGTTTGTTCAGTTTTGGGTATACACAAGAACTCTGAAATATGGAGTTATTTTATATTCCTCCCCAGATGCAAATGAACTCATGTTTATATTTGACATGATTAACTTGTGGCGATATTATAGTAACCAGTATCTAACGTGCTACTTTGTGTTAAACTGCTCTCCTACAGGTTAGTTTATGAAACGATATTGCTGTGAACATATGGCAGAGGTGAAACTTGCTGGCTTCCCCCTCCATTTACTGTCATTTACTGAGCATTGGAATGTTGCGGCAGTGTGATTCAGGAAAAAAAATAATCTAGGTATAACCATTTGTATTTGAAGGAAATGGAGTCTTTTTCAGGCAATTGCTGGAACATGTGGTTGACATCTTGATGGATCCTGTATTCATCCTGCCCAACAGAGGTAGTTCTTGGGTGCCTATAAGTTAGAAAAGTAGTAGCTTTAGGCTACCTCTGTGTTTGAAGGAAGTAAAGATTCAGCCAGAAGGAAATCCAGACTGTGCACAGATCATGTCAATTCCGATAATAAAAACTTTCTGCGTCCTTATCCTTGATTATGACTACAGGAGTGGGCATTTCCATTGGACTGTCTGGATCGGTCTCTGTGCTCTTTGCGTATTTGGTCTGTAGTATGTCTTTTCTTAAAAGACGAAGTTCTTGTTGTCCCTGTGTTCCCCCTTAGCTTTGGCCAAATATTTTGACTCTACACTTATTTGTTCTTTTGGTAACGCTTCTCCCAGTATGTCTGGACCAAGAGGAAGAGTGTTCATTTAACACTATCTTATTACCTCTTTCAATTCCCCCTCCTTTCCTTTTTTCTAATGCAAGTATTTGGCCATTTCCTTCCCTGAAGAGTGCTGCAATAAACTTGAGGGAGCTGAAGAAAAGCACAGAAAAATGAACAAATCCCACATGCTAATATTTTATTCTGAGAGCCAAAATGAAGGAAATGCCTATAGTTCTATTGAACAACAACTCAAATCAGTACATATGGGTAAAAAAACTAATAAACTGGTTGAAATAAGCAGTAGTATTAAATTAAGAAAAATCTTTTTTGTTTTTGTTCTTGTTTCTCGCTTCATAATGTTTTATGGATTTCTCAGCTGCGTAAGCTGTAAAAATTATGTAGCATTATTTGCTTCTGTAAGAAAACTATGGGTACTCAAGGCATAGAACACATTAAAACCAAGACATGCCTTTTCTGTTTATAGCATTTATTTTATTGATAGAAAGACAGATACATATTACTGGCCCAAGGTTCAATACTGAATATTGAATTGAATATGTGAGGAACAGACTTGAAATCCATTTTGCTAACAGGAAACCTAGTGCAATAATGGAGTTGAAGGGATGAGAAATTGATTCAAAAAGACTGCTAAACTCTACAGATTTTCTAGAGAAATGCTAGTCTTTGGTAGAAGAAAGAAAAATCCTTAGTAGATAGTAGTAGAGTTTAAGTTTAGATCTATGTTTTATAATTTTTTATTTATAGTTAATATATGTTGTTAAATCCAGTGATGCAGTCAAAAATACATGGAAAAACTGAAAAAAAACCCCTCAAACTGAGCAAATCTTACATTTTGCTGTAGTGGGGTGAGCCAGGGTATAGAGTCTTAATAACAGCAACATTTAAGGAAATAAAAAGGTCTTTAAAGCTCTACTGAAAATGAGCTGGGTGTGCATAGCTGCACATGTAATAGTCTTTAGAAGCTTAAATTTATATAATTCCTCCTCAACTGTATCTACAAAATGTATTTATTGCAGATAAGGATGTTCTCATTCATTGAACTTCAAGACATTTACTCTGGTTTAGGTTATGGTGTGTTCGTTGAAGTTGCTGTAGTACGCAGCTTGTCTTTTGTTTCACTGTTTGATGAATACACAGTTTGATTTCTTTTATGGGATTACATGCTTCAGTTCAGCGTAAATTCATGCAGTAGAAAAATACACATTAAGATAGATTGTTTACTCTTCAGTAAAATACTCATATGTTTTTGTAGGTTTAGTGTGATAAATCCTTGATGCACACATTTATAGCCAGCATGCAGCATTGCAGAGTTTTAGTCAGTAATAGAAATGGAAAGATTTCTTAAAACTTTTTTTAGAAAACAAGACAGGCGTGTTCTTTGTACAATATATTTAGGTCATAAGGGACATCTGCTAAGGATAATTTTTTAACACTTGCTAACAGTTCTGATATAATATGGCCTATTCATCAGTCATATTGTTCCTGACTTGGCTAGTGTGGATTTTAGTGATTCCCGATGTGCATTCAGACTCTCGTAATTGCTAGTTTCTTGCTGTTCTATCTTATTGTTTTGTAGGACAATGCATAAGCGGGCACAGAATAATCAAAATGGTTTCCCTGGCCATATTAGGCACCTAACAGAGATATATTTGCTGTGCAGTGTGTGTATGTTTTTGCAAGTGGAAGTCTCGCTCAAACAAAATATATCTTAATGGGAAAATAATTCAACGGGATTTGAATATGCTACTATGTGTGTGTGAATATATATATAAAAATACATATTTATATTTATACATGTATATATGTTTATATATAAAACATCTAATCCATGCAGTATATCTTGGAGCTTTTATAGCGTGCATTTCTGCAGCAGAGAAAGGAGAGGGGTAAGTGAGGGAGGCACTGCAGACACTGTACGTCTGGATTTGACTTCTCGATAAACTGTTATGTTGTGCCAGTTTTGTGCCTTTGGTTTAGCAAGAAAAGCTGGTTGAGATGTATTTGCAGTGTAACTGAGATCTGATCTTTGTGTTCTCTTGAACTCAGAAATTCCCTTAGCCGTAAGGCGTTTGACTCCTGAAGAGATGCACGTAAAGCTCCTTGAACTAGCGAGTGTGAGGCAGCAGCAAGAGGAGCAACGGCAGGTTTCCTTGTTTGAGGGGAGAGAGGCTGGGTGGGTTTTAGGGTCCGGTATTGGTGACACAGAAAAACTGACAAGCTGAAGTCTGGCAAAATTACTGAAAGGGATATTTGCAACTTGACTTCCACATGTAGATGGAAATAGACACACCACACCCCTGCATGTTTGGCTTTTGGGGGGTATTTTTGATGGGTTTTTTTGAAGGTTTTTTTAGTAGTTTGTATTGCTCCATACTGTGTTCTTACCTGCCTCTAGAGTAATAGCTGTTTAATGCTTGTGGATAGTTGTTCTAGTCATTAATTTTTTTATCTTAATGCAGTTTCTTTAACTCTGAACTGTTTGTGATAGTGAAAGGAAAAAAAAAAGCAGCAGAAACTGTAGCTTTTGCAGCTGTCTGGGAGAAGCTTTCTTCATAGCTTACTCCAAGTGTTGAACCGTGTTGAAACTGAAGCCTTATCCCTTTGATCAATTTTGGGAGAAAACAAAAGGACTTTATTTGCTACATTTGTTACTCTTAGTTTTTACTCAATTGTTTCAGCCAAGCAGAATAGATGGTCTTTGGACTCCTGCATAGCTGCAAAACATGAAAACAGAGTAGGGGTTTTTCTTGTAATTCTTTAAGTGATTTTTAGTTCCGCTCTTACAAAGCGTGCTTATGAAAATTGATTTGGGCTATTAAAGCAATACCAATGATTTGGAATACATCAGCTTCTGGCTGTTAGGTCAGTTGTTGAGTACAGTTGAAAGACCATGGTTTATGCAAATGTTGATTTCATTCAGAGTTTAAATCTGTAGCTGTATGGCTTACTTGAAGAACTTATCGGACTTGATAGTTATTCTCCACATTAAATAGTTGAAAATTTAATTGATCTATGCACTGTTGATTAAAACAACAAAAACCCCAAAGCTTTATGTAAACTGCTTTATTTAAAGTATACTTTATGTAATGTACAGTTTAAGCATAAAGCTGATGATTTTCTGTGCTTGCAGCCTGGGAGAAAGGAATGAGGGAAGACTGATTGAGAAGGGAATTGAAGATGCTGTTGTAAGGATGCAGTTTGGACACTGGGTGCCACTCCTGGTACACACTGAGGCTCGAAAGCCTTTCACACGCAATGGAACAACAAGCACTATTAAAAATGGAGGTCCTTGTTATTCAGGAAATTTTGAAGGTCTTCGTCCCCTGAGCCAAGTGATTCTTCTAGTCAAAAAACATATTGCTGAGTCTCTTAAAAGGAGTGTGTAAAGCTACAAGGGCAGAATTTCTTTTTATTATACTAATTCTACTGGAGATGGTTTTCTAGACTTATAGTATGTTGCTCTCTAGTTATGTAGCTCTCATCGTGTACAAGAAAGGCAAGGTCACAACACCATATGTTCAGGAACTAGACCAAACATGGCAATTCTCAGGAACAGGAAGACTAATTTCCAAAGAACAACAACAAAAAAATAGTAGCAAAATATCTCTTTGGAAGTATTATTTTGGGGGGATCTTTTGGTTGTGTGCTGTTAGAATAGTACAGTGTCAAAAATTGTTGAGTAGTGTGTTACTGGTAGAAGACTAGATAAAAAAACAGTTGAGGATCAGTTTGGGATTGATCAAGTTACAGAAACTAGAACTGGTGGTGGCATATGGTGATGGTTTCTATGGGCCACCAGACGCTGAAGATAAGAAGAATGCCAAGGGGATGGAGTGAGGAGTTGGGGTAGAAAGTGTTTAGCTGTAAATTGGAACAAGGTTAGCAGTCCCATCCTGAAAGCTGTGTAGCTCTCAAACTAGGAAGCACAACATGATTTATGTTTTACTGTGCTTGTGCCCAGAGGCGTCAGATGGCTCTGGGTGTCCTAAATATTGTACAAACACATACTTACTGAAGCATTTTAGAAACAGCACAGGAGTTTAGGTGTCCAGGTCTTAATGGCTTTCAGTGGAATATTGGCATCTGTACCTGGCTAATTTGGAAACTGAAATTTCAATTATAACTGAAAGGCAAGTGGGGGTTTGGAAGGCTAAAAGCCACAGGATTTAGAAAATGTTAGACTTCTAAACCTAATTTCCATGGAAAAATTTTACCCACTCTTTTGTTTGAAAAGGAATTGAAACAGTGGGTCACAAATTAAAATGCTCTTGAAACGGGGGCAAGCAAGACACTGCTTGAAATAATGAATGACAGGGTGATGGACGGCAGAGTTACTTGTAAAATTCTGCTTGGATGCAGTGGTGTAGAATTAAAAACAAAAAGGCCCTCGATCCTCAAATGTAGAAATTAGAGTTCTCAGTTTTACTTTTTAAAATGACATTTGAAAATGGGTTCCTGTTATTCACAGTGCTGCATTCTGTGACATTTGACTCAATCTTCCAAGCCTCTTTTCTAATAAGGATGTTTCAAGTGAAAAATTAATTGATGTATTTGGATGCATAAAGCACAGAGTTAAAATGAAGAATAAATGTCAAATCAGCTGTGTGTTTGGTTTTTTTTGTCTGCTTGCTATCAGAGCTTATACTCCTTTTAAAGATAAAGACTTAAAAAAAATACTTAAAAATATTGACTATGGTTTTAATTGAAGCTTGCAGATTAAGTCTCTTGAAGTTGTTATTAAATTTTTTGGACTCTACAGGACAAACACATTGGCACACACAAAACTACGGCAAACATGAGTCATTAGCTATATCCTTTGTAATTAGCTAAGCTTTATGTAGATAGTGAATAATACAAAGCTACGTTGGTTTCTGTGGTTTTGCCAACTACGGCAAAAATCTTGGCTCTTAAAATAAGTATTTTTTAACTTTTATATTAGACTTTATCAAAAGGCACCAGATACATAAGCAGAGCTAGAATTGAAAGAACTGGCAACAAACTTTCTTTTGTTGACACCTGAAAATCTGTTAAATGGGCCACTTGAAATAATGAATAACAGCATACGATAAGCTAGAGCCGCCTGGGTTTTGTTAGGTTGCTTGATGTTTTGATCTCAACTTTATTTAAAGAATTATCTGTTTCTAGTGTTAATGTTCCTTGTCATCACTGTGATTTAGATTTTTATTTGGCAAAATCTAAAGAGGGATTTCAAAAACCAAGACAGCACTTGAATTGGAAGTTAGTATGGGAGCAATGGTAGTTCAACTTGTTGAACAGGTGCTTTTGTTCCAAGGCTGACAAGATCTGTAGTCTGAAAGCAGAGCAGAAGCTGATTTTCATCGGGTGTGGGACACATCTGCATCATGCCACAGAGAGCAGCAGTGACAACTTGGGCTTGCTGGGAGCAGACAGAGGAGTTCACGCACATAAGTCTGCTGCTCTTTCAAGTGGCGGGATGGGCATCAATAAGAATGTGTCCATTAGGAGCTGATGTCAGGAGTAAGCGTGGCTCCCGCGCTATGTGTGCAGCTCTGCATCACCCTGGGAAACAGCTGGGTTCTGGTCCAGCTTTGGGTTCCTGGTGCTGTGCTCTCTACAATGCAGACGTGTTCCTCATTATTTTCCTTTGCTTTCTCTTCACATATTTAAGCATTACTTTAACATGAAAGAAGGAACACTTAGGTCTGTCCTCTGATCCTGCTCATTCTTGCTAATAAATTAATAAAATCTAATCCATCTTAGTAACTAGAATATGGGAAGTGTCTGTCTTTATTCTTTCTCTTTATAAAAATTTGATGCAGTTTTACAGAGATGAAACAAACCCATCGCTACATACAAAATGCCTAGGTTGTACTTTTTGAGACTTTGCTGATTGGCAGAGCTGTGAGAACTGCTTGTTTGATAGCATCTGTGTATTTGGTTTGGTCATGGATACTTAAGCAACTTATTCAGCCTCTAAAAATACGACTTTTCTTGCTGAGTATATCAGGTATTCAGCACTGCTGCTAAAAAACCACTTTAATTTCCCGTATTTTTTAGTATATAGCAGGATAACAGCTAATGTTTAGTAGTAAGGATAACAGTATTTCTCAGTTGGAATTTTCTTTTTCTCTTGTGTGTTTTGGGGTTCTTCATAGTGAAGGGCAAAGGGACACATGATTAAGTCTCCTTTAAGAGAAAGGTCTCTACGAAAGAACAGTAACATTTTTATTTCTGTGTCCAAGATGGCAGTAAGAAGTAGCAGTGGCTTGAAGGGAGAGTTAGGTGAGTCACAAGGAGAAAAACGCTGTAAGGGTAGTGGTATGCTATGGCAGGCTGAGGGGGAAGTCTGTGGAGGTCTCAAAGTGAGCCAAACACTCACTACAAACAAACGTAATGGAAGGAAACAGCTATCAAATGACTTAGCTCTGTCCCTATGATTTTGATATCCTATTTATCCTGAATTTGAAAGAGAATTTTAAATCACCAAAATCTGTGCATTTCAATATCTCTAATGTGATCAACTTGTGTGGCTGTATTTTCCATATGCACACCTCCCATCTGCCATATGTGGAAGATTTTTGGTTTTGCAGAGGTTGATGTGAAGGTGGTTTGATTTCACTGAAAATATTTAGAGTTATGAAATGGATAAATGAACTTTGCGTGAAAGCATCTCAAATGTTGTAGTTCAAGTATCTCAGTATAAAGAAAAAATAATTTTCTACTTAATTGTATGTGTTGTAGTTTTATCTTGTCTGACAAGAGGAAGGTAGTTGGTGTGAATGTGGTGAAAACAATGTACTGTTGAAATGCCTTTGAGATCCGCTACATTATAAAATGAGAACAGGTCATTTGGGGAGGGTTGTTGGGAGTGAGGGAGAGGAAATAAGGCAAATCCTCCTCCCTTTTAAATGTTTGGGGTTTAGAATTGTCTTTTTTCTATTTCCAAATAACATATAAAAGTTAAACCTGCCTTTTGTATTTTTTACTGTGAAATCTAATGTTCTTGATATTTTTTAGAAATTTGAGTGTAAAAGCTCATTAAACAAATGCAAATATGCATTTCATTAATCCATGCTTTCTCTTTGGGAACAAACAAAACTTAATTATTAAGCTAAATATTTTATTAGTTTTAATATTGATATTTTTTGCATTCAAATAAATGCAATGATAGCTCCAGGTCTGTATTTTCAGGTCATTTACATGTGATGTATAAATTCCTTTCTTGCTTTATTTCATCTCCTTTTTCAGAAGTTCTCATCTTTCTGTTACTGTCCTTCAGCTCACTTCAAAGCGTAAGCAAACCCTATCAAAACAGAAGATGCTGGTCTGACTTGCAAGTCCTGTAACTCCTGCCAGTTATGCTTCAGTTACTAGCAAGGACCCTGCCTGGTTTGTAGCTAATGCTGCTGCATCGTCCTTAGTGGCCAGAGGTCTTGCAGTTATTTCAGTGAGATCTATAGCTGAGTCCCTGCTTGTACAGCCGTGAACTAGAAAGTGCTATATAAGCAGGGATAGATCTGTGGCTGCCTGTGGTTATCTGGACCTACCCATGTATTTAAGACACTTCCAAATATCTTACATGAGTCTATTCCTGTCTGGATCAGTTCTTAAACATGCTACTATGTTTAACACTAAAAAGGTGATGGCCAAATAAAGCAAACAGCAGTGCTCAATTTTTGTTTTCTAGTGTCAAAGCATGATATTAACATTATTAAAGTCCGCTCCCAATCCCCATTAACTCTTATTTTTTTTAATTAAGCTGAAATAGTGATGAAACTTATACAGTACTCTAAGTCTTTCTACCAAATGTGTATGTTTAAGAATGGAAACTAGTTGATCAAATGATTTTTTTTTTAATTGTAAACTTGGATAAAAGTAGTGGTAGTTCCTTTTAACAGCACACTTTAGTATAAGCTGATACTAGGAAATGTGCTGTTAAATTCTGGGCATTCAGCTTAGGTAGACTTTTTTGTTTTCGTTTCCAAGTAAGGTCTTGCAGATCTTTGGCTTAGCTAAAGGCTCATCCCCATTTTTTAAAAAATTACAGGAAATTATTACAGGAATAAAGAAATACAACCTCTATTCTTATGGAAGATTGCTAACATGTCTCAAAAATGAGATCACCATTCTGATTTTATCAAGAAATGGCTAAAAAGTGTTAAGAGAATTGTAGATGTGGTTGCATAACTAAAACCTCGACTAAATGTATGTACTAATATTAAATATATTTTGTCTATAGATACATTCAGTCTCCAGTATTTAACAAAAAACCTCAAAAAATTTAACAAAAAAACTAGAATTAATATATCACAACATAAACAACATAATTGATCAGTTGTATTTAAACACTTCAGCAGTTTCATAATTTAAAAAATATTAAATATTTAGAAGTGCAGTTGGTATTTTTCTTCCCAGAATATTTTTCTCCAGTCAGGGCTTATGTAAATTTATATGCGTGCTTCTTTCTGTCTCTGTATAGCAGAAAGGTGTATAGCGCACTGAAAATCTATAAAACACTATTGCTGTTGGCTCTGTGAAAAGGGAAAAATATTCGTGAGAGGCTTGGAAGAAAAGAATGGAAAAGGACCTTGGTTTCAGGCCTGGGTAACTGCAAAGCACTTCTGAGCTGCTAGATGGGAAAAGAAAAAAAAAGGCGGCTTTGTTTATAGTGGTAAATCATAACTAGCAGCTATAGTGAATGAAGAACTGAAGTGGCTTTAGCCAGTGCTGTGTAACTTTGATCACCATTATGGTTTGTTTTGCATTTCCTTCATAGTGTCCCACCAGGCTGTCTTTGAATCAGCTTTGTTGTCATCATGTCATCCACACGTGCAGATTCTGAAACTGCTGTTCTTCCATCCTATGTGGAACCTTGCAATGCTGTATTTTCTTTAATTCTCTAAAGTATTTTGCTTTTTCTTCCCTCTTTTGTATGGAATAACACTTTATGGTAAATTAATTTTTACTGTCTCCTTTTTTCTAAAGTCTCTCCAATCTCGATTCCAGATTACGGTGTTAGGGTAACAGTTGATTTACAGCTATTTCTGTCTGTCTCCTTGATCTTTCCCTTTCCTTCCCCCACTTTGTCCTGTTAATGTAGAGCAGATCTGCCCTTGCTAGCACCACTGCTCTTTTTCTCCTGCACTTCCTCCTTTGAAACCTTTTCTCTACTTGATCCTCTGACCTGCAGACCCGGCTGATAAAAGTGCCATCCCTTTGCTGCAGTGTCCTTTTTCCTGCTTCTGCAGGATCCATCTCACCGGTGAATCATCACTGCAAGTTTTCAAGCATTTTGTGTTACTGCTTGCTCTAAATTTAAGATTGTTTTATTAATTTAGAGGATAATCTTCATCTAATAATTATTTGACTATCATTATGATGAGTGAAACCTAAGCGTTAAAACTGGTTACAGACCCAATGAATGTTTTGAAAAGTATGCAATGAAAAGTTAAACTTGGAAAGATGGCCAGTGATCCTTTTGCTCCTCCTATGCTACAGCTTTTATGGGAGCTAGATGGTATCTGTTACACGCAACTGACGGAAGTTTCATGGACCTCATAGTACAGCAGCCAAAAACGCGATGTCTGGATGCAGCTTGCAGGCTGTGGATTTGGGCAGCCTACCTGAAGCTGCAGATGCCTTGAACCAAACGCCCTGTTTCATGCAGGAAAGTGTAGGTAGCTGAACCACAAAAGTGCACTGTGTCTGAGATGTCTGCTACGGGGAACCTGGCCAACGTGTGTAGTAGCGAGTTAAAATGGTTGTAAAGCTGCCAACACTAGGTAGAAGGTGGGATAAGAGAATGATTTGTACCTGAAGTGTGAGATTAATACCCTGCACTTGCATAGCACCTTTCATTTGAGGATCTTGGCAGGCTTTATGATCAGTTAATTGCCTCATAACCTCTCTGTGAGGTAAACTGTCACTAGTTTACAGTTAAAGAAGGTGATGCAGAGAAGAATTTAAGTAACTTTTTGGGGACGCTTGCGTAGTTGTGGGAGAAATGTGTGAAGTCTGTCTTTTGCTCATTTTGGAATGTCTAACATCACAACACCTGATTTGCCTAAACAAAAGAGAATCACTGATTCTCGCTCTTTCTTGTTCTTCCACCTCCTCAGTTTTGTGGGTTTGTTTCCTGGTTTTTTTCCCTGTGATCCTTTGAACTGTGGTCTTACAGGTGGCAGCTGTAGGGAACTGTTGGAAAGGGAAACAAAGTGCTCTTTAACTGTGAGTTATAAGCACTGCAACTTGTCTGCCTTTTTTAGATGAAAAGAATTCAAGTCTTTTGACTTTCCTCTCATTCTCAACATACAGCTATCTGAAAGCTTCTCCCTATCTTCCCTATTGTTCTTGTCACTTAAATGAGAAACCAGTAATCCTATAGCACTGAAGTTACCGTGCTCTTTCACTAAATGTGTGTATAGCTGGTGACTGTGTAGCAGTGCTAGATGAGCTAGACATTACTAATTAGTAATGCTCATGTTAAGGGCTTTGTTGGAACTTACAAGTGTTAAATAAAATTACATTTCTCTTTCAGTGTGTGAATGCACCTTTCTGTGGCCCAAAGAAAACATTCTCAGATAGTTTATTCCTAACTGGCCTTTTTTTCACATTAGGAATAAAATCATCCAAGTTATCTTTTTAATTGTTTTAACCGTGTCTGTATAAAATTCCTGCTTGTGTATACTGGTTTTAAAGACAGGAGTAAGTAGAATTTAATACGTACCAGGAAAGTATACATTGGGTATTTGGTTGAAGAGATGTTGGAATGTGAAAATTAAATTTATCTTTTAGGGAAACAGTGCAACAGGCTCCATCCTTCGTAGAAGTATATATAAAAAGCTATCTTTAGAAGGGCGACTGAGAGTAGTAATTCTTAAGACAAAAAAGTACTTCAAGTTTTTTTGGGAACTATGACTATTTATATTCTGTTTTGAAGTATGCATGGATAAAAATGGACACTGCATGCATACACTACACCACCCCCAACTTCATAAACCATGATTTCCTTATTATATTTATCAGTCGTGTTAGTAGTGGCTTTCTGGTTTTAAGGCTCTAGACAGTGAGGGGTAGTGCAAGAAAAGTGTTATTAGCCATATGCTCAATAAACAAAATGCATTCCTTGACCTTAGCTTTGGAGAAGAAAAAAGTAAACACAACTTTCTCTTAAGATACTGAAAGATACTTGACAAGGTCAATAGTTGTTTTAATCTTCCTTCAGCTGCTGTTGCCTCACAAGATAAAATACTTCTATTTCTTAATAGGCAATAATGCATCTTGTGCTACAGGGCAAAATCATAAGGTCAGTTATTCAAGATAGAGAAAATTTTGTCTATTTACATGGTTTTTACTCCAGACCTACTATTTCATTTTTTTGTTTTACTGATCTGCATCTCATTTAGCAAAGCTATACAGTACTTCTTCCTTAAAATAAAAGCAAGTATAACTGAACATAATCTAACTAGTTTCTTAAAAAGAGATCTCTTGAAACAGATGTACAAAACTTGTCTTTGTTATCGGAGACAATTTTGGGAATCTTTTAGATGGCACAGAGATGACTGTTGTGATGGATTTTTTTCCAAGGAGAAGACTTACTATGTCTAAGTTCAAAAAAGTTGAGTGGTTTTGAGCTAGATGCATCTGCTGATGCTGTTTTTAGAAATGATGCTTTTACTGCTGTAAAGTGTTGTGTACATGTAATATTAACCAGCTCACTCTAGCTTATCATCCTAACTCCAAGAATGTTAATGAAGTTCACGTTAGGCATCTTACAGATTTCAGAGGTTCAGGATGGTAAGCTTTCAAACTTGCATGATAGATAGTTGAGCAGAATTAATCCTTTGTCTTGTGAGTATACCTGCAAAACTTCTGACCATGGCTGTTTTGTTTGACTGTTTAATGGTACTTGTTCTACGTTTGGGATGTAATTAAAGAGCAGGCTTTATTGGAATATCTGTTGCTGTAGCCTCAGTAAAGTTATGGTCATCTTGAGGAAAAATAAACGCCTTTAGTTGTTTTTCTCTTCTGTGTAGTTCAAAATATATGGGGTTGTGGGGCTTTTTTTTTTGTCATTTATGTGCTCCCTCTGCATGGGGTTTCTCTCCCAACTGACTTGCATGCGTTTTTCATTGTCAGAATGGTACTGATGCATCACCCATTTTCAGTGCTCAGTTAATTTGTCACACAGAAGATAACTGACTCTGCTGGCCATAAAATTTGTTTTATTGCCAATCCATTTAAACACTTCTGATTAACTTTTATTGGGGTCATTTTATTAAATTTGATGCCTGTGAGTATCATGCTGAGGTAAAGATTGCTACTTCAGATGCCACAAATTTTATTAAATTGTTATCTGAGAGCGTGGTGGTTTTTTGTTCCTGGCCTGGACATCAGCTCGATTTGGAATCTGGCGAAAGAACACGTTGCTTCCTTCTTTTCAGAAATTGGTACCATGCTAAGTTGAAGGGCCTCCCAAATGCTTTACACAATTATTTTTAAGAGATGCAGAAACCACCAGAAATATGAAAAAACTTATTTTAAAAGCTTGGATGGCTCATGTGAAGGACAGATTTATTTGCATTGCCTCTCCTACAAAAGAGTCCACAAAATAATAATGCCCAAGAAAAAGTACCTCTTAGCAGGTAGTTTTATTGTTTATACAGAAAATAATCCAGCTGACCTTTTTGAAACATATTTGCTGTTTCCCTTCACAGTGGGCTGGAAATGAAGTTTTTAGTATTTAATGATTCAGCCCTGGAGGAGATTATTTTTTTAAACTGAATGGGCTACTTTTAGTGCAAGGTAATTAGATTTTACTCCCAGGAACAGTAAGACAGTAGTAATCTCACTGCAACTTGGTATTGATTTGAAAATTGCATTTTATTAATTTATTCTTTAAAAACAAATACATTTTCATTATTTAAGAAACATTGCTGTTAGTGGTAGTTGTTCTTAAATTTATTGCTAATAAGTAATTTTTATATAACATAATGGAAATTATATGATTCTATATCATGAAGTCTTTATGTGGTAATTGATTGATATCGTAGCAATCAAATAGTATTACAAGTCCATTCTGCTTAGGAATAGAGATGTGCCGAGCAGTTACAAACTGGGACTGGAGCAGGCCAAGTAGGTTATTGATTTTAAGTAGTAAATGGGATACTAGGTAGTGTTTACCTACAATTTATCCTGGGAGAAAGAATGTCTTTAATAAGCTTCTGGAGAAAATTTTAGATGGATTAGCTTTGGTCCCCAGAGGTAAACAGAAAGGCAAAGAAGGATTGGCAAAACATATCAAAGAGTAATTCTAAAGAGAAATGAAGATGATAGCTTACTACTTTTTTTGTTTGGAAAGCAATCATTTACTTTTGTATTTACTCAGTGAGAGCTGCATAAGTAAACAGGCAAAGCTTAAGCAGCAGGGACAATGGAAAGAAATATGAGCATTAAATTGGCTAAGAGAGAGATCACAGCAATAGAAGTGGAGAGAGGAGAATTTGTACATGGAGAAATAATGTATTTACTGTGGTGCGAGTTGGGATTTGGTGTTGCTGGGACTGAAATGGTGATAGGAAGTGGAAGTTTATAAGGTGAAGTCTTGGTCTGTCTTTCTGAGCATAGTCTCAGAATAAGGCTAAGATGAGTAAGTTTATTTCCTACATTGTAAAAATTGGAGGATTTGATTTAGTGCATAAAACCAGCATTTGAGAAGTTTGATGAACTGTGTGCTAAGTGATTATTTTACCTCCGTGAGAGACCCTGAGGACCTGCAAGGTTTTGACACTTCGGGAAATGTGTAATACTTTTAAGTAACTCCTGCTGCTAGCTTAAGTAAAGAGAGAACTTTCATCTGAAAACCTAATATATGTGTTCCCTTAGTCATACTAGACATGCAGATATGGTGTTTCATGTAGGCTTTTCTGTGGGTCCCAGCAACAGAATTGCTGAATGTCTGACGGCAGTGAATATATTTCACCAGAAATCGGTAATAATCAGTGCTTTGGATGAGAATAGTAGTCTTTTAGCTTTTATCACTTATTCTGATTTCCAATTTTTCAGTTACATAAACACTACAAAGTCAAAATGTGGGCATCTGTTCTAGAACATTTGGTGATTTATTTTTTAAATAGTAATTTCTATTTTCAATTTGTGTCTTCTGTTTAAAAAGTATCTTTTTTTAATTTTCTTTCCTGGGCTTTTATGGACTGATATTCTCCCTTCATAGTAAATCACAGCTTACTTTTTTAAAAAATGAAAGAAATACCTGTGAAATGTCTAATTTCTTGAGCATTAAGTAGTTCTTCATGTAAAGAGCTAAAGCATACCAGCCCCCTCCTTTTTTTGGTTTTTTTTGGTTGTTTTTTTTTTTCACAGGAACACGCTTTGTATGCTTTTTAAAAATGACTAAAAATACTTTCTCATTGTGTGCTCCATTGTGGTAAACATTATTTTGTGATAAATACATAAAAAGTTCAGATTACGAATACTGAGTGTACTGAATAGATGTTATGGAAGGTGTTCTGTTTACCTACTAGAAAAGATGTTTGCTTCTACTCAACAAAACCAGATTATTTTCTTAAGTGAGAGAACTGTTTATACAAAATATTGTCATTTCAGGATACATATGAAGTTAATGACTAGATGAATCTGTTTGAGGTGCCATCAGATGGTGGTATGCGTTTTTGGCACACCATACTTACTAGTATTCTAATGTTTCAGGCCAGATTTTATCATAATTTATCTGAAAACTGGGCATGTAAATAGTGCTCGCCCCCTCAAAGAAACACGCTTTTAAAAGATTTTGTCTGATATGTTTAACTCTGTTGTTGTAAAACTCAACTGTAGAACAAGACCTGAACAGATATGAGAGTCACAGTATTGGAAGTTTTCCTTTACCAGTAAGAAGAAAATAATTTGTAGTAAATTATATATATAGTTACATGGCCTTCATGGAAGTGAAAAAGAAAGAAAAATAGCTGCCCTGCTAAAAGATTGTGTCATTTAATACTGAAAAAAAGGATACTTCGCAGCTCTTAGAAGACAGTACAATATTGTAACTGGCTAGAGGAAAATGGCTTGTAAGTAATTCCAAAATAAATAAAGTTTGTGGTTCTTACCGTGATAGTGAATGGGGTTGGGGAAAATAAAATCTTTAGAAATTTTTAACATGTTGTTTTTCTAAGCGTAATTAATTAATGATGCCTAAGGTTTTTTCCCATGTTATTTGTATATGTCAATTATGATTAATAGGGAAAAAAACCCAACACATTTTCAGTTATTTTGTATAAAATTCCACAAAAGCTGATGAACTGTTCCTTGCGGTGGACAGATTAAAGCAGGATTTTTATGCAGGTCTTTGACAGCTACCTACCCAGTTCTGTGAATTTTCCTACTCTCAGATAATTTTGGGAAAAGACACTGACAAGTTGAATTGTCCCTAATCTAGACACACTCAACACTTAATGCTGTGGACAAAAGGAATCCTACTATTTTTCTGACTCCCCTTTCAACTTTCTTAAATTACATTGAAGTAATACGTAGGTTTTTCTGGTACTTCTAGTCTTTTGGGTGTCTTGGTAGCTATACCTGCCGTGGAAGTGATGGGCAGTTGCTGGCAAAGGGAGCAGTTTACATTGCACTAACAAAGGGGGAGGAAGGATAAAGTAGTAGCTTGTGCATGTCCCTTGACAATATTGCAGAGGTCAGATTTATTCTTTTGAGACAGATGTCCTTAGGCTCGCTTTTCATTTATGAGAGGGAGAAGCTCAAAGAGAGTAGTTTGTTTGGTGGCAGGGAAGGTCTCAACTGACATCTCACCCCAGAATGAGAAAGTGAGTGTCTGATCTGGCCATAATCAAGGCACATCACTGAATGGAATTAGGCTACAAATGGTAGAAATAAACATTTACAGCAGTGCATAACCTGTTAAATGTTGAAAGTATTTACTGAAGGAGAGGATAATTTTTCATTCAAAGTTTATAAGGCAGTACTATGTTACGCCCTCACAGAAACACGCAAATGAAGAGAGGATAAAAGGTCTTGTATTTTACTAGAGACAGGCATTGTTTTTCAAGGTATAACAAACTTTCAGTGTAACAGCATTTATTTTAAAAGAAGGTACTAGCTTTTAGTCAAGTTTTTTCTGTGCTTTAGCTGATATGTTCTGATTTTTTTTCAAACCCCCTTTTCTTTGTTTAAGCACATTTTAAGCCGTAATGGCACTTAATGTTATGGGGAAATGGAGAGGACTGTATCTGTGAATGTTTTTTCAGTTATGTATTGAAATGGTTTTTAAAAAATATTCTGCTATTTGTGTCCTTCCTAGTATCTAGTTCAGTGAACCATCTCTGTTCAAACACAAGTACATTTTCTCTACTGCTTGTTACATGCCTGAAAGCTGGGTTTTTTTTAGAGTCAGTCAGAAACCGCTTACTAGTTTTTCACAAAATTCAATCTTTTTCCCATACATTACATTTATGTGGCTCAGAAGTTGTAAATGGGTCCTTTGATACATAGGTCTATAGCAAAGTGTCTTCCTCCTTGCAGCATCCATTTGGTGGTGTAGGAGTTAAAATCTCTATTCAAAAAGGTGGGCCCAAAAGGGTTGCTATATGCTTACTTGTTTTTGTTAAGATAATTGTCAAAACAAAATATGGTTATGTTGCATTTTTGCAATGCATGGAGTGCCATGTTTCCCTGCTTGGAAGTGTTAGCATCTTGAGCATTGGTATTAAAATAGATCTGATATATTAATAGGCTTTTATCATGCTTTATTAAGCATCCTAACAGAGGAATGGTTTCTCAAACAATAATGAGAAACATTTACAGCTGAGTTTGTACAACTCTTCATAAGCGAAAAGGGCAGTGTTTGTGCTTTTCTTCATAAATGCAATTGAAATATTTTTAAAAGGTAATGTGGATGAGTATAGAGGGAGTTGGAACAACAAAAAGGAAATCAGCCTTCCTTCCAGGAATACATGAGAATTCACATGCAAAAAATGGAAAGGCAGACAAAATCCTTGAAGCTGTAGATATCAGCTTACCCTTGTAACAATAACACCTCTGCTTTTCCGCTGCCATCTTCCTAATACTGTATTAGAGTGTATTAAAGCACTCATATAGGAGAACAATTTGTATCAGCTTTGTGAATTGATATGAAAATATTATTAGTGTACTGGTCAAAGCCAAAGGAAAGCAAATTTCAGATTTATAATCAAGGAAATATCAAGAAACTGGATCATTTAATTGTCCATTTGTTGTTCCTATACATAGGAATGTCCATGTTTGAAATTGTGATTGGCTTCTCTTAAGGATGTGTCTAGGACAGAACCCGAGGATCCTCATGTGCTGACTGTAGGCAGTATGTTTGGTGAGCTTTATGTATCAATAAAAGCAGATGTATTCTAAGATGGGATTTTTCAAGTAAAGTAGTGCTTCCTTGTGTTGACAAGAAAATGAGCACTAGGGAGTGTCAGCCTCAGGAGGAAGGCCAGCTTAGAAGATGATGTACTGGCTGTGATTTTATCAGCTGTCTTATATAGAGAGGGAATTGGGAGGTTTTAAGAAATGGGTAAAGGTGATTCAGACTGCTAGTATAAAGCCTGAGCTGATGAAAAGTAATGTTCATTCAGTAGGAGGAGGCTCAAAGATGTCACTTCTGTAGAAAAGAAAGATGTTAGGTGGTGCTATAGGAAAGTTTAGGCTGTTGTGATATAATCTGAAGGGAAAAAACTGAATTTGGGGACTTGGTCCCTGTGTTTGCTGCAAAAGTAAACATATGCTTCAATCCTTTTCATTGTTCTGCAATTTTACCAGTCTCCCAAGAATAGAAATCTCTATTCTCTTTCTCACAAGAAAAGCAATTCACAGTTGGAGTTTGAATAATATTCTTTGTGAGTCATCTTGCCCATATAGAGTTCTGCAGAGAGGAAGACATTTTCTTTGATGGTTCCCATCTTGACTTATGAAATGTAGTTGTTAATTGGTCATAGAGTGAAATACAATGTGTACCATTATTTCTTCTGCATAATTTGATCCTACTCGACCTGCCGACAGCACCATAAAGTTATATGTATGGGGGGAGTGGTTTGCAGGCACTGTGGGATGCAGAGAAGAATGCAGAAGGACTTAAAGCAAGATATGTTGACATTTCCAAGCCCTGAAATTCTGCTTGGCTGTATAACTTTTCTGAGGAACTATTTCCTAATAGTTTAATTTTATGTAAAACTACTCAAATCAGTAATTCTAACTCCAAGCAGCCAGGAAACCTTGAGTATTGACGCAGTCTTCCATTGCGTGTTTTTCTCTCTTGAACTGTTTTGAACCTTTCTTTTATTGTTAGAGTACTTTCTGTGTTGATACAGACTACCCTCAAAATATCTGTTTTAGTTGACAAAGCAAATGCTTACCTTTTACAGAGCTTTTTACACAGAAGACTTCTTTTCCAAGTAAAAACTTACACTTTTGGAATTCTGACAGTCCTTTTTAATTATTCGCTGTGTAAATCCTGCATCCATACATAGGACACTGGGTATGGGTTTGTCTTCCTTCACATTCTAAAGTTTAGTGAATTAAAGTTTCCAGTTAATGTCACAGGGCTCTTTCTTTGAGTTTTACAGTCTTTTTTTTTTCAGTTTCTCATGTGAAAAACAAAGTAAGGCTGTACATACGTATTATTTGATAAATGCTCTAAGTTCTGAATGACTTTAAATCGTTTTAATATTATCTAAGTTTCTTTCTTGTGATTTTCCTGATTCGTTATAGCTCTTGCTAGGGTGTGCATTACTCGGAGCAGACCATTTCATTGCACTGCGATTTCTGAAGCAAATGATTGTTCTTACAGGGAGACCTTTGTAGGTAGTGTTTAATTTAAATATGTTCTTACAGCAGTCTCCTGACTGTTAAATTTTGTAATTCAAGCATCTGTCAGTCAGAGCTCACTTCCTGGCAAAGCAAATCTTAGGCAACAGAGGCATTTATAGTGTGGCACGGAAGCAGCAGTGTATTGATTAAGTTGGATGTTTTAAAAAATGGTAAATTAACCATAACATGTAATTTACCCGTTCTTTAGTAGGACAGGGTTTTTTGAATGCTGTATAACAAAAAGGAAATTGATTGGGTGTTTCTAGTTACAATACTGTTCATTCTAGGAGGAGTGATTTGTTGTCTGCAGGTGAACTTTCATAATACATGTAATCTAATCTAACAGCTGAGGGATGGGAGGGGTCCCAACTGTTCCTCTGTGCACTCGGTTGCGTATTCCTGCCTCCTCTCTTGCATAGGATCTAGCAACTGAATGACCACAAAGTGAGTCAGATTAGGTTGTTGATCTGCTGGAAAGTGAATCCAGCAAGTTGATGCAGCTTACATAGCTGGAGGAAGAGGATTGAGTAGGGACCACCCCATTTCAGCAGCAATTTGTGGTAAACAGGATTGAGTGTAGCATGAAACAATATATTTTTTTCCACCGTCTTATTTACTTTGTTGTCTGTTAACACAACGGAGAGCTTGTTTTATCATAAAATGATCAAGAGCTGTAAACATTATTGGAGTAACTCATTTTACTCTTGGCTAAATATCTAGGTAACGTCAGCTACAGTAATTCTGAAATAAAGCTGAGCAAAATATTGTCTATCATGGCTGTGGACTTATTGTCAAATTGTGTAGAAAAGCTGAGCAACTGTTGTGTTTAAGGAAAAAAAAAATTGAGCTCACAAAAACAGGTTAGCTGAGCATTTGTCTTTAAATGATGTTTTGCTTGAGAGGCCTCCAAACTGCTGTATATGGTGAAGGTAGTGTAAACAGAATGATTTATAGACCCTAGCATACAAATTTAATAAGGCTGCCCATGTCAGAATAACATTTTGGTCATTTGTACTTGTTTCATTTTTGTGGCGGTGTTTTTGTATTGTTGGTGTCCCCTCCCCCAGCTGATTTGAGTTATGAAAAACTTTTGCATCCCATTTATCTTCTAAGTATTACAAAGTTACATTGTAAGGTAGACAGTTTGCCAGAGTTATTTGAAACGGAAGTTGAAGCTTGCTTGCTTTTCCTTAAAACTGAACAAACCTAAGTGCCCCCTCTGCTTCTTGGTTTTCATTGTGTCAGAGGTGGTCCCTTACTTTATCCATTCTTCTTCTGGAACCTTTCATCACTTTTCTGCAGGGTGTCATGGAGCGAGACACAAGCTTAATATCATCACCTAATAATTTGGTATGCTTGGTATCGCAGTTCTGTTTCTGCGTGATAGATTCTTGGTATTGTGCATGATTTATATCATAATGCTACTTGCTTAACCACGTTTTCCATGGCCAATATTTAATCTCTGTTTTCCCTTGTTGACTATATTACATTTGTCTGTTTGCTGCTTTTGTCTCATGTCTTGCGTAAGGTACATGTAAAACTTTCTTGATCATTATAATAAAGGCTATTATGCACAGGTAAATGGAATAAAAGGGCCCCGTGCTGAGAGAGTTCTCTGCAATGGCTTGTGTTAACGTGTGGTCTATTCGGTGGAAAAGTTTCAGTGTTCCTGTGATGGCATTAAACATTTTAATCACTTTCAGTTCTACTATGAAATCTCTATCCAGGAAAAAGAAGTTTGGTTCTGGATATCACTTCTTCCTCTTCTAAGTTTGACTAACTAAATGCCCACTAGGGTATTTAGCCTTCTGATTTTTGTCCCAGGTTTGATGTTAGAATTGTTTAGTGACCAAGCTCTGTTTCCACTGTCAGTAATGTTCCTACCATTTATAACACTGTATAAAATCCAGTCTCTCTTTCATCAGTACTAATGGAAGTGAATGATAGTATGAGGTGATGGAAACATTTTATTTCCTAAACACTTCTCAGTTTGCTGTTGATTTTGGTTAGTCTGGAGGACTGATCTTTCACAGCTGTTGCAAAATATAAGTTTTTTTTTCCCTGCTGTGCAGATATCTGCCTTTCTCTAAACTCTGACACAAAAGGGTCTTTTTAAAATATCAAACCAATTTGTTGGCATTAAATGTAAACATTTTTCTGTCATTACTTGTGGAAGAAATTGAAAGTTCAGGAGTGAATGGGTAAAAAAAGATAAATATTGAGCAACCTTATAGAAACAGGAATGCAAGTTACACATAATTCATTCTTTAGGAAATATCTTGCATTCAGTTCTATTAGGTACTACTTAAAAATACCTTGGGCTTCACTTTTATATAGTTACAGTGTATGCCTTTTACTGCCTACTCTTGTTTTTTACAAATAAGTTTTGTCAAATGTAATGATATATGGATGAATTAATTGCTGCAAATCTGTTTGTGGTCTAAGGCTAGGGAAAACTATGTGTATGTATGTATATCTAGTTTTACCTCTATATATATGTATGTGTTTATATAAAAATGCCTAGATAAATGGTTGCGTATGCATAAAACTACTGACATATCCCTCTCCCGTGACATAAAAGAATAGGATAGATTTTAAATAAGATAAGTTTACTTTTAGAAATTATTTTCCACCGAGGTTTAGCTGGACATTAATGCATACATATGGAAGCACACTGTTGATTCAGATGGAAGAGGAAATATCAATTTAGATTGAGGAATGTGTTCCCTATAATCCTCCCTGTTCTCAGTTATTCTTGTAGAGCTTTGCATAGAGCTTGTAGCTATGGTGCGGGAATACTAACTTCAGTAGCAGATGTGAGCCTAGAGCTTATTACATGTTTCACCAGATGTTTCATTTATCTTTAGGGCAACCTTCTTGTTTGCTTTTTGTATCAAATACTGTGAGAAATCAAAATTCAGAATGTATTTTAAGCACATTATATGTATTTTGGAGATAAAGGAACCCTTTTGTAATCTGAAGAAGCATTGTAATGTCTCATGTTAAATATATATATTTTTAAACTGTATTTAAGCAAGATACTTTATAATTTCATGTTTTGATCCACTTTGATTTATACTAAGCTTGCTTGTAAAGATAATTAAACTGAGGATTTTTTTTGTTTATATAAACTTACTGTTTGCATTTATATTTCTTTATTCATAGTTCACATGTCTGTCAATATCTTACATATTTGCTGTTAAAATTTGTTTACAGTTGAAATTAATCTTTTAGTTGAAGAAGCCTCAGCATTTTCAGTAAAAATTGTGAATCTAAAAAAAAGATCCCTTAGGGTGATTAAGTTGGTAGTTGCGGAAGGAAGTTGATCTTTGGGGCACTTGTATGGCTTTCTGTCTTTGCACAACAGCCGTTGCCTCAGTGCAAGAGAGGAGATTTCAGCTGCTGTGTTCCTGCAACTCCTCGCATGCTTAGAACAACATGCTGTCCTTGCCACAGTATAGCTGGTGTGTATTTGGTATCTGTTAATGAAAATTTTAGTACTTGTGGTTCAGAAGTATAACAAAGCCACGGTTGGGGGAAGTTTTACCAGTGGAAATTCTAGAGGACAATAAGCAAAATGTTTATGAATCTATTAAGTGATTCTATTCATCAAGCATGTGTAATGTGTTGCTCATCAGGCACCATCTCCGTCTTCTGTGTTTTCTTTCATTACTGTATTGGTTCCATGATAAAGAAATGCCCTCTTTGCAAACTTACCAAAAAAACCACTAGAGTCAATCATTAGTCACCTTGAGCTAGAAGGTAACTAGGAACCAGGCAAACACTTAAATCTGGCTCTCTTCTGTAGATCTGAATATTACACTTGAGTTCGTGAGAAAAATTTTCAGACTGCAAAGTTCGGTAAAGATGGAGTACAATTCTTGCACTTGAAATACAGCATCGGCAAACAAGTTCTTTATTGCTCTTGTCCTTGAAAGGAGAAGTAACAGAGAGTAATTTTAAAAAACACTTCAGATCAAGAGTTTGTGAACTCTTGTGTAACATGAAGCAGGTCTTAACAAAGACTCTTCTGCGTACACAGTCTTCCATTCCAAATCTCCTTTGTGGCTGTGCAAACGTCTGTTCTCTTTGGGATTTAGACATAGCCTCCTTGTAACAGCTACAATTGCCTACATTGAAAATTAATATATCGAGAGAGTATTTCATGCATTTATAGCTGTCTTTTAAAACAACAGCTGGCTACCAGAGCCAGCACGATGCCATCAGTACTTGCTCTCCAAAACAGAATTTGGAAGTCTATTTTAAAAGCTAATTGGAATATCTTTCAGTTCAGGGTGGTATTCCTGCTCCTCCTCATGCGTCCAAAATAATGCCAAAGAAAGGAGGCCTTGTGGATAGGACTTGCATCGCTACATGGCCTTGTGGGGATAAGAATAGTAGAGAAAAGAGAACAGCCTGAGCTCCACTTCTCCTTTAAAAGATGACAGCAGAGTGGGCAAAGTTTCAGTCTTGTCAGCGTGATCATGTAGCTACTTTAGCCAGGCACCTAAAAATCTGACTGAAGAGCTGTTTGTTGCAGAAATGGTATCATTTACCATGGACTGAGTTATGCTGAGTCTGTAATGGAAGTCTGGATTCGTGAAATTGTGGTGAATTTAGCTCTCCCACGCTGAAATTTTGGTAGTGCAGTTGTGAGTTGGTTGAGCATTTCTAACTGACAGGACTTGGTCAAGGCCATTTTTCACGTGGAATCTTCTCTGCCACCTGCCAAAGGAGTGGGACACTGTTTCCAAGACTCCTCAGTTCTAAGTGTAAAAACTCAAGAAAGATTATTTGCAGGAAAAGTATCTTAGACTCTTAAGCTAAATAGTAACTGAAATGATTTACTATGCAGAAAAAGGTCTATTTTTATCATTCTATCAATCAGTGTGATCTAGTTGGTGTTTCATAGCTAAGTCCTCTGTGTCTATGTGGATTAATACTTTCTAATAAGCAGTGCTGTTGTTCACACTCTTCCTACAGAAAGGAGGTTTTTTCCAGTCTCTTTGAGTATATTCTTATGAAAAAATATGGATGAGGTGTTGGAAACTCAAAATGCAGGTTTTAAGTAGGTGTTTGGAGACTCTGGGAATGGTATAAACATCTTTCTTCTGAAGCAGAGAAAACTTTTTGACAAAGTTTGCAGTATTTCCTGCAGACGCCTGATACTATGATTGTGATACATAAAAGTGAAATAAACTGGGAAATATAAAATAATTATTTGAAGTAAACAGAAATCGAGCTTATTCTTACCAAATTATCGCCATTCCAGATTACTCAATGTTCCCACTGTTACGTTTGTAAAACTTTCATTACTCTGAACTGTTTTCTGATGTGTATGTATATCTGTAGCATGTGTAAATTTTTGTTTTTCAATGAAATACTTCAGAAAACAGTGTTCTTTGTAATATCATGCAGAGCAAGGATTTCCAGCAATTCATCTAGATTTTATTCCAGTTATATAATTATTATTCAAGAGACTTTACTGACTTTGCTGTTGATGGCTGCCACAGTATTTCTCAATTTTCTTTATTTAAATGCAATTTTAAACAGAGTAGATCATGGTCGGCGTGCTAAGATGCTTTTTAATTTGTATTTCTTTCTGCTGTGCTTCTGCATCTGTTGAGCAAAATGAATTCTCTAGGCCTCTCTTTTGAAGTCCTCTTGACATTGCAGTTCAGTGCTATTCAGTCCTTGGCTTTGTTTCCTTTCTGTCCTTTGACAGTTCTGTATTTTCATGTTTGCTTACCATATTGAACTGCAGTCGCAAATCTAAGCACAATTTGTGAAGCAAAATATTTTTGGACTGGCTTACCCATGTTAATTTTTTGAAACCATTTCTGTTGCTTTTTTGACATTCAGTGAGAGTGGCTAAAATAAATATAGTCTGTGGCTGTTAACCAGAGATTTTGTACCTATTGTGACTAGTGTCTTGTTTGCATTTGAAAAAGTATTTAGGCTGAGTCCTTTGAGAATTATATAGTGCTTTGCATAATAGCTTTTAATGTTTTCAATAACTAAAAAAAAGATGAATGCAGCATGAAGATAACCGCTTTTGAAACACGAATAGTCTCCTTTGATGAAATTTCACACTATGGTGGTTTGTTTCTAAAAGCCTTTTTTTTTTTACTGAAACCAAACTTGGATTACTTGGATCCTCATGCTTTTTCTTTAGTGTGTAGCAGAACTTTTGTGATCTTGGCCTCCCTCCAAAAATTAAAAAAAAAAAAAAAAAAAAAAAGAAATCAACAGTAATGTTTTATGTGACATGAATTAAGGTTTTGGTGGTTTTGTTATTTTTTTCTTTATTGTGTTCTAACTTATTAAGCCATTTTTTCCAGTCACAGAATCATTGAGTAGCTGAAGTTGGAAGAGATGTCTAGGAGGGCTCTGGTTCCATCTCCTTGCTTAAAGCAAGGTCACCTAGAACAGGTGATATATTTGGGTTTTGATGATCTCTAAGGATGGTTCTCTGAGTGGCCTGTTACGGAGTTTACCCATCTTCACAGTGGGAAACAAACCAACCAAACAAAAGGTATTTTGTCTTATGTTTAAGTTGAATTTCCTAAGTATGTATGCATATGGATAAGATTTCCCTCAGCCTTTTTGCTTCTAGGCTGAAGAGCCCTAGCTCTCTCGTCCTCTCCTTGTATTACAGATATCCCCTGTTCTTCTTCATGGCCTGACCCTGAACTCTTACCAGTCGGTCCGAGTCATCTCTTGTACTGGGGAGCCCAGCACTGGGTGAAACATTTCAGATGTGTCTCAGCAGAGGGAAGGGAGACCTCCCCTGGATTGCTGGCAACACAGCCTAATGCAGCCCAGGAGGTTGTGTTGGCCACATTTGCTGCAAGGGCACGTTGCTGTCTTATGGTCATCTTGGTGTCCACATGGACAACCAGAGTCTTTTCTGCAGTTTCTTTCTAGTAGGTCAGGCCTAGCATGTGCTGGAGTCTGGGGTTATTCCTCCCCAGGGGCAGGACTTAACATTTCCCTTAGCTGAACTTTAAGATTCTCCAGCTGTTGAGGTCCCCTTTGGATATCAGCACAAACTTTTGATGTATCAGCCACTCTGCCCTGCTTTGTATCATTGCCAGCTTGCTGAGTGGGCATTCTGTCCCAGTCATCCAGGTCGCTGAGTATTGGACCCAGTACCATTCTGTCCCAGTCATCCAGGTCATTGATCCAAGATCAGTCCAGTACAGAAGAGTATTGGACCCAGTACTGATACCCGGGGCACTCCAGTAGTGACTGGCCTCTGGATGGTCTTTATGCTGCTGATCACAACCCTGCATGCCTCATTATCACTGTGTCTTTTATCTTGAATCTATCTGATAAGTATTAATCTTGAAGAACCTTTTTTTTTCTCCAGCTAAAGTGTAGGTTTGTAAATGTAATTTAGTTGTGAAGGCATTTTGGCAGTCAGTGAAATATAGGTACCACCAAGAGATTCAATGATTCATCTTTTCCTCAAAGGGAAAGATGCTTTGGGGCTGTGCTCAGAATAAATGGTGAATGCTGTCCCAAGGGTTTATAATCTTCAGAGAAAAAGCAGGGATGGAAAAAATTGACTCGTCCAGCCCCCATCGGGGGGTCCTTCAGCTGAGTGAGCAGTGGAACCGCAGCCTCTTGCCTCCAGCTCTGATGTGCTGCACATTACACTATGGGCTTTTTCTCTTACTCATTAGAGAATTGATTGCAGTAGATCTGTTCCTCTGCTTCCCAACTTATATCCCATGTACAAAACCTGCTTTAAGTTTATAACTTCCTCCTTGGCACAGAGCACTTTTTCTGCCTGTTTAAACAGAGTGTGAGTTTAGTTCTTGGCTACTTTAGGAGAACCAAGCCACACTAGATATAAAAGGTTGGAAGTGCTATGTTGCTGAAATATTAGTTTTGGCTTGCTGAATCAGGCTATATGATGTTACGAGCCCTAGAAAGGAGAGAAATTCACCTTAACTCTGTGATCTAAAAGCCATAAGCTTTATTTTCTAAACTTAATATTCTTAAATAGTTGAAGGTTTTAGTTTTGTTTAAACTATTTGATAGAGTTTGCATTTGAACGTAGTGCATGATCTCAGGTTGTTAGATGGCAGAGGCTGTTTGTAAGAAGGCAATGACTGTCCTTCACCTCAAATATCTAACCATTCCTGTTTTTATTATTTCTCTTGCTGTGCTATGGAAAAGAGTTTTTGAAGCTGGCCTGAAGTCATTGTTTCTTTGAGGACACTGAAGAAGTTGTCCTAATGACAGGCATTGGTAGTGTTAGCCTGGGCTTTAGAAACTCATAACTAAGTAATACCAGTGCTAATGCCATTCAGTGGATACCTTGCAGTGTTATAGCTCCTAACTGCAGCACTAACATGTGATGAAATGGGGATTTCTGTTTTGAGTTACCTTGGTCTGAATTCCCTAACTGTTGTGATTTGTTATTATCTGGGCACTGGTGTGAAACTGTAAGCTGGATATTTTGTTGTTTCTGTTGGGGAATAGAGATGAACCTTGTAAAACTGCAAACAAACACATGCTGTCAGGCTTCTGTGTCTTGTTTGTTGCTGAGAAGTTGCCTTTCCATCACGCAATTGAACTTACTTCACAACACCCTTATTCCAGGTAAGTAAAAGTAAGGTCATATGTGTTAACATTCACCATGGTATCCAGTTTGGATTCTTGGTTAAATGCATATTTAAATATAGGGGAGGCTGTGTATATCACAGAATCACTTGGTTGGAAAAGACCCACAGGGTCATCGAGTCCAACCTTTCCTATCAACTACTAAACCATGCCCCTCAGCACCTCATCCACTAGTCCTTTAAATGCCTCCAGGGAAGGTGATTCAACCACCTCCCTGGGTAGCCTCTTCCAGTGTCCAGTGACCCTTTCCATAACAATTTTTTTCTGATGTCCAGCCTGAACCTCCTCTGGTGGAGCTTGAGGCCATTCCCTCTTGTCCTGTCCCCTGTCACTCAGGAAAAGAGGCCAGCTCCC
The DNA here is from genome assembly GCF_032191515.1 of Phaenicophaeus curvirostris. Classification (NCBI taxonomy): domain Eukaryota; kingdom Metazoa; phylum Chordata; class Aves; order Cuculiformes; family Cuculidae; genus Phaenicophaeus; species Phaenicophaeus curvirostris. The sequence goes on along the minus strand of NC_091394.1, from coordinate 83,852,256 downwards.
TCCTCTCCGCAACCTCCTTTCAGGTAGTTGTAGAGAGCAATAAGGTCACCCCTCAGCCTCCTCTTCTCAAAGCTAAACAACCCCAGCTCTCTCAGCTGCTCCTCATAAGGCTTGTTCTCCAGCCCCTCTCTCTCTCCCCTTCACCCATTGTTTTATATATATGTGAGTATTTGTACAAACACCTACACACAAGTGAAAATAGAAGTAATAAGTGGTGATGAGATTTCCCTGAAGTAGTTACTTTTACAAAAAGTGGTATATTTTTGATAAAGCTAAAGTAGAATTAAGTTTCATCTAAGGCCCTCAGTTTTCTTTCAAGCAGTGTTTTTCCAGATACGGTTCATTCTTGGAAGATGACAATGTCTTGTGTTCAGTATGATCTGTGCTGAACAGATGTCTCTTCTGTAATCACCTCTCTTTGCAATGTTTCCTTATCTCAAATGCAAGGTCAAGCAGAGAGCTGGAGGCAGCTCCAAATTAGCAAGATTTTTGACTGTTGTAAAGTTCATAATAACATTAAAATTAGTCCTTGGAAAGTAACAGAATATGCATAAGATTTCTGGGAAAATTTATACATATGCATGTAAGTGGGAAATGTATGCCGTAACCAGTTCTTGCCTTGTGGCTCACAATTGATGGAGATCACTCCCTGATGTTGCCCAGGCCTGATAAAAGGTGCTTGCTTTATAAAACTACAGAACAATCTTAGAGAGTTTTATTTGCTGGGATTTTTGGTATCCATAGCTAAGTAGTCGGGTTGTCCAAGACAAGGTTGGAAGTCTGAAACAGAGATAGTTCAGGGATTTTGGAGAATATTAATGCATCAACGCAGTTGTAATGGATTTGTCTTGGCCAGTTGAAGTGTCATTTAGTTCCACCAGGTTTTACTTTGTTCACATCCATGTGGAAAGATTCTGAAGGCTAAACAATGCTTATTTAGGTACTTCAGTAGGTTCTTGTCTGTTAAAACAAGGACTGATGTATTGTGTTAGCGCTAGGATAGTAAAAGTTGAGATTTTTCCCTCTGTTTTAGAGTTGCCTGGTGATAAGTGATGCTGAATGTCTCTGTATCCTGTGTAGTGGTTGAATCTGTAGCTCAAGTACTAAGCCAACAGGGAACCCTTCAGATATTTCTATGTGCAAGTTACAGAAGGGTGAAGTTTTTTATTGTAGTACGGATTGCAAGCAAGAGGGATTGATTGATTTTATCTGACATCAGTGCTTGGCAAAGCGAGTGACTGACCCTGGATCTCACAGTGGAGCGATGTTTTCTCATGTATCTACTAGACAGGACTTTGCCTGGATTCTCATTTACCCGTACCTCCTGTGAATGAAAGTTACATGGCTCATGACTTGAGGACTTGGCTGACAGTGGTGAGGGGTGCACACAGATGGTCGTATAGTGGAGAGCCAAATGAAGCTACCTTGGCCTGGCGCTTTCATGTGGTTTGATCATTACTCTCTACAATAGCTGGGTGGTTCATGTCAGTCTTGCTTTGTGTCAGGGACACTTAAATGAGTACGTGTTGTGTGGGATGTGTTTCAGAGGGGTGTCAGATAGTGTTGCAGGAGGTAGACTGAAATGTCCCTGTGACGCTGTTTGCCTTGGTGTTACACAAAGCTCCTAGTTATTGCTTTATATGAGGGGTGAGAGTTAAGTGCTATTCTTACTGAAAAGAAAAAAGTTGATACAGCATTTTACTCCTGTTTAGTCAGTGAGCAACGATGCCTGGGCTAGATAGAACTAGTGGACTTTCTAAACTAATGTGACTTTCAGGAGTTGTGTGGGTCCTCCTTACTTCCTTAAAGTTGCAGTAGATGTTAACTGCTTTGAGCCTCCTTGGCGTGGTGGGAGATTTTGCTCTGCACCAAAATGTCCTCAGTGGAAGAAGCTGTAAGGCTGAGGCTGAAGACCCTTTCTTCCCCAAGTGCACGTAACACATTTGAAAGCTGGATACTTGTGTAATTTTATTTCAGAAGATGTTTTTACAGAGGTAGCTACCATGTTTTTCTGTTTTGCCAAAAATTAGAACTTTTCTTGACTGATTCTCCCTGCCAAATTTTCAATAGTGGCATCCCTACATGATGGGCTGGTGGAAGTCACAGAAACCAAACAGCTTGTGTGACTTTCAACTGAAGAAACAGTGTGTAGAAATGATTTTTCTTTTAACGAGTCCTGATTTGTTATAAGGATAATCCAGGAAAATTGTATCTGCTTCAGTGTTTGGACTACGTTTCTGAACTTGAAACGGGATAGATGCTTCAAAACAGATTGTAGATATTTTATACCAAGGCATCAGAAGACCACTTGCTTCATTGTATTTGTAAGACAAGATGGAAATGTGTGTTTTGGTGTTAAGTAAGCTGTTGAAGATGTCCCTCCTCTTTGCTCTGCCCTTCAAATTTTAGCAGCGCAAAAACTGTGCTGTACAAGTCACCCAAACTATGAAGATTTCCTGAAAAGACAAATATTTTTCTTCTTTTCAAGGGAAGATAGGGGATTTAAAAGCCCCAAAATCCTGTATGTGAAGTCATTATTGGTTTTCTTCACCTATTGAAAAGTTATTAACAAAATGAGACTTTCTCTTGATGGGTGCTGTATGACATTCCTGATTTTCAAAGTGCACCGATTGCTAGGTTGTTTCCATTTCATTGACTGTCTCCATTCTTCCTTCAAATTGTTGAATATGAAAATCCGTGTTAAAAGTAAAAATGATTCTGTAATTTGTCAGTCTTCAAACATTTCTGATTTTTTTCAGATAACTTCTCTGAGCTCTCATGTAATAAAATTTTATAAAAATACTGATTGATCTGACTTATGCAGGAAAGGAATTAGATTTTCACCACACAGTTTTGTTTTATCGTGTGCTTAATTCCTTTGTAACTTGTAGCACTAAGGTACATATATTACTAATATTTTGTAAAGAGCTTTCACCTGTGAATGTAGGCTCATTAGAGCAAATAAGCAAAAATCCGTGGCCAGTAAAGAAATGTAACTTCTTTCGGAATTTGTCTTCTTTGTAAGCTTTTTAAATTATTTTAATTGGGATGCTGAATCAAGTATGAGTTTACTCTAACAAACAGTTTATTTTTGACCATGTGAGTTACTATTCATGCCTTTAATCCTACTTTGCATTTTAGCAGCTAGAATGATAATCAGTGGACAACGATTGTGTAAATAAAGGCTTCAAATACTGAAGGTCATGGGAATCCATTCCTAATGGAAAACATTTGATGCTTTCATTTGGCATTTGATGTTTATTAGGAAATGCGATAGCATCTTCTTGCTCTTTTACAAGAAAAGCAAGAATTAAATTGCCCAGATGGCATTTTTAGTGGCAGAATTTACTGCTGTTATGACAATGTAGGCTGATAGAAACTTTTCTTCTTGGTAATGATTTTAATCTCCTATCAAATCCATCTTCAATCAATTTAAAAATCGTAGTGTGGTAAGCCAAATGGGTGCTTAGATGTGGATAATGTTTACCTGCCATAGAGGATGAGATTGGGGATTAAGTGATGAGTGGTTGTAAGATACTGGGAAGATGGAGCTTTCTCTATAAATGCCAAGAAAACTTCTCAAAATATTTGGCAGAAGACCTTCAAAATGTCTTCTGGCACTTGCTTCTTTAAGATCATCATAAAGGCAGTAGTGACATTATATTACTTGATTTCAGCTTCAGTTTCAAGATGCTAGTTTAAAACGGATTTCTGAATTTTAAAAATGCTTTGAGAAGGCTGAAGTGTTTTAATATTTCTGGAAGATAGTATTATAATGCTTTTATCCCTCGGAATAATGTTGCATGCCTTAGAAGACAGTTTTGTAAGTCATCTTGACTGTCCTGCCCATCTTCTTTAGACTGTTCTTGAGGTTTGGGTGTGTTTATTTAAAAATGGTAGAAGTTTCCACTGTCTAGAGTTGTGCTGGGAATTGTGCGGTTAGAGAGATTTATTAGGTTTTTTTTCCCCAAAGGTTTATCTGAGTGTTTGCTCATGTGTTAATAAAATTGCTTGATAGCTTGATTGGTTTGACTGTCTCCTAATTCAGTGGTTATGTGCTTAGACCAGAGCTGGCTGTCAGAGAACGCTGGGCGAGTGCCAGCACATGTGCAGGAAGTGGTGTGCTTCCATTTGCTGCTTTCCCGTTGCCCCGTCACGCACATCTCCATGCTCCCATCCCTTTGTCTTACTCCTTTTCTCTAAAGGAGTAAAAAACTTGTCCTCATCCTCCTTTATTCCCACCAGTGACCGAGCTACCCTTTCCTACGTTGCCCTGCTTTGGACAGGTATGTCCTTGTGCTATCCCATGTGTTGATGCCACCTCTGTAAAGCAACAAGGTAGTGACAGGCAGTTACCGCTTGTATCAATGTGGTATCCCAAGCTCCAGGACAGTTTCCCCTGCCTGTGTAGTTACTGCCAAGCCTCTGGTCATCGGTTCAGGTGGAGACTATGCCTGGGCAACTGCTGTCTAAACTGGTAATAAATAACAGTCTGGAGATGCATGCTTACATCTTGGGTATCTCCAGCCAGAAGCACTCCAAACATGTTGTTTTGCTTTTATTACATTCCTTTTCACTGTTTTATTACGTTCCTTTTCACTGTTCACCTACTGATTGTGATGCCTCCTCTGGGTGTCCCATATTTTTGTGTTGAACAAGCTCTCAATATCATACAGTGCTGTAGTAAAGCTAACACTGAATTGTGATCAAGGTTAAAAATTATTGAGTTCACTAAGCATATACAGTGAAGAGTTAATTTTGAGTTGCCCCCTTCTGTTTCTCCTTTTATAAAGTGAAGGGTTTTTTGCTTTAGAAAGCATTGAGACACCTGAGAAGCCTCAGTTGCTGTAATGAGCGTGTACTTCTACTAGAGCAGTGTCAGTGGCATAGATGGAGATGATTACTACAGGTTTGATTTCAATTTATCCCATAGTCTATAAAGAAAATGCAGATTTGTGAAGTCTACTTTTCAAATGGCTAGCAATTTTTCCACCACAGTTTGTAACTTATTAAAACATAAAGATTTCTTAAGAAAAAACTAATCAACTTTGGAAAACTACGTTCTCCCTTTCTTTTCTCATCCTTGAATTTAGCAATTAAAATGAAGTTGAATTAATTTTTTTAACTCACTTTTGGTTTTGCGGCCTTATGATTGACTCTGACTCTTGAGCTTTTGCCTGTTTTCAGGTGATTTTTTTCTCATCCAGCTACTCACAGGTCCTGGTCTGCTTAGCTTCCAAGTTTCGAAGAGACCAGGTGCTTTCAGCCCCGTGTAGCAAAAGTGCATAAAATAGGGTACTGTTTTGTAACCCTGACTTGATATTTCAGAGGAGGAAATGAATATTATTGAGGAAGGCAGTATTTACTTTTAATTTTTTTCTCACTGAATAGGAGAATTGTTCAGTTACTGAGCTTGTGCATTTGTCTTGGAGAAATGTGTGTGGGTTGGATACTGATAAAAATCTGCAAATACATGTGTGCATATTAGTTGCACACTTAAGAAATAAATTTCAGCACTATCTAAAAGGTTTTGCAGGTAAAACATTGCCAGAATTAACTGCATGTTTTTGTTTCTCTTTGCCCTTACGTTTTATTTGTATTATTTTAATCAGAATAAGCTGGTTGTGTTACTAGTTATATGTGTATCTTCACAGTTGGAGTCATTATCAATAGATGGAGTCATTGTGATTCACAGTTTTTTAGACAATTAATTGATATTGTGTTTGTGGAGGGAAACAAATTAATTGTTGTCTTAATTCTCTGTGCTTAATTAAATTAAATAAATCAATTTTCCTTCTTTTCAAATGCATATGCTAGTTCCTTGAACTAGCATCTGCTGACTTGTTTTAGTCATTGAAGATACTGTCTGAAGCATACATGTGGTTTGGCAAAGCTTGATATGTATAGAAAAAAACAGAATTTTTTGTGCTGCTAAAAAGTACCATGTAGTGTACAGCAGTTGTACAGTATGCATGGTACCACATGGTAACACTTCAAAAGAGACAAACTATTGCCTTAAAAATACTATCCACATTAGTAGTGGTACAATAAAAGGGATATTGCAGCTGTTTTTCAATATAATTTGACCAGAAGAACCGAAATTTGCCATGTTCATGTTGCTAGTTAAATTCAGAGAAATGTTAGCACTGAGGCTGGATGCTGCTGATGGACTCTTGTGCCCCTTGGAAAGTATACAGAGTCTTGAGTAAGTTTTAGTTAGTGACAACTCTGAGTTTTAGTTCATCTGTTTTCTGGATACCCAAGATTCTATGAGGAAACAGTATCCATCCTCAGATACTCCAGAGAGTCCTTTTGAGAAGGGCATTGCGAGTGAGGGAGCAGTAAAGGTCTAAAAAAAAAAAAAAAAGTCTTGTTCTTGAATCAGTGGCCTGCCCTCATCTCGGCGTGTGTAACTTCTGCTGGGTGAGTTCATGGTTTTAAGGACCAATTTGTGAAACATGAGTCAAGACAAACATTTCATTGTGAAATCCAGACTGAAGGCTATGCAGTTGTTAGAGGTTCATAGCATGGAGTTGGTTGTTAGCACCTTTGATCGTGCTGCCTGTGTCCAGTGCACGCTGTGGCAATCTGGGTGAGCAGCAACAGAAAACCAGTTACAGCATGAGAGGTACTGGGTACGAAGTTCTTCCACTTTGGTGGGGCTTGGCTTTTTAAGGGCATGTGTTGGTTGCTGCTCTTAAAACCAGATTCCTTAAGTTATATCAACTTAATGTATGTTTTGGAAATCAAGGCCTTGAGCATCTGAGGTGCCATCAAATGTATTGCCTCCAGGCCAGCTTTGATCAGGGGTTTGCATGTCATAGTATTTACCAGCAGTCTGAATGTGGTCAGGCTGAAAAGCATCTCAGCTGATGGTAACGATAACTGCTTAAAGACTAAATTTTGGCAACATGTAGCGTGATATACAACATCCTGAGAGCTGGATTTTAATGAATTGTTTATAGAGAAATAAAAATAATACAGTTTTAGTGAGAAATAAACTTGCATCATGTATCAGGTTGCTACAAGAACACTTGTTTTGGAAGCATTTTAGAAATAAGCTGTTATTTCAAGAAGGACGTGAATTTACAAATTATTTGTAAGCCCTGGTGTCTTAGATTTGTTTGCATTTTAAAATTATCATGTGGACCTTTTTTTCCTTTTTTTAGTGCCTCAGTTGATTTTACCTAGTCTTAAATTAGGTTTTCAAATAGTCAAGTTATTGACTGAGGGTATTTCAAGGTATTTAGAGAATGTGGCTGAGTTGTCCCAGTGTTGAACGAGTCATCACGTTAAAGTTCAGCTCTTGGCCTTGTCTCTGATTTTTTATGTAATTTTGGGTATGTTATTTCCTTATTGGTAAGGTATCAGTACTTCTGTATGTTAATGCCCAGATAAAGTTTCTAATGTTGTCAGTAAGGACAAGGAAAGGATGTTTATGTTTTTTTAACATTTTATTTAATCTTTTACAATGAGTTGGTTAAAATGTAGTTGAATTCGGGGGAAGGGAAAAGGTGTCCATTGAGCTACAGTAATATGGTTGACTGTTTCCAGTCAAGAAATTTTGTTAGTATGAATTCACACAAGTCAGTCATACTCAATCAACCATGCAGTATAGTTTTGTGCTTTTTCTGTTTTAGACAAATTATGGTAACACTTTCTAACTGTGCTAATTCTGCCCCCATTTGTTTGTAAGCTAATTAAAAAATTTGCCCTTTTAGAGGAGGGAGGTTTTTTTTTTTTTAATAATAGCAAAGGAGAGAATCTTCTGTTTAAAAAAAGATAAAATCCACCCCAGTGAGGTGATCAGGAGATGTGTCGTGGCTCAGGAGACAGAGGCTGTGCATTCTCAATGTAAGAAGCATGCTGAGAAGTGCAAGCCTGACTGTTGGCTTTCCTCGTCATGAGGACACTCCTGAACAAATAATTGGCTTAAAAATATAGGCACACTGCTTAAATGTGGGGGAGAGGGGGAAGCATCCTGGTCTAGCCGTTCCCCTGCTCTTTTCCTTGCTCCCCTCGATTCTGGGCACTCTCAGACTTAGCAGCACTTTTTGTGGAACCTTTGCGGCGTGTCTTGGGGTAGGACTGTGACTTGAAACAGTGAGTTGCTTGTTAGAAGAAGTGCCTGACCATCCCAAGTCCTAGGAGACTGAAGACTGGGTTGAAGGAGAGAGCTCTTGTCTAGCCTGAGCTAAATTTCTAGGTAAAAAGATGATGTTTTGTAGATTAGGCAAAAGATGCAAAGAAACAGTGGTAACAATATCAACAAAAGCAACTTGGAGGGCTGTTATACATTTGTGCAAGTTGGCAGCTTGTTGGGGCTATCTAGCTGCTAATACATGTTATAAAATATATATGTTTTGTTAAAAGAGTTTCCATTTCTCCCTGGTGGGGGACTGCATCATGTTTTAATTTCTGCAGTTGTTTTCCCAAGGCAGAGATGTTAGCTATTGATGCTTTATTGGTTCTTTGAGATTTTTCCGCTATTGCCTTCATTATCATCTAACTGCTAACAGAGATGGAACTGCTGACTTGAAATCTGGATGGCTTTCAGTGAGTCCTTTTGCTTCTAGACGATCAGCTACATATTACTCCTTAAACTGTGTTTAAGAAAAGTTGTCCTGGAACCTGGTTACCACTTACCTCTCAGATAAATGCTTTTGAGAGTGTTATATACCTTTTATTCAGGTTTGTAAAAGATCTGGGTGTTTTCTTAGGATACTCGCTTTCTGTAACATTACACCTCTTAAGGGAGAAATTATCTAGATGGATCAATTACATGATTCTATAGGAATCTATGTATAAGTATCTTTCTCCCATTGCATGACCACCTCTGTTTTGGCAGTGAGAATTGCCACTGCAAGGAACAATCTAGCTCAGCTATCTAGATGTCCACATTTAACTTCATTCTCAAAAAAGGTTTTCTCTTTCAGCTGCTTTTGAAAATCCTTTTCTAGGTTTTTCCTTTTCCTGACTTCATTTGGCTAGAAAGGATTTAACTGTACTTTAACATTTTAGCATGTTGTAGCATGTCATGTCAAAAGCAAGTCTTATTTGCTTTCCACACAGATATATCTTTGAAAAGCTTGTTTTAACCAAAAAAACCTCATTCAATCTACATTTAATAAATGAATAATAAGCTTTATCAATTAAAGATCCTGGTCACAACAGGAGTCTTTTAGTTCGTTCCGAGGGAGGTCTGTGTTCTTTATGCTTTAATTGTAAAATTTGGAAACTTAATGTCTTCTCTCCCAGAAGGAAACTACAAAACCTTTTAAATTTAAGGACTTGACCACCTTTGACAAGCTAGATCCTGGCTTTGCTTTTGTTGTGATGCTACCTGCTAAATTGTCAGGGCTACTGTGTCAGGAGTATGCTTGAAACTGGCCAGTATTCCTGGAAGTTGTGTAGGGAGAGTGGAATTCAAATTTTGATCTGGCAGGTGGAAGGATTCTCAGACTGACTTTGAAATAGTTGTTTGATCAGTTCTACTCAGTTGTCTTTTCTTGAGCGCATAGTGGCTTCTTTAGATTTGTCTTGGTTTAGAGACAGCCAAATGGTGAAGGCCTTTTCTTTGCTTGCAGTGTGTTACGGCATTTCAGGCTCTAGTCTAGCTGTTTCTGCGGTATTAGTTTTGAGGTGCTATATTAACATGATGTGCTCGCTGAAGTACATATTGCAAGTAATTTATATTCAGATATTCCGAAATAGAGTGCAAGCACCAACACATGCTGATGGAGAAGGTCTGGAAGGGCTTACTTAAGTGTACAGAGATTACTTTAAAATACAGTTGGTAGGATGTGGCAATTTGATGCAAGGGGCCAGCAGCCTGCGGAATGTAGTTTGGGCCGATGATAAGTTGGAAAAATACTTATCCAGTCTTAAAAAATGTTTCCTTTTATCTTAAAAGAGTATAGTTGGGGTTTTTTTCCTTCCTTTTGAAAGGATATTGAAGTGGAGTCTGAAAAGGTAACACATTTTGTCCCCTAACTATATTTTCATTGTCATATTTTCATCTATGCAAGGAGGAGCTTTGAAAAATATTAACAAAAAATAAGAGGAGACTGATTTTATTTCTTTGTGTATTTTGCAGCTGCAGATAAAACTTTCCAATGTGTAGTATTGTTGCATTTGATTTTCTGTCTGTTGGCTTTGAGAGTTGGTTCATCTGATAATCACTCTGAAATCTGTTTCCTTAAATTTAACCAATGGGCACAGTGTCTGTCTGATTAAAAGGTCTGATAAGTGAAAAGGTGTGTTGATCTGCTCGATAGGATTATGTTAAACATTCCTGAATAGAATTATGTTCCATCAAGGCAATCTGTTTGAATGAAGCATTTAGTAGAAACAGAATTTATGACTTGGTACAATGAAACATTACAGCTGTTGGTGTAAAAAGCCTGACAAAAAAATGCTCTTTACTGTCTGAGGTAACTTACTGTATTTAAATATCTGTGTGTATTACGTGTTATATATACATACAGTGCATACTTATGCATTTATATGTATCTAAAAAGAAACTTTGTTAAAAAATTGAAAATAAATGAAATCCAAATTATTTGACAGCCTCAGCTGGTCCACTAAGCTAATACTGAAAATATAGATTTATGTTGTGAAAAAGACATAGTAGTTTATCTGCTATTTCATATACTCATTAAATAATTCTCCTTTTGATACCAAAACTTATCTAATTTCTGACAGTATTACAACTTATATCACAATATTTCTTTGTTACCAAATGGTAAAATGTTACTGCTTAATGAAACCCAGTATGGGAATTTTTTTTTATGAATGAGCAAGGTAATACACCCTGTAAATGACGTGTAACAGTTTGTTGATCACTTTAGCAATTAACTGCAGCTGAAAAAAGTCTGCTTATTCAGGCTAGTTTTACTCTCATTCTCCGAGGAAGCTCTGGATTTCAATGAAGGATAGTCCAGCAGTGAATAAACAAATTTCTACACAGCTCCAAAAATGAAAATAAAATAAAATACAAGTTACTCATTTAATATCAACTGCTCTCTCTCAATAGTACAGATTGTGTAAATTTCCTTTTTAAACACACTTTTTATTTAATCTAGTTCAATACCAGATGGAAATGATGCGAAGCCTTCGCCACGTAAACATTGATCATCTTCACGTTGGCTGGTACCAGTCCACATACTATGGCTCTTTTGTCACTCGTGCCCTCCTGGACTCCCAGTTCAGTTACCAGCATGCAATTGAGGAGTCTGTAGTTCTCATTTACGGTTAGTATGAGGTTTCCTTTATTATTCTTTTCCCCTCTTAATATTATTACTACTATTTTTGTATTCTGCGTTTTGCCTGTAAGAGTAGCCTGGCAGGCCTTTTCGAGTAAATACCAACCCTGTGTCTACGGCAGCCTCAGCAGCAGCTAAGTCTAGACAGGGTTTCCTTCTTTCTGTTTATTTTTCTTGCTATCAGAGCCCTGATGTGTACGTTTTGGAATGCTGGAGTAGCTGCTTCATTTTTATTCCTTCATCTCCCCTCCCTAGTCGAAGGGGCTGGTGGAACCCGACCAGATGTCTAACAAACCCCACTTGCTAGCGTGTCTGGCTCTGTACGTGACTGACCAATCATCGCACAAATTGCCAAGTTTTTTTATACCTCTGACAGAAGCATACAAAACCTGGACTGTTTCTTAGCACAAAGATTTTTTTCTTTTCTGCCTATTTAATGGTGTTTCCTCAAGCTCTCCAGACCAGATGTTCTGTGCTGTATCAGAACCGTAGGCAATTTAACAGCTTTATAGCCTCCCCCTCCCCAAACACTCACAGTTTGCCATATCTGGCAGACTTGCGTATAGTTTCCAGCTGAGAAGTAAATGTAACGTCCTGAGTATCTGTCAGAAAAAATACTAATGAATACGATCAATCTTATGAGCTGCCCCAAAATTGTTTCAGTATGTTAACAATTGGATTACAGTAAAGAACAAGTTGTTAAAGTATACTTATATTGGCTGGAAACATTGCATCATCAGACCTTGATGAATTTTCCACTTGTTTCAGTCTATTTTGGTTTTCATTTTATCACCGATTGCTAAAAGTTTTACTGTGTTAAGTTTCAGACAACATGAATGTTAACACAACTTTTATTCTCATGTTGGCATGCTTCAGCCATTATCATGCTGCAAGTGTTAAGCTTCTTTGTGCTAGGAATGTAACAGTTTGTTTAGAATATTTCCCTCTAAATTCAGTAGAGTGTGTCAAGGCAAAACTGATCTTTTTATATACCAGTTACATTGTTATGCATGAAGCAGCAGGGCAACTTGATCTGAATTAACTTATTGCTACAATTTTTTTTTGGAGAAATGTAGTTTAATGAATACTTTAATTTACTGCATAATGACAGGAGGAAAAATTTTTATTTAAATGAGGTAGCTCTTACATAAGTTCAATAGATAGTTCACATGAAAGAAAAGAAAATGAGAATTAGACCTTTAATAGGGAAATAATGTTGTGAGTAGAATAGCTCTAGGTCCCCCCATGTTCTCCAGGTTAAGTTTATTAATTAGCTTCACTGTGTGTAATTGGATATATTTTACATTTCAGTACAATAGGTGTAGTTCTGCTGTAGTCTTTTCTGTGTTGGTTGTCTCAATTTTTTTAGTAGCACTACTTAGTTATTTTCTTCCTCTTTATGTCATTCAGATATTAAAAAAAGAAACCCGGGCAATGTGGGGTTAATGATAATAATAATAATAATACACATCCTCCATTTTTAATTATAGATCCCATTAAGACTGCCCAAGGGTCTTTGTCACTAAAGGCGTATAGACTGACTCCCAAACTGATGGAAGTTTGCAAAGAAAAAGACTTCTCTCCAGAAGCGTAAGTAACTTAATGTTTTCTCATAGGTTTTGCTGGATTGTTTGAGAGGCAAAAGGGTACACATGGATGAAGAAATACTGCAATTTAAAATCTCATGTAACAGCATGTGCTAGGGAAACTAGATACATAGCGATAGACACGCTGATACAGGGGGCTGAGAAGGCATGAAAGTTTGTCTTTGGGCATCTAAATAAGGGCTGAAGTGGAATGTGAACTGATTTTTGAGATGGTTGGCGGGCTGGCTGCAAGAGCGATGGTGAAGATAGCTGTATCTGGGAACAGAGACAAAAATATGAAAAAAGAAATGGAGAAGGGGAAATAGCTGCTCTTAAAGCCCTTTTTTTCCAGAAGGAAAATTGTACAGGTATTCTGGAATAGCTGTTTTGCTGTATTTAGTCCAAATTAACTCCCCCATGTGGGCACAGTCTTCTGGAGTAAAATGAATAATTACTCTTTCAAAAGATTAGCTGTTTGTAATTGATGTAGGCCTTAGCTGTCGTCTTGTTCCTCAGACAGCTTGGTGTTCAATGGCAAAGCACAAACACTTGTTAAACTCCTTCATTGAGGGAAAACGGAATAATTTCATTGCTTGGTGCCTAAACATAACATTTCCACAAACAAATCTGTGCTTAGTCAAAAAAAAAGAAAGGGAGGGGGGGGGGGGGTGGGAGGGGAAGGCAAAAAGCAGAAGCTTTTATTCTAAAATCCAATATGCATTCAAAGAGGTTAAAGATATATTTCCTTAGAAACTTACAGATCATTTCTTTATTTCCAGATATTCTCAAAGCTACTACTATCTACTGTATTATAAAACAAAACGATAGTTTTTGTATGTAGATTGTAAAGAAAATATACACTGAAAATTTGTATTTTAATATCCACCATGGAATTTAATTATTTCAACACATGCAGTATTTTGTCAATTTTTTGGTCAGTGAGAATTTTAATTATTCAGCCATTGAGGAAATTGTTTTTCATTGTGGTAGTTACTATTTTAAAGGTATTTCAGTGTCATGTGGCAGCTAACTGTTCACTTCTATTTAAGAAACCCTTATGGCAAGGAAATCAGTAAAATATTTTGGAAGGGGCAGAGTTAATCCTGTCAGTACAGTCTTTTGCTTGAGGCTTTTTCATGTAAGCAATGTATGAGCAAGAAAAGCAGCTGCTCGACTTCTGAGAGTTTTTTCTGCAGCAGCTTTTCCTAATCTTTGTAAGCGGGAGATTTTGCCATGCAAATGCGCTCTTACCAAAACTTGACTCATGCTTGATTGTAGAACTATGAAAGTAATGAGTTTTTACGAAAGTGCAAATTGTTGTTGGAGCAACTATTCAACAAAAATAACAAGAGAGTTACTGGTTATATTAATAAATAATTTTTAAACTTTATTCACAGCTTGAAGAAAGCAAATATTGCTTATGAAAACATGTTTGAAGAAGTGCCCATTGTAATTAAGAATTCATACCTGATCAATGTGATGTTGTGGGAACTGGAAAAGAAATCCGCAGTAGCCGATAGACATGAATTGCTCAGTCTGGCTAGCAGGTAAGTACTTGTTACAATAATGGATGTATTTTTATTCGCTTTCCCAAACCACAGTTTAACACCTTGGGTGAAATCCCAGTCTCATTACAGTCTGTGGAAGCTTTGCCTTGACATTTAATGGGGTTAAGACTTTAACCTTCATGTTCTTTTGCTGAAGGAAAACTGACACGGTAAAACTCTGTAGCATTAGATTCAAGGACTAAATTCAGTCTGTAGCAGCATGTACCTGTACTGCTTGAACTGCATAATATTTTCAGTAAAAAATACTGGCATTCAGAAAATTCAAGCAAATAGAACTGGAAATAAAAATTGATTTTGTTAAATATTCCTTAAGTAACTCTATAAATTATTTTAATAAGTAAATTTAATTTGTTCTACTTTGGTAGCAGGATGCATTTGAAAATAAAATAAAAAAAATAAAATAACAAAACCTCTGAGAAGCTGGCAAAACTTTTCACTGATTGTCATGGCAGCAGCTGGCATTCATGGTGTCAGAAATTGTTTGAAGAGTTTCTAGAGTGATCTTCTCATAACTTTATCTAAGGATAACTTTTTGTTCTTGTAGCACTTTTCCCTGAAAATACATTTATGATAACAAAGTAGACATGGCCTCCAGCAGTATGATGGGAAATCTGATGGTGCTTAAATCTTACACAACACAGTACAATTTATTACAGATTATTATTATTGGACTGACCCAAATGACCGGATACTCCATCATTTTGTCTACCTGTTGCATGTAGAAACTGGCATGTATTGACTAAAACTTTTGGGGATGTAACACTTTCTTTTTGCATCAAGATATTGTCTGCCAAGATTCTGATCCTCTTTGACTCTGACAGCCAAGTTAGTCCAATACTGGTGGCCTGTCAACTTTTTCCTTTTTTAAAGGCAGATGGTTAATGGATCGATATTGCTAGTGGTCCATATGTTGCTTGAGTTAGCAGAAATTTTCCACTCTTATTTTCTGTTTCCAAGCTTATATGGATGTATTGAGGGATCTGATAGCTTTTAGAGAAATTGGTCAAGACGAGAACAGTATAGGATTGAACTCTGACAGGGAATTTACTAATGCTGAAAGAGATATTTTGTCCAGTAATGTTGGGACTTTGCACCTTGGAATTAACAAAGTGAAGAATTTTTGCCGAGGTGCTCAGTCCACCTGATATTGCAGGCTTTCTGTCAGGCTCTTTCCTTGGTTAAAGATCATAAAGCTCTTACTATGTGAGAAGAGAGTGGGCACTGGATGTTGGAGATAACAGCGATTCCTCATGAGATCTACCACTTTACTTTGTAAAGGAGGACTTTGCTGAGTATATGGCATGCTTCCATGTGACCTGACAGCGTTGCCTTCAATTGTTTCTTTGCATTTGCTCCTTTAATAAGGGTTGGGACTACCCAGCACCCTGTTTCCTAGCATGGGCTGTTGCTAGTCACGCAATGCAATGCTGGAAATTGAAATATTTTTTTAAAAGATCACGAACCACAGGTGAGGTTTTTCATCAGCTTTACATCCTACGTAGTAACTATTCTGTACCTTTGTCCTCACTCATGATAGAAGATAAGAACTTTACAAATTAATTTCCTTAATAGCCTGGTGGAAGGTAGGCTGTGTGGGTCCTCACATCAGTAAATGAGATGAGAAGTGAACAAGAAAAAACATGAGCCCCAAAGAAAAAGGAACTCCATCATTTATATTTAGGGATACTTCACAACAGGAAAAAAGGCCATTTGTTTTAGTGAATCAAAAGTTCTTTTCAATGGGTGTTTTTTTGCAGCAGTGCAGTGCTATTCTCGATGGTGACGCAGGTAGAACTGGGCTCTTGATAATTGTGATCAGAAGTGCCTTTTCAATCAAATGTGGTTTTTTGAACTTATTGAAGAATTAGTATCCTATATACAGGCAGTGTTTTCTTGAGCTTTTTGAAGTCCAAAATTTCCCCAATAATGGGGAATTAATTGAACAGATGCGACAGTTTTCAAAGGTATTACTGAATTATATCTCCTGAACTGAATTTTCTGGGCAGTATTCTTCTAGCTCACCTAGCCTATTTGAGGAACTTGGGGTGTTTAATTTTGTTTGAATCAGAGTAAAGTTCCCGAAATTACCCCAATGAGTTTATTTGCAGATTTTTGTATGCGTCTTTTTTTAATACTTGGTAGCTGCTTTTAGTTATGAGGCAGGTCACATTCAGTGATATCTTACATTGATATAACTCAGCTGGCAAATTAAAACATTTTAATGTTCATTTATTCAAGGGTAGAGTGACTACTTCTGCCTGCTGAAATTTCAAACTAGTTTTTACGTGAATTCAGCAACTAAGATTTCTCTGTCGAAGAGCATATTGCCTGAAGTAGGGGAGTTCAAACCCCCACTGTTTTGGAATTATATTTTCATGTTTCATTTCCTTACTTTTGTCCTTGAAAGTTGTGGCTAAAACGTCTCAAATATTAACTTTTAATTTTGATGCACCGTCCTCACTTTACTATCATAGAATTAGTTGGCGATAACTTTATGTCTGCTTTTTTGAGGGGAGGTGTTTTGGGTTGGGTTAGGGTTTTTTTTTGTCCTTTGTGAATATCTCTGAATCCTTTTTAATCTTCTGAAGCAATGGTTTGGCAATGAAATTATTTACCTGTATTTTGTCTCTGCTGGAGAGTTTGTTTCATCAAGATTCTCACATGTTCAACCACCCACCTTGTCTGAGTTTGAGGCCGTACCTATTTGAGGTACTTTGTCTGCACCTTAATATATTTTGCCTTTTGAAGTACATTTGTGATAATTGTATAGAGTAGTTTACCTTTTTGGGTATAAATTTGTCTTTTTCTTGTGAAGTCTGAATTGACTGGAATATTCTGGGGGAAGAAGTTGAAGGCAGAATAGCACAAGGCTAGCAAGTAATAGCAAGTAGAGGCCTTTTGCTGGAACTGTTTTCCTTCTGCTACCCTTAAGGACCAAAATGTCTTGAAGACCCTGGAGTACTGCCAGGCTTTTGATAGAGACTCAAGAATTAAAATCCTGTCAGATAA
Source organism: Phaenicophaeus curvirostris (assembly GCF_032191515.1). Taxonomy (NCBI): domain Eukaryota; kingdom Metazoa; phylum Chordata; class Aves; order Cuculiformes; family Cuculidae; genus Phaenicophaeus; species Phaenicophaeus curvirostris. The sequence goes on along the minus strand of NC_091394.1, from coordinate 83,834,829 downwards.
TGTTCCAGATCTTCAGAGAAATAATTACAACCAACATTCCCATTCTCATCCATCTCTTCCCTATTCTATTGATGATCTAATTTAAATTAAAAAAAGCTTTTTTTGTGGCCTAGCTTCATAATAGGGTTGTTCTATAATATCTCAATTTGTCTCAAGCAATTTTTCTAATAGTGTGCGTCAATAGAAGCAAACATGTGCTGAACATTTATGGCAGTAACATCTACTTGGCAGATACATTTTTTAAACATCAGATGCAATATTTTTGCAAAAAGTGACATAAGGAGGGTTACTTTGGCTTTCGAAAACAATATTAACCTTTATACGTTGTGATGCTTATTCAGAAATCTCAACGTGCTTAACAGATTATTAAGATAATTATGAAAATCTCTAATTTGCAGATGGGGGAAGCCGAGACAGAGAGGGTAAATGTGTTGCCCAAAGGCATGCATCAAAGTTAGAGTAGGAAAAGGAATGGGGCTCAAGACTCCTGACTTATATATCTCATTCAAACAAAATCCTCTTAAAATGAGCACAGGCTGAACTCAAGCTGAAATGCTGAGATGCAAACAAGTTCTGCGAATTGGTGGGAACGTTCCTTAGAAATGTTTAATCAAAAAGATTGCCTTGCCCAGCAGTGCCGCTATAATCCACCCAAAGCTGTTCCCACCAGGAGAAGAAATGCTGTACATGGTGACACTTCCCCAAAAGACAGTGACTCAGAGGGGCTGCAGCAGTGCTGATGGAAAGTGAAAAAATGGAGCAGCAGACACAGAATTTTCTTGTGTTTCCTTTTGCTGCTTCCTTTTCTCATCTTCCTTAGCCAGGATGCAGGCAGAATTAAATTAAGTCAGGGAGAGGTGATGGAGGCAAGTTTAGGGGACCATCTTTTTTGGACACCTCCTGTTTCAGAGTTGTTGTACCCCCAAATTGGGTGCAGCACGGTGATTCAGATCTTGGAGGCTGGGCACCTCTGCTTCCTCCTGGGCCAGTGTAGGTAGGTGGTCTTCTCCAAAACTGCAAGCTGAGGCCCATGAGCTGTCTGTAGAGACGGTTAAAACTAGTGAGCATGGTACAAGAAGCTGAAAATGATGTGAATTGCTGCCTCTCTTTAAAGCTTTGGCATCTGACTTGAGACTGCATTTTGGGTTTCAGACCTGTAGAGAGTGTGTGTCTGGAGCCCTGTCCTGATTAAATATGCTGAAGTAAATGTGGGCTTCATGTGTAGTTCTCCATTATGAATGCTACAGAAGCGGAGCCAGTTTGAGGTTCCAGCCCCAGCTGCTTGCATCATTCCTCCCCACTACCCCTATTTCATCTCTACATCCCTCCCACCCTCAAAGGTTTTTATTCCCTCATCTGTTTCAGAATATGGCTGTACAAATAGCTTTGTGGGATAGTCTGATGGAAAAAGTCAGGCTGCCACTCTTCCTTTCCAGCCTTTCCTCAGCCTTCCCCCCCTCCAAAAAAAAAAGGAAACCCCAGCAGAGGGTGTTTTTGCATTTATACTAGACTATTTCACTGGAAGAGTTTGAAGTGTGCCCACGCAAACAGCTGAATCCATACAGCTGAGAGTGCTGTAATCCTTGGGCGAAGGCTGGGTGAGAGGCAGCAAGATGCTCATGTTGGAGCCTCTTAGAGTGGCTTTACTGGCAACAGCAAACTGCACTATTGCTCTCCTTAAAATATATATCTGCAAAGGGAGGCTCTGGTGGTACAAGCATTCCCTCACAAAGAGAGAGACTTGCATTTGGGTCTCTTGGCCAGATCTGTATTCTAACAGGATGACCTTGTGTAGCGAGTGATCCATGGGTTTAGTTAATGTATAGTTGTTGCTTTATCCTGTGGATACTAAACCATAATGCTGCCAAATGCGAGGTACACCAGCAGGAAGAGCAAGACAGAAGGACCATGACTGTAATCTGTGGAATGGGCTATTCTGTTTGTACATTTCTACTTCTTGCCCTCAGAATTATTTGAGAAATAATCCATGTGTCAAGAACTTGATTTCTTCTCTGCCTGTTGGGGTGAAGGGTTGTATCCCAACAAGTATAAGGCTGTTAGAGCAAACATGCACAGCATGAGAAATTGCTTTGTGGGCTATACTTTCTAGTTTGGTTTTTTTTTTTTTAAATAGGCTTTGGCAGTTTCCCTCTGACAGTTTGTATGTGTTTGTCCTTTTTTGACATTTCGGTTATGTCATCCAAGCTACACAGATAAATCTCAAATGATACATTTCTGGAAGTTCCATAGGTCACTCATACCGGTGAGTGATCTTAATAACAATTTTGGTGAAGAGGTGCTCTCAGATTAGATTATTAATTCATTAAATATGTAAGAATCCACATGTTTTTTGACTGTGCTAACTGCAGGAGAAATTCCCTTCTATTTTTTCCCTTTTCTTATCTATGTTTCTCCAAAAAAACCAACACAGTATATTTATGTGGATTTTCTAATGCTCAGTATGATAGCAATTCTGCAGCTGATACTTGAAGTGTGGTGGTCTCCTGGTGCTGTCTTCAGGTGGACCAATGTCTTTTAGTTCAATTCAAGAGTGTGCTCAGATCTTCGCCACTGGGTGATCTCAGGCCTGACTTGTTTCAGATGAAACTAAACTGAAAACAGGCTTTGAGAGGATACCAGAAATGGATGTGCAGATCACTAGGTCAGGTCAGAACTAGTGATGGGAAGTCCCCCTGAAACACATGTAGCATAGACATAGGTTTCTCAATACCAGCTATTTTGTTTTATAGATCTGTTCTTGTTGGTCTATGCTACTTGCTACTCTAAATGTAAACTCAATGTAATTGACCCTTTCACTGAATCAGCTGACTGAAATGCAGCCATTGAAAAATGCAGTTTCTTTATTATCAGTGCTTTCAGAACAACAACAAATGTAAATGCTGATATAAATAAATTTATATTTTTAATGGCATACAAGCATATGGGGCATTTAGGTACCCAGCAGTTTGATTTTTTTCCAAATCTGCTGAGTGCACAAACTAAGGAGGTGCCTAAACACCTTTGGGCTAAGTAAGCATATGAGAAGTCTTATGGGCTGGAGCAATGCGATTTAACTTTCTAAGTCTCAGCAGAATAAACTTCAGCTGAATAAAACTTATTTAAACATTGTGTATATATACAGTTTAAAAATTACTTCCTATTGGTATTTCTGTGTTCTTTAAGAGACGAAGCAAAAAAGGCTATCAGCCACACAAGAACTGAGGAAAAAGCTGGTCCTGTGTTTGCAGTATACTTATCACTTTGTGTCTCAGTTCACATCTGTTTAAGTTATCTGTTTTTAGCTTTTTGTTTCCCTGGCAATGAGAGCAAACACTATATTACTGCAGCTTCTAACAATAACTGTCTGTTTCTGTATTCTGCTGCACTAAGCTGGTCCCAAAGAGATTCACATAAAACCATTCTTTGTAACCAGCAATACTTCATTTGGACGCTATCTGTAAAATAGTTACGTATTCCTGATGTCCACATACCCTACAAGGCTATTAGTCTGTACCTATGTAGGCATTTCTGATAATATCCAGTTCTAACAGTAACTCTGTATAATGTAAACTCTATAAAAAACTGAAATTATGCAAACCCCTAGCCATGGCAATATTCCACAGTTCTAAATATCATGTGCCTGAAATATTCAAGCAAAAAATAAAAGCCCAAGAAGTTTAAAAATAATTATTATAGTGGCGCCTTTCGTGCTGCAGTGTAGCTGAAGTCCTCCTCACCATCTGCCCCTGTATGCAACTGAGATTTGAAGTAACTGATACTCTGTTCAGTGAACAGGCAGATCAAATGGTGAAATAGCTGTCGTAGTACTTGCAGATAAGGGTTTCTTTAGCTATGTTCTCAGCAGGTATCCTCTAGCGCCTCACTATGTTACCAGCTTCTGTCTCCAGCTGCAAGTTCTGTGGATTTGGGGAATAATTTGTGCTTAAAGAGATGCGCATGGTATTACATATGTGGTTCCCATTCCATGTCGTGCCTGTCTATTCCACCCAGTCCATAGGCTATAGGATGGTAGGAATGCATTGTAAAAGCAACACAGAATCTCGGATAAAATGGAGAAGCAGTGACTGAAGAATATGATTCTGACATAAAAGTGCACTAAACTTTATTTGAAAGAAACTCTCATGAATAGTAGTGGATTTCATTTTAGGAGGAGAGGGATGGAGTTTAGCTGTTCTTCAGCCAAGTAGGACTGGGTAAGGCTTACATTGAAGCCAACAACTTAGCTTCTGATCAAAGAGATCAACAGAGAGCAGCAAGTATCCTTCTTTTACTGCACTACCCTGTAAACATTATTTGGGATGAATACTGTATCCATGGGCACCAACCTAAGAACTTCCAAAACTTTAACTTGGAAGCTGTACCTTAAGTTGAACATTCCTGTAAAATACTGAATCCATTGCTAAAAATGGCTACAATAAAAGTTGTTTAACAGACTGCGTTTGTCTGGCCAAAGCAGTGGATCGCGTAACTGGAACTGGACACACCCAGCCTAGCTGCTTCCATGTTGCCTATGGTATGGAATGTCGAGCTGGCTGGATTGGATGCAACACTCCCTCTCAACAGCTAAGATCAAGCGATGTCTGCTGAACTTCCAGGCGTGGTTTGATAGACTAGTTAAAGAAATGGAGTCCTAAAGAATATTTAAATATTAGAATAGTTAAATATTTGTGAAAAAGCTAGTAGTAACTTGAAACCAAACTCTTTGAAACATCTCCTGTTCAAGGTTGTGTGCCACAAAAGCATCAGATTTTTTTTTTTTTTTTTTTAAAGTTTGACCTGCATCAGTAAATTTATGCATTGTCTTTTCCGAACTATGAGGTTCCTCGCAAAAAACAAAATACTTAAATTTGGTATTTGTAATGTGGCAAAGATGCTAGAGGAGAAGATGTCGTAGAATTGTAGAATAGTTTGGGTTGGAAGGGACCTCAAAGATAATCTAGTTCCAACCCCCTGCCATGGGCCGGGACACCTCCCACTATGTCAGGCTGGCCAAGGCCCCATCCAACCTGGCCTTGAACACCACCAGAGATGGGGCATCCACAACTTCCTTGGGCATGTCATGTAAAGTATCATTAAATAAATACATGAACAAAGATAACAGGGAACTTAAAAAATTGCAAACTGTGCCTTTAGTGCAGCGATGCTGGTCAAGTGACTTGAAATTAATTTTAAATTTGAAATATTTTTTTTAAAAAATAAGTTCAGTCTTCCATGGATGCTTCTTGTATTTCAGTAATCACCTGGGGAAGAGTCTGCAGCTCCTGATGGACAGAGTGGATGAGATGAGCCAAGACATCGTTAAATACAATACCTATCTGAGGAATGTAAGCAAACAGCAACAGCAGAAACACCAGGTTGGTAATATGGAAAGCTTGAATAAGGTTTTTTTTCTACAGAATAGGTGGTGTTATATAAGAGAGATGAATTTAGATCTATGAAAGATAAGATTCTTAAATAACGATTCATTAAGTAGTTTTCTAAAATGTACGAGTCGGGGATTATCAAACGGATTCACTTCTGCTGACATATGGTGTAGGTTGGTCTGTCTTTACTGTTTTACATATTTGTTAGTGGTTAATGGTAAACCTTTTAGTTTTGATAAATATGGTGTGGACACAGGGATAAGAGGTTTAGTAAATGAAATGAAAAAACTGAGACTACAAGTGAATTGTTCCAAAACGAAGTGTTTTGATACTATAACATATAGTCATGCATCTAGAAATAAATAAACATAGTCCACATTTAAAAGACAGTGGACTCATCTCTGATCAGAAATGACATTTTAGTCATGTTTTGTGAGTAGATAGTGAGACTGATCAGGTGATGTTGACCTCTAATTCCTGATGCCAAAGGACCTCTTTAAAATCCAAACCAGTCTGATTAGAGAATATTGAGTTTGGAGACTGACTCTAGGTGGTCCTGCTTGGGCAGAGGTGTTGGACAAGGTGACCTCCAGAAGTCCCTTCCAGTCTCAACTGTTCTGTGATTTGGAGACTGTATTACTTTACATGCTGTTGCCGCATTTGATAAAGCAATACTGTGTCTAATTATAGAAGAATGCTGGTAAATTGGGAAAAAGCACTATGAGTATGATTTAAAAGCCTGGAAAGGAGATCTTAGTGAACACAATTCACTTCACATGATAAATTAAGTTAACGAGTGACTTGCTTACTCAAGAAGTACCTGCGTAAAAGCTAAATTTGAGCTCATTAATCTAGCAGACAGAGAGATGACAAGACTCTATTGGCCCACTGAAAATGGGCCAGGCCACTTTAAAGATAAAATATTGGAGGTATTGCTACACAAAGTAGCTAATTATTAAAAAGAGCACCCATGGTTCATGTGAAATGCTTCATCGCTGACTATTTTAAAATCAAAATTGGCTTAAATGTAGCTTGAGCAGGGAGAAATTGAGGGAAGCAGTGCGAGATCAGTGGTCTTTCCTGGCTTTGTAATTCTTGAGGACATAGAAGCTTTATGCATGTTATCGTCAGAAAATTTATTTTTCTTTGCTGCCTAATTTGAATAGAAAGTTGGCATCTACTTCAAAGCTTTTTGTTAATAACAAGACGATCTATTTATTTTGAAAAACAGAGCAAACTAGGTTCCATGGTGTCTCACTTTGTTTCTTTACTAAGTATAGCTGCTTCAGTAGTGGCTCATTGCAGCATAGTTAGTGGTCTTAACTTCATTTTTAAAATGGAGCAATTGTGATTAAGAGCAAGCCGTTTCAATAGAAAATAATAGGCAGACTGCTGAGAAGTGAATGGGTACTGCAAAGAAGAAAAAGCTAGATGCAATTCACATACAAATATGGACATTTAAGATTTTATTTTTAACATTCTCCAAAAACATGTATTTGTCACTACCAGTGGAAAAAAAATTACTTCATTTGAGTATACCACCAAACATGAACTGTTTTCAGACTGTTATGCACAGATACAGTTAACTAAGTAAGAGAAAACAGGCTGTAATCTTTGGACTGTTTTTTCTTTAAAGATTTTTGTGTGAAATATGAAGGCTTCGATAGACAAATCTTAGAACTAGTTCCTGGCTGTGACATATAGTATGGAATATCACATACATGTTTTTGACTGTATGTGCTTCTACAAGTGTTCATCCAATAGCTGAAGAAATGGTCTGCCTTCATTTTTATAAAGTTTGAGTAATCTACACAGCAAAGGGAAACACTGAAAACAAATCTGATTTTTAATTTTTTTCCTAGCAGAATAATTTCTGCAAACAGCTACTCTAGTAAATCCTCTGGTAACCCACAAAGAAACAGCATCAAAGTAGCAGAATATCTAAGTAACTGGAATTGAGAAATGCACCTTTATGCTTTTTTCTTCAGCTGCCACTTTGTTCTCGGTTTAGAGTTAATAATTTTTGGCTTAAAATACCTTGTGTAATCACATTCTCTTCCACTCTCACATTAATATTGTTTTGACCTTTAACTTGCATAAAATGGAGTATTTCTAGTTTGTATAGCTCTTTGAAGTAGTGTCTTATACCTACATATTCCAACCTTGTTTTCCTTTTTTTCCATGGGAAGTGGTGGCCTTTCTCTACCATGCTGTATTCTTTCCATCAGATACTGTATTTATCTCTGTGGAAAAAAAAAAATAAAACTAACCCCACCACCCCAGTACCACATAATTTTCCAGTTCCTCACTTATTTAAGATGCTAGCTTGAGGGGTTTGGGGAAATGCTTGTTACCCGTGAACTGAAATGCTTGTTACACAGTGAAATAAACCGTGAAATGCATTTGCATTATTTGAAATAAACTGAATTCCATTGAATAAGTATAATTTTTAAAACATACTTATGACTTAGGTAAAGAGCATCTGAAAAGAAAATCTTTCTGCTGCTTTGGAAGTACTGTTGCATTTTGTTTCTGTTGCTTTGTTTTCAGTACCAGCAGAGACGTCAGCAAGAAAATATACAGCGTCAAAGCCGAGGAGAACCCCCTCTTCCTGAGGAGGACATCAATAAACTTTTTAAACCACCCCAGCCACCTCCAAGAATGGAGTCACTCCTGATTGCAGGTCAGGTTCTACCAGCATCTTCACTTCAGCTTTTCATATCTGAATGTTAGTTTGGGAAACAGTGCAGTTGTTACCTTAGAAAGCATCTTAATTTTTCATTGCCTTTTCCATTGTGCTGTGATGTTCTCGCGCTGATGGTATTCCAGATTCATTTGGTCAAAGGCAGTGGTTTCAACCTGTGATCTACAGGCCCAGTGTCTGAAGTATTAAGAAAACAACCCCAAAACAACAACAACAAAATGGAGGCTAAGAAAAACAACCCTATTGCTAGTAGGCAGTTCGTGCTTCTGTTAGAAAGCAGGCTTCCACATATAGAAGAATTTTTAGGCATCTAGGTAAGTAAGAGACATGTTACCCATGCAGATATGAGCATTTTTTTTTTTTTTAAAGCAGGCCACTGTGTTTAACCAGAATGGCTGCATAATGCTTTAAACTTGATGGATGAAGACTTTCTCCCTTTGATTCATATTTTACCATCTATGCCTCTTGGGTTGATGCAAAAAGGCAGGAACAGCAACCAGAGCCCCTTCCTGGTGCCATTCTGAGAGGGTGAAATGGGATTTTAAAGGAGAGCTGGAGAAATGCCCTCAGAGCAGGCTTTCTGCACGAATGGGTGTAGTGACTACTGTAGTTGATAAGCTGCTCCCTGCACTTACATCCCAGCTTCCCCCTCAACTCCAGAAGTTAAGGGGCTGTCTAGACAAGAGGCAGAAATAAGCTGTTGGAGCGTGAACTACTGATTCAGAGCAGAGTAGTTTTCTGCAGCCTGAAGTTACTGATAACATCCCTGGGTGTTGAGCTAGCTGTTACAGCAGAGGAGATTTTACCTTTAATTTTACAAAGAATTGGGGTAATTTCTTTGATTACTACAGCCAGAGTTTTAGGGAAACTGACCCCATCTTCCTGCACCTCAAGGTGAAGGAAATTGTGAATGGGAACAAAGCACGCGTTTAGATCCCACACACCAAGTTTCTTTAGTTTACTGGTATGCTGCAGTATGTAGCCACAGTTAGGGACAAAAGTCAGTGCCTGTCCTGTGCCTCCTGGAAGGCAAAAAATGCCTGGGACCTTCCCAATGGCAACAGAGAGCAGAATACCTAGATGCCCTCCCTGCTAAGTGATCTGAATTTGGAAAGTGTCATGAGAAAGCAAATTGTTTAACTATAGCAACTTTTTTGGATCAGTTAGCTGTCACCTTGTTTTGTACTGAGAAAACTGAACCAAAGTTCCGGTAATTTAGTATACAGAAGAGTGTTTAGACATTAAAAAAACAGTGAATTTGAACTCCCACTGTTAAATTTTGGAGTAACCAAGAGTTTATTGTTTTAATATTAGTACTGTTTCACACTGCTAATAAGTGCTGCTTTTAGAAGAAATAATGTTCTTGATTTATTATTCCTTCCAGAGTCTTTAAAAAAACCTATTGTTTTAATAGTTTTTACCAGTTAATGAATCCTAGCAGCAATAAATTATTTAAACACTCAGTTTTAGCATAGTTTAAAAATGCAACGGAAGCGAATGCATGTACACGTATGTTTTATGGAAGTGATAGCTTGGGATGGTTCATCTAAAGAGGAGGAATTGAAAACTATTGTACTTAAAGGACAAAACAGTTTTCAGCCAAAGCACTCTTTGTTCTTTTACCATAGTCAGGGGAAGAATTGAAAGCATCCACTTCTACTTAGATGAAGTAGTTTGTAGATAAAGAATAAAACTTAGCTTTTTTGTCTCTGAGGTGTTTAAAAACTTTTCAACTAGAGCATTAAATTGAGAGTTTATTTGCCTTCTAAACAGCCTTAATTTTGATTAAACTAACTTTATGTTTTGCTGTTCCTAGCCTATGAGGGAAATAACTTCTATCAGTATGTGTATAAAACTGTTTTAATGGGCACATTTGATTTGTAAAACACTGACAAGTCTTCATACCCTGATGATTTTTGAAATAGCTAATAAAGTGAAATATTAGTTGGAAAAAAAGATGTTAAACAGGAGTACTGCAATTTTCAATCTGCTACTGAAAAGTTTTTCTTACAAGTATTTTAATAAGGACAGCAAATGCATGAGAACAGAACTGAAATTCAGTCTTGTAGTATTTTTAGAAACTAAACTGAAGAATTAACGTGAGCAAGCTTCCAATACAGCAGCAAGAATGGTTTATTCTTTTTATTGTCATGTGTCTTTTCCGAAATTGTACATAATAGAGTTGTAGAAATATTAAGGGGTTTTGAGCACACCAGTTTACCTATTATGCTAATTTCTTTTTGGGAATACTGAAAATGTAAAATTCCTGAGTGTAGAGTAGTTGATCTGTTTTGGTTGCTTCTCTGTATAAAGCATGAATGATTCATACACATTTGGCTTTTAAAAATGTCGTTCTAGGATATCTTTCTGAGTTTCAAAACTGACAAGGGTTTACTCTTCTTTTTTATTGACAGGTCAAATTAATACCTACTGCCAGAATATTAAGGAGTTCAATGCACAGAACCTGGGCAAGCTTTTCATGGCTCAGGCTCTCCAAGATTACAACAATTGAAGAAACTTTGCTGTAGCTCTCCACAGGAAAAACTTATAAAAACAGTTTTATACTGTTCATTATCCTTTTGAAAATTTAGTATATTGGGAAAAAAGTCTTGTAAAACAGAGTTATCTTGGTTTGTGTAGCATTCTCCTGTAAGAAAAATAAAGGCAAATTTTAATGATATTTTAGTATTTCCTTATTTGTTGGCCCAATTGGACTGGAACTTTCTGTGGTCACTCAGGCTTTCTGAATGTTTGGCAGTTATTCATGTTTAGTCATAGCAAATAATACAGATTTTATTTAACTTTATTAAAAACAAATTATTGTAAGCGTTCAGTTTAGCTGACTTCACAGAAGAAAGTTGAAATTTCCCAGTTTTGTTTGAGAACTTATAACCATAATGTGCTATTCACTTAGAGCAGTTGCTCATTTTTATCTTAATCTGTTTGGGACGGGCCTTCCATATCACAAATATTTTGTAGGCTTCACATTCGGAATATACCAAATCAGTCTTATGTGGAGACTGGTGCCCACAGTGTCATGCTAAGCTGTGTTCCCATTTTCTGTTACCGCTACCAGCTGGACTGAAATCCAGTGATGCTGCTGAAGTCTTCATGACAAACTGTAGAAGTAGCTAGCCTGGAGTAGCTAGTGTGGTGTAAATGGACCCCATACCTACTCTGCGTTAACTTTGCCATCTGGATGTGCCTTTATTCCTGAACTCGGGCTAAATTTATCTTTTTAACAAGAATGTTAATTTATAGGTGTAATACGTGGCAATTCACATGTTATTGTCATTAATTTCTTTTTTTCCCTTGAGTTTCCTTGCATGTTGTTGTGCAATGAGTTCTGAGAGCCTAAAATGGCTGAAGGAGTGTGGTTTGGTGTTTTAAAATAAATAACATCCTCTCAGTATGGACCTAGCGTGGAATATTTCAGCCTCTAAGGTGAACGTTTTGGACACTTGGAAGTGTATGGAAACTGGGAGTTAGACCAAGAACTTATTTTTTCCAGGGTAAACTATGGTAAACTATTGATGTAAATATGGTTGCAGGTTTTGTTCAGCCCTTGCATATCTGGCAAATTACCAGGCTGATGTTTTGTCTTGGAAACTTCAGGCACCCTTGTATTAGCTTTCGTACAGTGAACTTCTCTGAAATCAAAGATCAATTAAGTAGCCCACTACAGTGCCAAAGGTTTGAGTTTTATTTCCTAGGCAAATAATATGAAACCGTGTTAATTTTCTAGCTTTCTGAAGGACCAAAATAACCACCAGGAAACAGAAGCAGGAACAGATAATTACACTAAGATGAGATATTTGAGAGAGAAAAAAGATCTTCTGGATAAGTGGGAATAGAATACTGACTCTACAGTGACTGTGTATAGAAGAAGGAAGCAGCAGTAACATACATGCTAGAAGATCTGCAAAGGAGGTGTTAGCAAAATAAGTACTTGGAATAGGTTAAAAACAAACTGTGTTTTGAACTAGTTTTTTGAGGATGTGAGTGTGAGAAAGAGAACAGTAATATTCTGCTGTGCTGGAGGATAACAGGATCGGAGAATTTTATATAGCTAGATGTGCTGAATGTAAGTTAACGTCCATGAAGAAATGTGAAAAACTTCAGTAGAGATTTCTGACTTCTAAAGGCTTGGATCTGAGTCAGACAGGGGAATGAGATACAGAAGTAGGTGAGGCATAAGTAGTCTTTGGAGATGATTTGACTATTCTAATACAAATCACACTTTGGTTTCTGTCCTGGTGGAAGTAATTAGAGGAAGCCTCCGTGAGCAAGGGAGGTGGAGTCAATTAAAGCTGTTGGCCCATAAATGAGAATCAACAGCTGTGGACATGAGGAATTGAAAGGGATGGGTCTGTGTCTCCATGCTGGGCTTGGCATGAGCTTTCCCACTATCGCTGCATTGCTGGAACTTCACTTTTACATGTTCTCTTCCTAATGTTATTGAGTTGGCAGCTCATTCACCACAAGAGATGTCCTTTACATTTCTAACTATCATAGCACTACCTCTTTTTTTCTCCTTCCTTGGCTGTGAAAGGCTTTTCTGTACACTAATAAAAATGTAGTGACGTTGGTGTCTATAAAAATTGCCTCTAAAGTAGTTAGAACTTCTTTTCTGTCAGCAAGATTATTGTCATTGCAGAGGCAAGCAAGACCTCTGTTCTGTAGTTCCATCTCCATCGTCTGTCCACAGGTAATGCATATGCATGCAGGAGACAAAGTGTGAACGTAAGGGAAAATCTTCCCTGCAGTCATTAGTTATACACATAGTCCACATCTAGCCACCAGCTCTCCTGTCACGGTCCTGACCTTGCAAGTCTGTGTTGAGATAACTGTTTTGTAATTGTTTTTTGTTTGTGCAGAACTATAATCTGTATAAGAAAATGTTACTTTGGAATCTGGCTCTGATTGGAAAGAATCTTACAGGCAAGACTTCTAAGCTAAATGTTTGTGCAAGTCTTTCAAAAGTGAGGTTTGAACGGAGGAAAAAAGAGGATGATTATTTTAGTTTTGAAATACTGAAAGAAACCAGCATTTCTTCTAGTTGGTTGATACTTGGGATCTTCACCAGTATAGCTCTAATTTACCTGTGACATTTTTGCATCTGTTCCGCTGCTACTTGTAAAATGCTCTAATTGTACAGATAATTTGAGTCCATGTGGTATGTGAAGTGCTGTCGCCCTAAATCATAGCACTAGCTTGGCCACAGTGCCATGACTGCCTTGTTGTGGGAGGTTGTGGTCCTCTGCCCAACTCCATTTTCACCTGTAGGCAGTACCAGAGCTGTTGTCAGAGACTAATCCTTAACTTTAATGTTTAAGGAAAATGAAACTAAATGAGAGAGCCTTGCAGTAATCCAAACATACTTGATGTGCCCTTATCTCCACATCAGGATATGATTTCCCTTCTCTTTTTGGGTTCTTAACATTGGATCAAACTAAACTGTAAGCATTCTGCTGCTGACTGCCTGCACGGAGGTGACCTGGGGTGATTTCCCACCATCTACGCAGGTTATCATGTGCTTTTTCTTCTTGGATCCACATGATGCTCCCCCAAATACTTAAATACTGCATCCTGTCAAAGTCTGGACTTCTGGGCAGATCTGAACAGTGTGAGTATAAGGTCCTGCCAGGTAAGAATGGGCAGCATTTGTGCAGATGTCAACACGTGCACAGAATACAGAGTAGAGAAGATCTAGGTGGGGTTACAGATGATCTTTTTGGGTGCTAACAAAGGTGTCGAATAGGTGTGGCAGTGGCAACCAATAATACTTGTAAAGAACATCTGGTGTCTTTGTATTTATGCCTTTTATGCTTCACAAATTTCTGAGCACAGAGTAATTCATTAATCTTGTTGGTCAGTATTGCCTGACTTTTTTCTGCATGATGAACCTCTGATGTGACAAATTACTGGTGACAATCTGAGACATCTTTAAGAAGCAAGCACTATTAAGTGTTTCTCACTTATAGTCAAAGGACTCCTGGTGCTCTGTTAAGAAGTCATTAGGAGCTGGTGATGCAAATAATATCACCAGCCGAAATATGAGCGATGTGTGCAGTAAGAGGAATCAAATTGCTCTCTGTAGAACTCCTTCTCATCCAGTTTGCCAGCCTTAGGGCGAAAGATATGTCCCTCATGATTTTCCATGCCTGTGCATTTTCTCTCCCTGGATTTAATGCTTCCTTTCAATTTTCTTCAGACTTTGCCCATAGCTTGTTGATTTTTAAGCAAAAAGAGCATGCTGCTCTAAGCCAATGCCTTCTTTCATTATGTGCTTTCCTTTTCCATGAGTTTATCTGGAAAACTTAATCTGCAACTGGAAAGATATTTTAAAGTTTGTGAGCTGAACATCAAATTCATGGTGAAAGCTTCAGTTGCTCAGGTGTCAGGTGTGGTCCTGACCAATCTGATAGTCTCCTATGACACCATGACTGGCTGCGTAGATTAGGGGGGAGCAGTGGATGTTTTCTACCTCTACTTTAGCAAGACTTTTGACACTGTCTCCCACAATGTGCTCATAGGTGAGTTTAGGAAGTGTGGCTTAGACAAATACACAGTGAGATGTCAGAGAACTGGCTGGATAGCAGAGCTCAGAGCATAGTGATCAGTGGTGCAGAGTCTAGCTAGAAGCCTGTGGTCAGTAGTGTTCCCCAGGGATTGGTACTCAGTCCAGTCTTGTTCAATATATTCATCAATGACTCAGATGAGGGAACAGAATGTACCCTCAGCAAGTTTGCTGGTGATACACAACTGGGAGGTGTGCCTGATAACACTGGAAAGCTGTGCTGCCATTCAGTGAGACATGGACAGGATGGAAAGTTGGGTTGAGAGGTACTTAATGAAGTCCAACAAAGCCAGGTGTAGGGTTCTGTACCTCAGGAGGAAAAGCGCCATGCACCAGTGCAGGTTAGCAGTTTGACTAGCTGGAAAGCAACTCTGCTGAGAAGGATCTGGGAGTCCTGGTAGGTAACAAGTTGATGATGAGCCAGCAATGTGCCTTTGTGGGCAAGAAGGCCAATGGTATCCTGGGGTTCATCAAGAAGAATGTAGCCAACAGGTCGAGGAAGCCCAGCCCAGAAGGCCAAACGAATCCTGGGCTGCGTCAAAAGAAGCGTGGGCAGCAGGTCGAGGGAGGTGATTCTGCCCCCCTATTCCTCTCTTGTAAGACCTTATCTGGAGTATTGTGTCCAGTTCTGGAATCCTCAATATAAGAAGGATATGGAACTGTTGGAATGGGTCCAGAGGGGGGTGCTACAAGGGTGATCAGAGAGCTGGAGCACCTCTGCTGTGAGGACAGGCTGAGAGAGTTGGGGTTGTTCAGCCTGGAGAAGGCTCGAAGGAGACCTTATAACTACCTTCCAGTACCTGAAGGGGCTATAGGAAAGCTGGGGAAGGACTTTTTACAAGGGCATGTATTGATAGGACTAGGGAATGGCTATAAACTGGAGAGGGGCAGATTTAGAGTAGACGTAAGGAGGTATTTCTTCACCATGAGAGTAATGAGACCCTGGCATAGGTTGCCCAGGGAAGTTGTGGATGCCCCATCCCTGGGGGTGTTCAAGGCCAGGCTGGATGGGGCCTTGGCCAACCTGACAGTGGGAGGTGTCCCTGCCCATGGCAGGGGAGGTTGGAACTAGATGATCTTTAAGGTCCCTTCCAACCCAAACCATTCTATGATGACTCATCATATGCTGGGTCGTGGCGAATTGCACAGAGCCACACAGGAATGTCTTTAAAACAACAGCTTTGGCAAAAGACTCCTTGGTGAGAGAAAAGTTAATGTTGTATTTCAATTAAAGCAAGCACTTACATGTAAGGAAAAATGGCTGGATCTGTTTTACAATTATATTAAAAGGCATTTGGGTGTCAATAAAATAAACAAGGAAGAGCAGCAATGTATTTATCCAGCAGAAACACAGCTAAAGACTTCAAAGCTTTATACGATGAAAAGAATGTGTGCAACAAGGATTTTCATTCTGGTTTAAACGATCGATTTATTAATCTTTCACCATTACCGAGGATGGTGTTCCTTAGATATCATAGGATACAGCAAGCTTTTGATCTTATTTTTTCTTCTTGGTTTGGGCAATACAAATTTAGTCTGATATGCAAAAATGTGTCCTGTTTGCATCATTTGGTGTGTGTTTTCTGCCTCGTATTTCAGTAAAACTGTCAAAGAATCATATCCAAGAGGTTAGAGAGTTGAAAGCTGATTGGAAGATTCAGGGGTCTCATTCCAAGTGTGGTATTTGCTTGCTTAGATATACGATGTTTGGAAACAGATCAAAGGATTTAAAGTAGTTTTTACCTGTCACAGTATTAGGTTTTTGTTGTTGTTGTTGTTCCCAAATCTTTCCCTTGCCTTCTGTAACATTTTCAAATTTAATTATTAGGAAAACATGTTATATAACTGGAACGCACCAGGTGCCACAGACTTACCTGTTTCAAGATATGGTAATAAATACGCCTGAAAATGAAGTCTAACTAATAATGACCAGTTTATCTATTTTAGAAGTATGCAATGTGATGATAAAGCTAGTCTGTCTTACAACAGATTGTAACACTTGAACAATTTCTGCTTTGGACCAAATGTGTGACTTCTACACAGACGTATTTTTTTTAAGCTTACCTTAAACAAAAAGTACAGTCACATTAATTGCTGTAGTATTTAACATAACACAGTAGTCAGGCAAATCTTTTGTTACTAGCTATGAAAAAACTAGTTTCCAAAGGGATTAGTAAATACCAGCTTCACTGGTGTTAAACAGCATCTTTACATCAACTACAAGGTCATATTCGACTTAATAATTTTTAATGTGTCTCCTGAAGTCATGTTTTAGGACTATCTAGGTTTCTGGTACAATTAGGCCTTCAATCAGGGATAAAAACCAGCAACTTCCACTTCATAGAAAAGTGCTTTCTACAGTTACATATATGTGAGCACGAGTAGCCATCGACGTGGTTTCTTGTGGCTTTTTGGTCTTTTTAGCTCAACCACAAATAGCTATTCACAATGACTCCTACGCATAACTGCTGCATTATATTTTCAGCTCCTTCCAGGAGTTTCTTGCTCTCTCTATTTTGAAGGCGGCTGGTTCAGTGCTGCACCTCAGCTGCCTGGCTCCTCACAGGCCACGCGAGAGGCTTCCCAGTGCTGCCTCTTCCTGGCCCCTCTTGGTCTGTGTGTCGTGCGGGGACCTCAGCAGCTCAGTCCACAGATCTGTCAGATCGCATTGAATTTGGAGCCTGAGGGGAGACCTTATTGCTCTCTACAACTACCTGAAAGGAGGTTGCAGAGAGGAGGGAACTGGCCTCTTCTCCCAAGTGACAGGGGACAGGATAAGGGGCAATGGCTTCAAGCTCTTCCAGGGGAGGTTCAGGCTTCACATCAGGAAAAAAATTTTTACAGAAAGGGTCACTGGGCACTGGAACAGGCTGCCTGGGGAGGTGATTGAGTCACCTTCCCTGGAGGTGTTTAAAGGGTGGGTGGATGAGGTGCTGAGGGGCATGGTTTAGTGATTGATAGGAGTGGTTGGACTCAATGATCCTGTGGGTCTTTTCCAACCTAGTGATTCTGTGAACTTGGCCAATGAGTTTAGAAGTTACCAGAGTGAAATTTAAGCAACAATATAACTGCATGAGCCCTGTTTCCCTAGAAAAGGCCAACATAACCCTTTACCTACGCTGCTATCAATAGTTGTACATAGCACTGTGTGTGTGTGTGAGGAGGAAGTTGTGCAGATCTGGGTTGCGTTGACCATCAGCATCCATCCCGGGATGGATAGCACAGATTGCAGTCAAACAAGGTACTTGCAAATGAAAAACTCACCTGTTTGCGAATTGATTTTAATGTGACTACAATGAATCTTTAATGAATCGATACTTTGAAAGGAAAATTTTCTATTTCGGAAGGATACCCAGGCATTTCAATTAATGTATCTGTAGAAGGGATGTAAAGTGATCTATGAGAAGAAAAGAGGCTTCTGAATTGAGCAAAGTGACTGGATTGTGGCTGTCTGTAAAATCCTGTAGCATTTGTTTGTTTGAATATTGCTTAAGTCATAAAAATTCTCATTAGATCCCAACATTATTAGAAGAAACCACGGTATTTTTTAACTATCCTAAAAGGCTAAAGTGATACAAATAGGGCATCTATCTGAAATTTCTAATCCCCCTGAAATTTCTCATCCCCTTCGTCGGTGGCTGCTGCTTCCTCTCTTGTGACAACTGAAGCTTTGCCTTTCTCCTACAAAACATGGGAGGGTTTTCCTCATTGGAGGTGGCAAAAGGGCCTTGGGCTGTGGGCTGAGCAGTCCCAAAGGAGGAAACCACCACGCCTATAGAGAAGCTGATCCCTGTCTGTGTCCCACTATCCACGGGCTTTTCTTGTCACCCTTTCTGCCTGCCAACCAGGCAATAACAGTGATCTTGCCACTCTTGTTACTAGAATGTGAGTGGTGGTGTTTCCCTGTGTAGATGGCAGCTCTTCTTGACAGGAAACATCAGCTGCTTCATCATTCACAACTGCCTGGCAATGTAGACATAAACCTAGGAGAGAATCCTGTGTCTAAACCAGGATTCAGTAGAACTGGATAAATGCTTTTATCAGGTCCTTAAGTCCTTGCGCTTCATTCTTCTAGTGCAATAAGCAGCGATTCTGTGTCTTCTGTATTTTCAGAGTGCAATCTCCTTAAGACAGATGCTATGTCTGTCGTGTTTAAAGTGCTTTGTGTGCTCAGTGCAGCCTGTGCTCAGCAGGTCCTTGATATCATTTGGAGAATCTAAGTATAATTGCCTGATTATTATATCTTATGGAGAAAATAGTACACGATTAGCCAATAAAAGTTTGTGTACTGAGCAACTGGATTAAGGTTGCACTGAGAATTGGAGTTTTTACTATCTCTTGAGGGCTCAAATTTCCAAAGTTTAGTAAAGCAGATTTTATCATATGAATCCATGTAGACTGCCATGCTGGCTGTATTTTCAAGCTGTGTGGGGAGCTCAGATACCCTCTCTTAGAGCTAGAGAGTGGAAATCAGTAGCACAATGCAATTCTCTGCTATGTGTACCTAACACAGAGAGATGTTCATGGGTTTCTTTTCTACTTGCCAAACAGCAAAGATGTGATGAATACTCCTAGCCTTATAAACCTACCCACCAGACAAGGTCGCTTTGTGCAATTTCTTCTTAGCTCCTGCTTTTATTTTTTTATGTCTCTTAATTCTGTAATTAGCTCATCACATTATTTCAGCCATAATCTGTGCTCGTTTTCAACCTTCCTCCTTGGTTATTCTTTGAATTTTAAGCAGGGTGATACTCAAAACTCTTGTTTTACTTATGGAAGTACCAGAGCTTTTCGTGTGAAACTGTAGCTTTTCTATTTTTTTTTTCATTTTCTGTAACCTCAGTCTTGGAAATAGTTGAATCCCTTGAGCAAAAGCTTCCTAAAAAAAGATCCTATTAGTCAGACAGCTAACATCAGGAACATTTAGCCTGAATTGTTCAAAGCTATCCTGAAGCGGACTATTACAATGGAAAATGTTAAGTGGCCTCCGCGTAAATGCGGCTACTTGTGCTGCCATTAATAACCTTGGCCTTGTAGAGAATGTTCTTGTGCTTGCTAAATTAGATTAAACAATAAATTTTCTCCATCTTTAACATCTATCAGAGTTAATACTTCTGGGCTTTAAGCCTGCTGCCACTAAAGCTGGTGGTAGAACAGTTTGATTCTGTGTGAACATGGACTTTTCAGGAATGATGTCAGAATTTTGTATTGTTGAAATATGTAAGCATTAAAAATACAAGACTTATAGCCATTACAAGACAAAACTGAAGTGAATGGCTTTCAGACCAGACTTAAGTGTGAACGTAAATGTGTATGGCATTTCAGTCACTTCTAACATTAGCTTGTAAAAATCTTTTAAGTATATTAAGAACACAGGAGTCCCCATAGCTTCTGGTAAAATTGCATTTTTAATATTGTTAGAAAAAAAAAATCATGTGGTGAAGGGTTCAATTCCATTTTTCTGAGTGCTTCATTTAAATAAAGGATTACAACACTCAGGAGAGCATAATATAATATTGAAGTTCATATTGGTATTTAATGTTTTATCATTGTAGTTCTACTAGAAGCCTCTGCACCTTATTCCATAACCCACAGATATGCTGTGTGCTATTTAGATTTAAACAGCTTTTACTACTCACCGGCAAGAAAGCATTCCAAGAATATTGTCTGTATTGCTTGTTAACAAACATGATAGTATAAGCTGCTGCCCTTTTCAACTGGTGATCGCAGCCTGGTGCCGCTATCAAATAGCAGGTAAACAAGAAGTATCCCAGGGTCTCAGCTGGCATATTGCCACTCAGACTTATTAATATGGGCTGTACTCCTGAATACAGGCGAGACGTTTACAGATTTGAAATACTGAGCTATTTTATCCTGTGGTTTTTATGTGTTAGGCGTTTTTTGTGTCCCCATGAAAGTCTAGATTATCTTCAATGCTGTTTCATGTTGGTTTTGTGTAAATACTGCTGTGCCAGGGCACAGACCAGAGCAGAGCTGGCTTTGGGAACAAGTAGTTCAATAAGATGAGTCTGTCTGAGATAACACACCTTGCTGGACTGCTGTGATATCCCAGCTAGCTGGAATATTTTCACACTGCTCTCCTGTGCGTAGCATAGACAGCATTCAGTCTGAGATCCTGCGGGCAAAATACGGTGTGCCTGTGAGTTGAGCCGCTCTGCTCAGCCTGTGCTTTGATCCCCACAAGATGCCCAGGCATAGAGCGGGAGGCGAGAGGTTTAAGTACATCTGGGGTGGGAAGTCTGTGCCTCTTCCTCCATAATTTGAAAGTGAGAGGTGGTGGTGACTGAAGTCAAGAGTTTTACTGACCGTACCTGGAAAGCAGGAACCTATGCCCAGCAAAGGAGAGCTAATGTCCCAGAAAATGTGCAGGGGCAGGAATAACATCCAACCCCCCAAAGAGATTATCCACACGCTCACATCCATTGTACAGAGAATTCGTGGAGAGTGCTTGTACTTAACCATCCTGCAAAATGATCAGATCAGGTACAAATGAGCATCTCTGTTTTGGAATCTCTGCTGAGCTAAATGGGAGAACCTCTCTGAATCTTGTTTGTGGCTGATTTTAATAGCAGCCTCTCATCTTGATGCGGGACTTAAATGGTGCACATCACATTAGTGCTAATGGAGTTACGCACCTGAAGTCCTGTGCATGGAGATGAGACTATAAATCTAGGGTTACAACCTCATTAAAGTTGTTTATTTCACGTGTAATAGCCCTTTTGCCACCAGGATACCTTAATTCATTTCTTTATTTGTCCCTTTGAATGAAGTCTCCTCATCTCAAGATCACAACTGCCTCTTTTGGGCTGTGCCCTGAGAGGACCGCTCATACTTTTCTCCATCTCTATTGCTCAGCATGACAAAAAAAGGCCAAGACCCACCTCCCAAGAGTTATTTGGAGCCTGATAGAGAGAAATTGGTAAATTTTAAATCTTTTAGGCCTCACCAATTACTGTGTTGGTTTTCATTATGAACGCTGGAAGGTACTGCTAGGTTATGGAGTTTCTTGGCACTATTATCCATTGCTTTTGGAAACTCAGCTGTATTTGGCAACCCCACTGATGGCAAGTGTGGGGTAAGCGGGATGCAGCAGCAGCCACTGGGCTTATGCCGGAGAAGAAGCGAGTATGCATCAAGGAATGAGCTGCTGTGGCACATGGGGACTGAGGAAGAGGCACTTTTATTAAAAGCAGAGGAAAATGAGAAGGCGGGAAATTCAGGAGAGGACTGGGACTTGCAGAAGGGAAGAGTGCTCACTTTCCTGAAGAACAAGTGCCAACAACTGGTGGGAGAAAAAAACTGGACTTCCCCAAGTGTAAAAAGTGCACTCAAGTCAGGCAGTTTACAAAAGAGAGTGGTTTTTGAAGGGATGGAGTGTGCTGATGGCAACAGGCAGAGGAGATGTCTGCTCCAGTCCCACGGGGCAACGAACTTCTAACAAGTGTCTAATCTCTTCTATGCATCTTATGAAGATGGATACCTTGATCTGCTTTCTTGTGGTCCTTTCAGCCCTGAATCCTGTTTGTCTTTGAAGGGTGACATATAAAGGAATAACAGGGCCTTTTCAAATCCATCACAAATAGCAGATGATAAAAACCCCAAGAATCCTTTATTCTAATGGCTTTTGTTTGGAACTTTTTTTTTTTTTCCAGCAAGGGTGATTTTGTATGTACTGGCCATGAAAAGCTTTGCCACCTCTGAGCCAAGACTTTGAACAATGGTTAATAAACTGAGTGCCCATCGCAGGTTGTCTTAAAAAGTCTGGTTTGCCATTAAGTGAAGTCTGAACACTATAAAGAGGGTATAGCAAGGTTAATGCTTATTTAAGAGTATTGGTATTTTCTGGCATGGAAGGGTTGGAAAACCTGCTTTAGGTCCATGCTTCTAGATCTGGATTTTCACAAGTGTGCTTTCAACAAGGGGACACAGAGGTTACAGGGAGGACTGGGGTGTCTGTGCTTTGGCCAGCCTGGTATGTCAAGGGGCAGCAGGGATAAGAATGCAGGGCCCAGCTTGGAAATGAGTTATGTTTCAAAAAAAAAACCAGGTAGGAAATGATAATTCAGAGGATAAGTAAAGGGTCCATCATTCAGGAGAGTGTTTTGGAGGAGGAGAAGAAAGGAGAGGAATGAAAAAGGTGTAGAGTTATTTACTTACCCTAGGAAATCAGCTGACTTGAAGAAATGCCCGTGTGTGAGGAAGACAGATGGAAATGTGGATTTTTCATATTGTTGAGTGGGAGGAGTGCTACATGCACTGAAACTGGGCAGAAAAATCAGAAATGTGAACAGACTGGAGGCAGAGATAAGCAGTCTGCTGCAACCAGTTGGACAATGTTGGTGAGCTGGGAAGATAAAGTAGAGATGTGAGCAGAGGCAATGCTAAATGGCAATGAAAATGGTGGAATAGGAAACTTTTTCCTAGGTTTTAGTAATTTAGTTTGCAGATGACACTTTCTCCTGGACTACTGGAGTCCTTTGCAGTTAGATCTCAAGAGTAGAGCCCAACCCCTTCACCAAGGACCCTGTGTTTATTGCATTCCCTGGCACCGTCCTGTGGTGTCCAGTGCTTGCTGATTCTGTTCATGTGTGTGTCTCTTTCTGAATAAGCTTTCATGGCATTGCAGAGCTTCCACTTCACTTCTGCACTCGATTTTCAATATGCAACCCACTGAGTTAATTTGCAAGGATAGTTATGGTTTGAAGCACCTCATTTGGAGATGGATCCAGATGAGACAGCAACAGGTATTGAATTCTGTGTTGTGCATAGAAATAAAAAACAAAACAGAACTTTACCTTGTTCTTTCCATTTGTACTTTATTTTCTTATTCATTTAAGTGAATAATTAAGATGCAGGTTGTCCCCAAGTACCTGATTCACCTGAGGGTGTATGGTACCCTGGGCAACTGGACTTATGGAAGCCAACTTAGAGGTGCTTTAAATTCATTTAAAGACTTGGTTATTTGAGATAGCTCTGAGATTTCAAGTGTACTGAATGTTTTTCTCTGCTCCACTGTGATAAAAGTATGCCTGCCATTGGCACACGTTCAAGCTATGACATCAAAAACTCAGTTGTTGTCCAGGCACAGCTCTCCCTCTCCCCATCCATAACTGATACCATCTCTTCCCAGCCATCCCTTGGTGCCCCACTGGCAAGGCAAGTAGCTACGCTGGCCTTGCAGTCATTTAATTTGTGCAAGCATAGGGACAGAGCGAGGACCCTTCAGTCAAGGACTCTTCAGGGAAACTGCTGGCTCTACCCCTTTTATGATAATCACAGACATTTATCTATTAAAAGAAACAAATACAGACACTGTCAGTTTGTACTAGCTTTTTTTTTTCTTCTGCATTGATTTGGTTTGTTGTTCTAGAGCTGTTCAGTTTTTTGTTGTTTTTAAGGGTTTTTATTTTTTACCCAATCTGCACAAAGCAGTGGCAGTAAAAATCAGGCCATATTATTTTAACATCTGGCTTTGAGTCATGTTTGACACTGGCAGGGAATAAATAAAGGAACTTTATTGTTTCTTTGTGAAAAGATGTATTTTTTTTTTCTGGGCATTTAGGTGTGTACTGTGCTCTGCAGAAAGCATATCCCATAGTTCCTTATAAAACTTTCCTAATTGTGGGCTGAGCAGGATAAATGTTTAGCAATCGACTTGGCATGCAAAGTGCTGCCAGGAGCAACCACCCAGGGAGTACCCTATCACTTACTCCTCGATCAGATCTAGTAGTACTTGAACCACCGAGATCCTGGCTACCACGCCACCTGGGTTGCCGGTTGCTGGCCTGGACAAGCCCTTTGATGAGGCCACACAAGCTAGCTTTCATCTAAAGACTATCATGTACATAAGGCTCCTGTGTATCGTGATCCCTTGGCGCAATCCCTCTCAGACAGCTTCTGCCGCCTATGTTGGACCTCATTGTCTGGGCAATTCTCAGTGCAGTGTGCGATGGTCAGCAGGTATCAGCACCTACTTTCGGGTGAGGCATTTGTGACCTGCACTGTGCTGACTGCCGAGGAGGCGTGGGGTTACCTGCTTAAGTGCACAGACTGTCAGTCAAATGAATACAGCCTCTAGAACCCCCAAAGAGATCATGTTAGATTTGAGGGTCCCACCTGGTTTGTCTTTACTCATTCATATCTTCCATATGCCCTTTCTATGTAGACTCATCCCTTCATCCTGGGCACGTGCTACTCTGAATTTCCACCTGGAAATGCAAATAGAAAGAGTCTGCATATGAGGAGTGTCCTCACTGATCTGTGCCACCCTCAGCTGCATCTACCAGCAGGTGCTTTGCATATGTGCTCCTGCATGCTCTGAAAATTGAGTCCCCACTGATAATCAAGCTTTGAAGTACGGTACGTGACCATCCTAGGGAGAGAATAGTGTAGTGTATCATGTTGATGACTTTGTCGGTATCTTTGTATAGCTACAAATATTTTCTATCAAGTTTTATTAAGTGAGACCCACATACTTTTTCCAGCTGTGACTGTGCGGTCTGTTCCTACATAGCTGTTCACCCCGCCCTTGCTCAGCAACACTTCACAGTCATGCTGTGGTGCAGATGAAGAATTTGGGTTTGAAGCTAGCAATCTGATTCCTATTAAAGCTCTATGGAAATTTGCCACACACCTGCCTAGGAAGCTGGAATAAATAATTCAGTGCTGCACAGTGATACCTAATGGCAAGCAGATAACTTGAATGACCTTGTACCGAGTTATGCTCATCAGCATTCTGTCCTTTCATGATAAGAGAAGGTAAAAAAAAAAAACCCAAGACAGATGTAGAGGGGTTAAAAAGGGCTGTGGACTTTCTCTCCCTTGGAATGAGTTTTCAGCCCTTCCAAAAGGAAGGAACCGACATCTGGTGCAGCTGAGGAATGTAGCGACGAGTGCAAACCGTGAGACCCAGTGACGCTCACTGGGGACAGTCAGCAGTAATGAGAACATGGTAGAGTTAATTGCTACATGTTGATAATCATGCAAGGCAAAAAAAAAAAAAAAAGAGCATGTATATTTTTATGTCCTATTCTCGTTTTCGGAAATAGCTCTGGACTTTAGGACCAAGTGTCATAAGCAGAATTTGGACTCTTGGTTGCTTGGATCTCTTCTGTAAGGAAGGCCACCTTCATTACTTATATCTATTAACCATTAACTGTGGGAACAACTTTCCTACAGGTACGACTGATTTACACTCACCCGGGTGCAGCTACAGAAAATTGCTTTGAGGAGTAGGTATGCTGGAGCTATGGGCAGAAACTGGAGTTAAAATAAGCATCAGATTAAACTGCTGTTGTTCATTTTATATTTTATAGCTCTAAAAGGGCAGGCATCTCCTATGAGGTAAAGGCATCGTGTTTCTCTTTTGGAGTTCACAAACTAATCTATGAGAAAATAATGTTTACAAATATACCAAACTGGATTTGCCTAAAATCATATTAGCTCTTTGTCTGTGACATCTTCTAATTACAATTGTTCCTTATTCTTAGAAGTGGAATAATTCCTGCTTCCAGGCTGCTGGTGATCTAAAAATTACATTGGAGACAATGTTTTTTTATTCAGCAGGAATAATGAACAAACTCAAACGCATGGTGCAGCCTCTGAAAAAAGATAATCTTATCTTGCTAAATATATGAACACATTAAAAATATAGTAACTGTAACAACTGAAGTGTTTGACTCCAGGCTCATGGACTTCAGTGACAGCTCTCTCCCTCCTGCCCTGTTGCCAAGCCTACAACTGCATGCACAGCGGATCACTACTGTTCATTATCACCAGAAGCTAAACCTGTTCCATTCTGCATAGAGACACCTGTTAATCCTTTGCAACACCTTTACCTACAAACTTTTCCATTGCAGGCCTGATCTTGAATAAGGCAAAAGAAATAACAGATCTTGGATGGTATCAGGTATGCCAACCCACGCTGAAAAGGTGCCTTATTGCAGAGCTGGCTGCCCTACCCTGGCAGTGGCGACTCCTGTCCCTGCTGGACTCCCCCAGGACCCTTGCAGGTAGTGAGCCCCGGGGAGGAAGAATAAAATGAAGCAGGAAAAGAGCTAGAGATGATTTGCTGCACAGGAACATGTCCTTCTCATGTACTCACTTTCCAGTGCTGTAAACTGTCTGGGCTGACGTAAATAATATCAGTGAATTAAACAGAAGTGGTTTTTACTATTACATAGTTATTGTAATCATTTCTAAGTTGTACGGCAAAGAGATTTTTCCGGCATGTATGTGCTCAGAGGCAAACGCTAGGTAGGTCTGTGTGTTCAATTTCAACATTTAATCTTGGGACAAGTAGGTTAACAAGTACTCTCTAAATGACATTACAGTATATTGTGTTTACGATGTCGAACTAAGGCCATTCTGATTTTTTGACTTCTATAAAACACCCCATATACTGTAGTAGGAAATAGTCACTTTTTTACGTATGATGTGCCAGGTTGGTATAGTGAGACAGTTTTGGTACATTTCCAAAGAAACTAGACTTCTGGGATTTTTTTATTTCATTCCGCCCAATGCAATCTGATCTACTGCTGGTCCCATGTGAAGTCAGTTTATGTACCTTTGGCCACACAACCCCACATGATTACTAGCTGACTTTCTTGGCTCTTAGAAAAACTGTCAGGCAATTTTTTGATGTTAGTCCCAAACAAGGAGAAACAGGGGGCTTGCTGGTCCTGGTTCTGCACACAAATGGTGGAGAAAAAAAATGCACAAGCACATCTTTTATTTAAATGAAGGGTCATTTAAAAAAAATAATTAAAAATAACCAACAAAACCCCCAGTAGTACATTTTTCTTCTGTCTGAGCAATTATAAGATTCTGGTTTCTTTATTTGGGAGAAACAACATTCTCATACCCCTAGCTGGAGAATGGAATGGCTCTTGAAATGGAAAATTCTGCTTTATTAATAAAATCCATCAATCAGCTAAACATGCATACGCAACAACTCCTAGCAGGAGTCAGGCATCCTTTGCCCTACTCCTAGCCAGGTGATCATGGGTGGCTTGAGCCCAGGGGTGAAGCAGCGTTGCTGCTGGAGCAGCGATGTAGAATCCAGTATTGCTCCCACTAATGCTACTGACTAGGGGCCTGGGGAGCAAGGTGGGGAAGAGTTTTGAGGAAATGTGACTAAAGATCATAGAATCATAGAATAACCAGGTTGGAAGAGACCCACTGGATCATCGAGTCCAACCATTCCTATAAAACACTAAACCATGCCCCTTAGCACCTCGTCCACCCATCTCTTAAACACCTCCAGGGAAGGTGAATCAACCACCTCCCTCGGCAGCCTGTTCCAGTGCCCAATGCCCCTGTCACTGTTGTTCCTTCTGTATCCAATAGGGACTGTATGGTCTCCCTAGTCCTCCTTTTATTATTTATATATTTGTAGAAAGATTTTTTGTTATCTTTCACAGACTTGGCCAATCTGATTTCTAGTTGAGCCTTAGCCCTTCTGATTTTTTCCCTACACAATCTCACTTCCCTCCTGTAGTTCACCCAAGAGGCCTGTCCCCTCTTCCAGAGCCCATAAACATTTCTCTTCCTCTTGATATCCCTCAAGATCTCTCTATTCAACCAAGCTGGCTTTCTCCCCTGCCGGCTTTTTTTCCAGAACACGGGGATGGCTTTCTCCTGAGCTGCTAGGATTTCCTTTTTGAAGAGCTCCCAGCCCTCATGGGCTCCCTTGCCCTTGAAGATGTAGATTTGCAGGCTGGACCTACTTCAGCTGCTGGCTGGGGAAAATCCTGTTGGTAATTTCTGGATGATAGAGGGACAGTGGGGAGGAGGTGGCACATTCCTGACTGCAGTGGAAGAAGGTGCAGGCTGTGGGAGCCAAAGTCACATCTCTGCACTATTTCACAAAAGCTGAATGAGTGTTTCTCAATCTTTTAGAATCAAAGGATCTACAAGCCTTTTTGATCTGAGCACCAGCAGCCAGAGAGCAAATGGTGCCTGTGGGCAGGCACTGACATAAGCGCCTGCCAACTGCGTGGGATGATATGTATGTGTTTTGGTTTAGTTTCTTAATTATTTTTCTGCAATCAGTTCACAGGCCATCTTCTGGTGCCTTATGGATTTTGGGTTGCCCATGGGCCCCATGGAGCAATGCTGATCTAGATGACTATTACTTATGAACTTAGGCTGCACTGGAGGCACCTAGATGTATGAATTGTGTGCTGTTACATATATTCCCTGAAATAATCACCTCTGTCTCAAGTACTTTAATACTGATAAGTGACTGAAGTTGAATCTGTGGTTCCTTTCTAGTCCTACACACCTTGTTTCATAATTATCCAGCTTCACTGGTTTCCTCGTATTGGCTTAAATGTAGCAATTATTTCTTTGCAGTGATCTACATTAATTCAGACATTGCATCCAAGGGTTTAATCTAATCTGTGCATTTCAGGCAAAACTTTAGAAACCTCCTGGCATCTGTAATAGTTTTTCTGTATTAAATGAAGGTTTTTTTTTAATTTAACATTGGAAAAATGAACTTAAATAATATGAGCCACGTTCAAAGTGGCTGCAGATAGAAAACTGGAAGGTAGATGCTCTCTTTTTAGCCCATCTGAACATAAAAATAAGGTTTCACAGGAGCTGGACTTCAAGGCCAGCTGAGTGTGGTCTTGGTTTGCTGAGCTTGCTGCTTCACAGGGAACATGAGGTCCCTCCTGGGGATGGATGAAGCTCTGGCAGGAGACTGGCAAGCATCTCTGTGTGACTTTGTCCTGTGGAGAGTTGTGTGCTGCTGCTGCTCTGTACCCTCATTAACTGGGGTCCTTCTGGGGGAAGTCGGTTTCTGTTGTGTCAAATCAGTGAGAGCCCATGGACACTTGAGTCAGTAGTTGTTAGCTGCTTGTCACCAGCTTAAACTGAAAATCCCATCTTCCCTTGAGGAGAAGTCAGCAAATGCACTGGGGATCTGGAAGGATAATGCATGTCTGGGACAGAGCATGAGAATTGCCTAATTTACATCAGTGCGTTAACCACCACTAACTTCTGTGACCAAGGCCTCAGGCAAGCACTAAGAAAAAGCTGTTCTTTCCTCAAAAATGCGTTGCGTGCCCTTGTCTAATGCACTGCTTGCGGCTTCAGGCTAAGACCTGGTGGTCCTGTAGCAGTGATGGGTTCCCACTCCTCACATCCATCTCTATGTGGACCAGTCCCCAGAGAAGAAGAGGTGCAGGTAGGCTAGGAAAGGTGGGTAATGATGTGGTAATGATAATGAAAAAGTAAATACATTATTATGTGTGAAAAGGATAATTAATGAGCAGGTTATCACTTAGCAGCCGAGCTTTTAATCTGTTTGCTCAGGCCAGTTTTTTCAGGAGTGCCTGATAGGCTGTAATACTTGATCTCTCGTGTACATACGTCTCGTTCTGCAGGTAACTAACTGAACTGATAAATCCAGCTACACTGCAGTAAAGCTTAGCCCTGCTTGTGAACAGACACTGTAAACCTTTTGGGTTATGTGTTGAATTTTAAACATGGATGTCATGGCTGGTTTTGTTGCTGAATGCTGGAAGAAACAAGGCAACAGGATAATATAGTTCTTTGACTCTCTTATGCTTGTTCCTAAATTTAAGGTGATATTTTTTCAGTCATAAATACCATTCTTTTAATTTTCTTTTAATTTTGTTTTCTGCTTTGGATGTCAGAACTGGTTTATATATATCCAGTGTACATACACATTCCTTAAAATAGAGGTATCCTGCTATTTTGCCTCGGGCCCCTTGCAGCCCATTCCGGGTTATAGCAACAGCAAGTCTACTCACAGGTCCATATTATTCTGCCCTGCCAAGTACATAACTTGCAGTGGAGTTGGTGCAAGCTCTCCTCATACC
Organism: Phaenicophaeus curvirostris; assembly: GCF_032191515.1. NCBI lineage: Eukaryota > Metazoa > Chordata > Aves > Cuculiformes > Cuculidae > Phaenicophaeus > Phaenicophaeus curvirostris. The sequence goes on along the minus strand of NC_091394.1, from coordinate 83,804,289 downwards.
CTTCCTGTCCTGTAGATAAGGAAAACCAAATCTTCCCTCACAAATGAGCAATTATGACTTTTTTTGGCCAATGGAGAGGATGGGGAGGGGAAACCGCCTCACCTGACCTCTAGGAATGTGGACTCTCTATTCACTTGGAAAAGGGATGGTGCAGCAATTTTCTTGTGTGGCTCTTGACGCTGATTATTTTCTTCAAATGTCATTTCCTGTGGATGCAGGAGAATCTCGGGTTTCATTTTGTATTAGAGGAAGGTAATTTTCTAAGCAATGCTCTAAGTTTGTTGAAGGAAAACTTGAGAGAAAAACTATGACTCAAAACACAAGAGGTGAACAAGAAGAAACCTACAGGATACTATTATGAAGACAAACAAACAAGCTAACCAAACCAGCAAATAAAGACCATCTGGCTTGGTTTCTCATCAGGGCTTGCAGAGCTGTAGATGTCTGTCTGTCACAGTGATGTTGTCAATACTCACTCTGTTCCTCCTCCTCGTCTTCTAATTTTGTGAAAGATATTTTTATAAATGCTTCTTCTTGGATGTGTTTGTCATTGGTGATGGGAGAGGTCAGGAGAAATGCCACCACCTGATCCACTCTGGGCTTGGTTGTGTTTTTTGGTGCTTGTTTCTTGCTTGCTGACCGTGCTTCGTGACTCCCTGGTTGCGTGTGTTCCAGGTCAGCGGATGTCATCTACTTGGGAGGGATCCAGGTCCTCGTAAAGCTGATCTGCTTGGTCAGGCAGGATACACCTACAAATATGCCTTACATTGGTCTAATTGTCTTCTTCCCTGGCAGAGCTGACAGCCTTCAGACCTCCCAGGATGTCCCCTCCCCTGGTTTTTGTCTTTTCCTCCATCATTTTCCATTCTGCAACGATCCCTTTCTCTGCCAGAAGAGCTCAAGACTGAGCTGGAAATGGAGATACTGTGGCTGTATTAAGAGGATCTGGTACTGTTATTTACATTCCGCATGGTTTCTATTCTAATGGCCATTGCAGCTCATGTTTTATTTCAGTCTGACATTTGAAAATTCATTTAAGAATAATGAACGCTTAATTTAAAACTTTGCCTGAAAATATTCATAAGGCTTATGTTAGGAGTTGCCAAACTCATAGCCCCATAGAGGGGAAATTGCTGCCACATCCCTGTGCCCAGACAGCAGCGAGACTGAGCACGTGTTCCCAGTAGGAACACGTGTGCCCACCCATACAGAGTGTGCACCTATGTGCATGGCATGAAAGTGACACAAACTAAAGTAGATAGAAATACACAAACACAGATGGCACAAATGACCTAATCCTGTCCTCTTCTCTGGCTCAACAGGTTGGAGGTCAATTAGTAGGAATGCATAGATGTTTATATCTACAAGGTGGATCCCTCCAGCAGTTGGGCTTGGACTGGTTTTCAGTCTCTCCAGTTGCTGGTACCCACACAAATAAGGTCCTAAGGCCACAGTCCCACTCTAGTTGCTGCATTTACACCCCCATATGCACACAAAAGGGCTGCACTCCAAGAAAAGAGTTAGAAATGGGGTTGTTTAAGAAGATAGGACAGGCTACTGCATGGCCAGACAAACATATTGACCAGATACCTTTCTTTGTGCAGCTGGCCTCTTTTATGTCTTTTCCCATCTATTTTCCCACATTTCTTCCCCCCCCAAACCACATTAGTCGCACCCCCTCCCCTTTCCCAGCCTTTGACTCCTTCCTTAAACATCCCTTAACATGTCTTACACAATTCTTTTCCTCCACCTCCCATAACAAGTCCTATCCTACAGGACTGGGCCCCCCGAGTCTCAGAGTTACCCCCAGAGACTGGTGGTTTTGGGTCTCACACAATCCATGGGGTTGATGTTCTCCTGGGACAGCTCAGGAGGCACTGGAACATGATTTTGTGTTTCTGACTGGGGCACAGAGGTTTCCGCACTGCCTGTGCTCTTCTGAGCCTGTAGAGGTGAGCCTTCTATCATATAACTTAACAGGTTATTTCTGGAACAAGAATTTGTCTAAAAAAACTAGAGATTACCCCTAGGTCAGCCACAACTTAGACATGTTCAGAGATGCCTGACTGACTTAATAGCTTCATGTCCTTCCTTGATAAAACTCATAAAACTCATTAAAAAATGGTTGCTGTTTGTGATCCCAAGTTGCTTCCAAACAGGGGGCTGAGGTTTTTCCTCTGTAATATTTACTCCTATTTTGACTAGAAAAGCCCAAGTAATAGATTTTAAACTATGAAAACTGCTCCCAATATAACAATTTATGGTGGATCTGCAACACATATTTTAGAAAAATAGAGACTTTGAGTCAGGAGTGGATAAATGATGGAAAATGCATCACACCATTTAAGAACTTGTTCCAATAGCAACTTTGTTCTAACAGACAGTGATTTGTCAAAAGCTACTGTCTAAAGCCTAATTGAAATGGGTTACACTGATTGACAGAGCTGTAGTCAACAACTTTCAACACAGAAATAAGCAGGATATTTTCTTCCCTGTGTGCTTGTTAGATTAAAGAGCTCTCAAGGATCAGAAGACATGTCTCTGTCTAAGGAACAGAGGCATCTGTGAATGGTAGGGGTGTAATTTCCTACCCACCTCCAATTACACACTCTTGTGATCCATCTGTCTGAGAAGCTATCAGGTATTGTGTTTTATAATTACTGCTTGTTAAAAAATATCATCTTTGTTGAAAGATTAAAAACGGAAATCTCAAAAGACCATCAAAAAATGAAAGCAAAGGTACTTTAAAAAAAACCTTTTAATGAGAAAGAGATTAAAATGGGAACACTTTACACAAGGATTCAAATGGAAAAAAACTCAAATAACTCATGTAGAGCAACTCAATGATAAAAAAATGCATGTACTTATGAAAATGTTTTCTGTCAAGACAGTGCATTAAAATGTTTAGATGAAGATGTCTCAGTGTAATTGCAGGATTGTATCAAGAGGTGTCCTTTGCCCGTTCTGGTGCAAGACTGAACTCCAAGTCTGACCTTCAAGGTAACAGCTGTGCTCAGCTCCCTTTATCTGGAAGCAAAGCGGTATGTCTAATGGACAGTAAAGATGGATGTATTTGCTAATGGGATCTAGGTCTCCTTAAATAAGTGTCTGATTTCCCCATAGAGCTGAATTTAGACAGGAAGAGCAGATGCCACACAGCCCCAGCTTTCCATTCAGTCACATGAGAGAGGATACCACTAGCCCCCTTCGAAATGACACACTTGGACATCTTTCGAACAGAAAGAAAAAGTTGTAACTGAGTTATGCCTCTGGATCTAGGACCTGGAAGCACTTCCTAGGCTCCCGTTATAGATATAGTCAGGACTCATACTCTGGAGATCTCTGAAGGCACTTAATTTCCATAATGAATATATAAGGAATTAGCAGAACCATTGCTTTAAGAAGTAGAGGAGCCTTAATTACATGGATTTTATCCCACTTGGACCAATCTTCATCCCAGAGCCATTGTGAACTGTTTAAGCAGGAAGGAGCATTATTGGGTAGAAGGGACTGAGAAGTCATGCATAATCCTAATGATTACAATGGCACAACTCAATATACACTCTGATTTAACAACAGAATTTGGCTTGTATTTCTTGATGAAATTATGGTTTTTTGATGCATATTCCATTCCTTGTCCTTGATCTGACATCACCATTTGCTTCCTTGGAAAACTAGATGTCCCCAGCCCAGCTGAACCATGTGTACGACAAAAACAATTCAGTTGATACCGTCTGCTCCTTCCAGCTTTTTCTTAGTTGCTTCCTGTTTTCCCTTCTTGGCTCCTGGTCACCCAGAAAATGAACCAGCCATCTACAGTTGCAGAATTACAACATTTGCCTGTGTGACCTCTGTTACAGGAGCTGATCCATCTACACCAACAATAGCCTGAGAGGCCACCTAGACCCAGCTGGACTTGCCCCTTTCTGCAGCAGTACATGCCAAGGATGCTTGTTAGGGCAAGCAAGCTTGCTCCTCATGGCCTGGTATATAGAGACAGACCAGAAGATTCTGAGCTTACTTGTGCTGCAGTGATACAGGAAGTTGGATTTATGCAACCAAAAATGGGACATAAGAAAAGGGAACGACCAACTGTAGTTCATGACCATAGACAAACTGTGATTTTGGAACTAAGGCCATAACACATAATACATGTTGTGCATCTTCAGCATGGTGCTTTCAATGAAGCCAGACCAGTTTCTGTGGACTGACAATGGGGCTTAATAAATGCGTGGCTGTTCCTTCCTCCACAGATGGTCAACATGGGAAGGAGAAAGTGGGACGAATTTTCAGACCAGAGTTCATTATGGCTAGTCAGCTTTAGAAAGAATAACCTTAAGCCTCCATTGGCAGGGAAAGAGTTAAAAAGCAGAATTCCATCTTGGACATCGAGGGGAATCATGACTTTTACTACATCCCTCTGCCCAGCAAGTATAGTAACAAACTGGGTGGATGAGGATCTCTCTCTGTTTGTAGAGACTGAAAATTATGGTATTTGCACAGCAATAAACTGCTGTGGGAATAAAAACAGCTCTCAGATGTTTACTGTTGGCAAACAGGGAGATCCTGAAAAAAAAAAGGATCACGTAAGGATTTATGTTTTGTGGTGGAGACACTGACAGTAAAATATATATTTTTTTAAAAGCCAATATTCTTACCTGATGCTGTGGACAGGCTCTGATTCTTCATGGTTTCACCTCACTGGACTATATTTCATGTACTCTGCAGAAGCAGTAGACTTTCTTTGCAGAATGAGAGCATGACGACTTCTCTCATCCTGTGCCCTGGAGGCTTGTTAAAAGGCGGAAGAATAAGTGCATCTGGAAAGTGACTGGCTAAATTACCCAGGAACCAAAAACTCGGGGGGGGGGGGGGGGCGTGCGTGTGAGTGGGTGGGGGATTAAAGTACAGTTTGTGGGTTACTCTAACTAGTATCCCAAATCACTTATCCCATGGAGCTATGATGGGGTACTCTACTTTTAGTCACAACTCAGGTGTTGCTCCTGGGGATGCCTGTGCACTGAGTGAACTGTTTTTCCCAAGGAAAGTCTGTAATTAAAATACTTTTTAAGCTTTCCTGTATGTACCTTGAGTCCTTGGGGAACCTCCAGAGGCAAGTGTCTGACCATAAAACTCATGGGATATCCTTCACTGGGTCACACACACGTATTTTTTCCAGGGCCATACGTGTCTTTTTCCGGTAAAAATTATTTGAGTCTTGGCTGTCAGGGGGATGGGATGAGTGGGACAGTCACACTACTCTGTGGGGATTCTGGGCATGGAGTGGCCCATAGCTGCTGAGTCTTTCTGGTGGTCAGAGTGCCCGAGGAGGGGCTGTAAGACCTCCCTGTGGCAGTGGCTGAAAGTGGAGGGGGAGTTTCTGTATCCAGAAGGGAGCCAGCTTCACATAAGGAAATAATCTCATATGACAGTGTGATGAATTTGTGTGCATGTATATCCTCGCTCACTGCTGGAGGCAGTCCAAGCTACGTGTCTGTGTGCCATAGGCCCTCTGTGGCTCAGAGCAAACAGAGGATCCCTTTCAGCCTATGTGGTGGGGAACTGTCCTCCTGGCATGAGGCATCTGAGGGTCATGGGTCATTTCCCAAGCTGGGTGTTTTGGCTTAACAATGCTCAGGAAAGAGACTTTGATTTTTTCCTGGTTTTTACTAGCAAAAGTACTGGAGAAGGAACTGTTGATTTTGTGTTCCTACACTTAATTAATTTAATTTCATAATGGCACAAGTTTATTTGTGAAAGCCTTCTTTTTCTAGTGTTACTCAGAGGACCTGTTCATGTTGCTCACCTCCAGCAAGCTCTCTCTTTACATGGGTAAGAACTGATGCGAAGGGGTGCTCAGAATTCAGCCGGTGCCCTCCACTCTTGCAGAGAGGGGTCCAGCAGAAAACATCCATCTGCTTCAGCCCAGGAATATGACACAATGAGAAGCAGGTTGTGGAGCAAACAGGCAGTTGTGCCAGTGGCCACTCATAGCAGGGCTGAAACCATCTGCCCCGAGCAGGGAGCAGGAGGAGGGTGGCTCCTTGCCAGGAGAGCTGGTGCAGGGCTGTGGGACAGACTGAGCTATCTCTGTTCCCCCATGCTGCGGCCACCCTGGCCTCCCTCTTTCCCAGTAGTTGCGTCAGAGCCTGTGCACTTTGCCAGTAGGTTTGATACGACTGACTAAAAGCACCATTTTCCTGGTAAAACAAACACAGACTCCTTTTTAAAAACACCTTTTGATACTTTATGAGCGGGACTGGTATATGTAACCTATCAAGCCCAACATATGGCTTATTATGACATTTAGCTGATTAAAATAGTCTAGACATAAACTTGAGATTTCAGAAATGTTTAAGCAAAGTCCGAAATACATTTTAATGTACAGTAGATGTATACTGCAATTTGGGCCACCTGTGTCCCTGTAGGAATTATGGAGCAGGAAGTACTTTTGACTCAAGAAGTGTGTCTGAAAATTGAGGCTGTAAATTAACAACAGCTTGTCTATTAGATTATTTCACCCATAAAGGAGTCTGTATATTTCTAAATGCCTTGTGATTTTCAATACCTTGCTGTTGTTACTTTTATTAAAGAACGAGGTTGGCAATAGTCCGGGCTTCTAGGTTGAGGCACATTTTTAGAAAATCGTGGAATAAATAGCAGCAGCCAGCCAGACGGTGGTGAAACATACCTGTGGCCACAAGGGAAGGAAACCCCAGGCTGGCCTGTTAGTGGGCATTGTGGCGTCAGTGTCCCCTGGCATCAAGGACACTCAGCCCAGCTCCTTGCAGAAGACGGGTCTCTTGCTTGATGACCATTTCAAAGCTGAAGGCAGGGTGCTGTGTGCACACTGCTGTTAGCCATCCCTGCAAAAGGACACATAATTTACCTCTGTCAGCTGCACAACTTCATGCCATCATCTTATTTGCCTGTCTTTCTTTTTTATTTTTCCTCCCTTCCAAGAGTTTGGTCTATTTATGGTGTTCAGCTGTCTCTAGAAAGGCTAGAATGGGAAACTAAGGGGAAAAATTAAGTAAGACTCATGCCACACAATCCGTCCCAAGTTTCCCTGGAGTAGCTGTTAAAGGGGAGAGCGATGAATCCTGAAGGCTGTGGAGAGGAGACCATCTCTGCAGACTCTTAGCAAGGGGCATAGGAGTAAGGCTGAACAGGGGTAAGAACATTGGCCAATGGACGACAGGTCTGGGGATGAGATACCTACAGGGAAATTTTCCATGAGGATGGAGTTATTGGGCAGAATATACATCCTAGCCCCCATAAACTGCTATGTAATTCGTATTCTGCTGAGCAGTTCTGCCACATAAGTTAGGCCTAATGACTTACACAGAGCATAAGAGAGTGGCCTACATGGGGTTGATTATTTTGGCAAAGAACTGTGTTATGTTCGGTCTGGTCATTATGGAAAGGGCTAGATACATTACCCCTCCGCAGCTCATCCTCAGGAGAGGTCTGTACCCCCTGCATGAACACTCCCCTCCTGCTGAACTGAAAAACATGTTGGCTGACGTATGGGATCCTGTTACATGGATAAATGTTTGGCCCACAAGGAAAATGAGAACATGGGTGACAGCTCATGGAAAATCTTGGTTCAGTTGCAGAGCAGGGGGCTGTGGTTTAGGAGCTAGTACTGCACTGCCATTTTGCAATGCCTCGTCTTCGAGGTGTGTTGGTAGGCAACTGGCAGATGAAGATGATGGAGGATGTGTCCTTGCTCTGAATCTGGGCTAAGATACATGTATTATTTGTCCAGCCAATGCTGCCTGATGATAGAAGGGTCTTGTTCTGCCTGCAGAGTGGTCTTCTTGTCACATTAGAGCTGGTGGCAAGTCTTCAGGCTGCCCGCAGCATGGGTCCCCTGTCTAGCAGCCCTTCTGATATGCAAGAGCACGCTCATAGCAGAGCCCAGGTCACCTGAGGGACTCCTGATGGAAACCTACTGCAAAGTGAGTCAAGGCAAACACATGCACACAAAACTGAAAAGTCCTCTGAATTTCTGATCCTCTAGACTTGGTCCATGTGGCCCATCGGCTGCTAAATCACTGGTGGGCAGGCTTGCCAGGATGCCTGGCTCTGGCCAGCTGCCTCAAGGCCTCTTGCCTGCCTTTTAATCCATGAATGAAAGTGAGCTGGGATTAGAGGAATATTCTGGCTTTGCTGCAGGATCCTTAGTGTGACTGTGTCAAGAGCATAACGTAGTTTTTTTTAATCTGCATGTGCAGAGTCAAGTCAAACAGGCCGGTGTGGGCTGCAGCCAGAGCCTGCTTGGACCACATCCCCTGCAGAAAGCAAGCAGTGAGTGGGGGCCACCGGGTGGTTGAAGGACCCCCATGCCAGTGGGTGAGACTGGGGAGCGGGGCCATGGCTGTGCCAGCAGAGAGTGAGCAGTTGTTGCTCTGGATCAGCCTCTCCTGTCCCAGAATACAGCATATTAAAGCAATTAAGAAAAGCTCTGTTTGACGCGGGGATTTTAAGGGGAAATATGAATATAAGGATACAGCATTCCTCAATCAGAGGGGAGAAATAACAGGGCAAATTAAACACAGCTGGAATGAGCATAAGAAATAGATTAATTCCACGAGAAGTTTTTTCTTTCCGTTCTTTGTAAATTATAGGAGCTAGGAAAACTAGCACTTCTTAATTCCACTTGGTATGCAACCCTTTAATCCTCTAGCCTGTCAGCCAGCATGCACTGAATTCAAGTGCAAGCCATTCATCCCACAAACTCTTAACTGGGGACACCTCTGCTCTCCCCGACATCTCCTGCACATACCCTTCTCACTTCCTCTTGTGCTGCTGTGAGAGCAAATACTGTGGATGGGGCATTACTAGAAAATATATATTTGCTAAATGTGATTTGCTAGTATGCTGTGATGCTGGTTCAGAGCAATGAACAGTGCTTATTTGCAACAGCCCTGTCAGGTTTTCCTCCCAACATACTTGCCGAAGTGGGGATCATCCCTCAGTTCTGAGGCTGCACAGCAGCTGACACAGTGGTGTCCACGCCACAATGAAGTCTTGGTCCATGGCTCAGGGGTAAAGTTTAATGCAATATACGTGGTAAATAATAGTGGAGTTTGCAGACTGAAGCTCACAAGGTGCTGCTGCTGTTGCAAGCGCTCAGCTCCTCTTGGTTCTGGACACCTTATGACAATGTTAGGCAGGAGCTGTGAAAGCCTGAGCTTCTCCTAAGTGCTCCTGAATTATCGGGGAAGGGAAATTGGAGAAAGCAGAAAAAAGGTAATTGTGTTGGTGCTGGTACTACTGTACATTGCTCTCACTCCTGCTGCGTACCAAGTAAAGCGTCTGGAGAAGCCTGTTTGACCATTGCTACAGGACAGGGATCAGCTTCATGTTGGTGCCTCTAGGGCCTGGAGAATGTGCTGAGAAGGTAGCTGAGTCCAGGGATCTGAGGCCAGAGATGCTGGTGAGGCAGAGCCGGTGCTTGGAGCTGTCTGGAGCTGTAGGAGTGCGAAGCACACTCTCCTGCCTTCTGCACCTGGGTGTGGGCTGCTGCAGAGCCCTGCAGCCCGGGGCGATCCCTGTGCAAGGACACACTGTCACCCCATCTCAGCTGGCTGCTGACCCCCATCATACCCCTCCATCCCACTGTATTCTGGAGGTTTGCCTCTCCCAACAAAGTTGGAAGCTGGGCTGCTGGATACCACCCTGTCACCAAAGGGCTTGGGAGAGCTCAGCCCCACAACTCCACCAGTGGCGCTGTCCTGGGGACGGCTGGGCTGCAGCGGGGTTTGCTTAAAAAAGACATATGATAAAAGATTCAGGAAGAGGATACTACTAGGTGCTTATTGTGGGCACTGCAAAAGCAGGATAGGGTTTGACAGAACAGATGAAGCCTGTTTCCATAATGTACAAATTGGTACATTAAACCAACACTGGACAAGAGATGCAGGTTATGGCTGGCACTCGGCTCTTACCTCATTTAGCTGCTGGGTAAAAGCATAAAGGGCAGCCTTGACTTTGAATCTCTTGGCTTCTCTAAACTTGCATTGCAGCCATAATATTAGGTAAATACATGTTTTCTTCTGGGAAGATATCTTTTTTTCTTTGGCAATGACAGTTTTTGTTGGTTTTTTTATTTAACTATTTATTTAATAAAATAACATATGGTCATAAATTGTATATCATTTACCTCAGCTACATGGATGACTTCGTTGAGACTTGTCCAGTCTTCAGTTAATGATGTATTTAAGCAGGTTTAAAATACTGTATGCATGTAAAATGAGGTGAATAATCCTTCAGGCATTTTTAAACTGGTATTTAAGAAAAGTCTATTCACAGTATTTTTTGGTACCTTCCCCCCCAGCTCACGGTAAACTATAGTGTCTTGAGTGATGTGCTTGGGCTATCATAAATGTTAAGCTCGGCAGGCATGTACAGAGTCCCATGCAAGAGCACAGTACTGAGCACAGACATCTGGGAGGTCTGGGCACTAAGGCTGCATTTCACAGTGTTCCTGGGCACCTCCAGGGCTTTACTTGGTTTCTGGAGCAGCATCCTTTGGGCTCTGCCAGGGCTTCTAGGCACCCTCCTGCTCTCCACACTGCCCTCTTCGTATGTGCCTCTCCCACTGTCCTCTGCCCTGGCCTTTCCATTGCTCCACTCCCTTCCTTCCAGGGCCGCTGCCTTGAGAGGGTCAAAGTCATTACACCATTTCCAAGCCAGCTGGCAAGGTGTTTTACACAGATGATATTTCCTAGCAGAAAGGCTCTGATGCCTTAAAGCAGTTTTTTTTCCTTTTTTTTTTTTGTATCAGCTGATTAGTATAAAGAAGCCTTAAAGGAGGAGAAGAATTTAGTGAATGGATATAAATGTAATGTAGTGCAGTACACATCCCATAGACACAGTTGATGAATTTTAGCATGTTAGTCTCTGTTTCTTACACTTCCCTGAAGATGCTGATTTTGTTGCTTCCTGCTCAGCATAGTGGGTGCCCTAGAAACCTTCTGGAGCAATCAGGGGAAGATTTTTCAAGACTGGAGGCAAGTTTAAGGGATATTCAAAGTGTGCATTATAGACTTCAAACAAAACTGTGCAGATAATTTAGGCTGAAGGAGTGTAATTAGATAGAGGAAAATGTATGCTATGATAAACTCAGTTGCTGTTCTCATAGCATGTGATTGATATAGTGGGCACAAGGCCAAGACCAGAAAAGGTCAAAGCCATGGTTAAAATGCTGCCTTCTAAAATGTATCAGATTTGATTTGCTTCCTCAGGATGATGAGACACTACTGCATGTTCTTCTCTCATCCGATTCAAGGAGGCTAGAGAAGATCTGTCCCAAAGAGGTTTGCTGCCCAGGCAAAACCTAGTCAGAGACTTTCCAAGCCAGTCGCTGACTACAAGCTGTGCAAAGTATGGGTGAGCAGAAGAGGTCCTGATGAGACGACCCACTTGCAGCAGCATAAATTCTGCATGTTTTATCTGAAAGACCCTTCTGTGGTGGCTAATATCATTGCATGGATCTTGATCAATGACATTTCTAAAGCTTGCATCTTACAACTCCTTCATGATTTTGGTAATATAATGAGGAGACCTCCAAAAAGATGGGGATATGTTTAATAGTTAAGCCACTCTTTGGAGATATGTTTAATAGTTAAGCCACTCTTGTCAAGCACAGGTGAAAATTCCATCTCTGTCAGGATATTGGTGTAAAATAAATATAAGAGTCACAGTGAGATCACAGAGAAACATTCATTTTGAAGGTCTTATTTCTTCAGTCAGATTTGCAATCTTTGCCAGGTTGCAGAAAAACAGATTAAAGAGAAAAGCTAGACATTTAGCACTAGAACTGAAAATGAAGTGGTCGTCCGCTCGTCTTATCTCTGACATAGGCTTGCCTTGGCAAACTTGACCTGTCATCTAGTGTGTTGATGTCTTAGTTTTCCCATGTGTAAAATGGTGATATCTGTTCTGTTTCCTGAAGGGCTATGGGATTTGTATGTTTAGCAGCTGATAAATATAAAATTTATATTTGGAAAAAATGCACATGTACTTATATAAAAAGTCAGTGATAAATCAGTGAATTAAAAAATCTGATTGTAGAGAAGGCAGCGGCAGGATGAGACGTGCAGGCTTGTAGGTCAGCAGTGAAATGTAATGGAAGGCCTTTATTTCTGTTTTTAAACATTTTTTCCTTCTTCTCTCATACTCTCATTTTTTTAAAAAAAAACACTAAATTACATCTTAGGGTTTTGAAATAGCATCAAAGGCATAGCTGGAATGCTTGTAAATAGCTGTATCTTTTCTTGAAGGTGTGGTGTCCAAGTTTATTTCAGGTTTTGAGGTAAGCAAATGCTACAGGCCATGGGCTGCAGATGCATCACAGTCTGGCAAGCCTCGTATTTACCCTCCTCACTTGCTCACATACTCAGAATCTGCTTCTCCATGGCCACTCATTGTTTCACCCTGCTGGTAGCCTGTGCTATGCACCCTCAGGGATGCTGGTGCATGTGCTGATTTGTCCCAATGTCTTGCGCCTTTGCTATTCCCAAACGGCAATGCCACCATTTGTCTCCCCAAACCCTTTCCTCCTTCCTTCCTCACTCACCACTCCCATTGGGTCCTCTCTTTCCCCTGGCTTTGCACACGCAGGTAAAGCAAAATTCCCTCCTGCATGTCTCCTTAGGAAAGACCTGAAGTCTCCATAACCATGTCTCTCAGCACCACTGCCAGCAGGGCAGCTGCCTCCGCGGCTGGCACAACATCTCTGTGCCACACGTGAACTTACAGTGAGCTGTGAGCAGAGGGGAGATGTTGTGTCCAACGGCAGCGTAAAGCCTTTCCCTTGAAGAAGGGCACTGAACAGCCATTATATTGATCAGTAGAAGGGCCTCAGACCATCCCCACACCCTATGGGAATGCACCTCCCCAGGGATGGACCAAGAACTGCGGGATGGCATCTCACAGCGTGGCAGCACAGGGGATGGGGCTGCTATGAGTAAAACACAGCCTTGGCTCAGAGTTGATGGAATGAACTGTAACCACTAGCCTATAAATAAGAACATCCAAACAAACAAACAGAAATAAGACCAAATGTAAAAAAAAAAAAAAGGGGGGGGGGAGGGAAATAAAAAAAAAAGAGCCAGGATGGTGCTGCTTTGACTCTTGGCCCTGTCGTCTTCTAGGACTGATGAAGCGACTGGGTGGTTCTTCAGATTCCTGTGGTCTGAACACACACCCTAGTCATCACTGAGATGAGCTCGGAAAAAACCAGTAATGAAAGAGGGCTCTGATTTATTTCCTGATAAAATAACCTTTGCTCTCAAAGGCTAACATTTCAGCTCCAGCTTGCAGAGAATGATCTTTTATTTCCATCCATCAAAGACTACATCCTGCTGGATATCCAGAGTATTCTTCACACGTAGCCATGTGTTGGCCAATGAAGGAAAATTACCTATAATTTTTTTTCTCTGAAGGAGGAGTAAAAGAAGAGGGGTTGAAGTCTGTATTAAAGACTGGAATAATTACTATCCATTGCAATCCTATGACTAAAGTATACGGAAAATTTCTTAAAAGTACTGTGTGAGCCAAAGTTTTCCTTTGCAGGGTAAATAATCTCTGCATTTTTTGCAGTGTTTGATCTGAATCATCGTCCAAATAATTCTTGTTTATTTTTGCCCAGGTAGACATCTTGAATAAGTATTCAGGGGCTTTCTGCTCTGCCACTGTGTTAGGCCTTTATCTGTACATCATGTTTTTGTCCATTACAGGTGCCCTGTAGGAGTGGGGTAAGAGCCTGCAATCTTGTGTGAGACCAACAAGAGTAAAAGTTAAGTATTCCAGTTCACATGGGCAATTTCACACCACATTGTGCCTCAAATGCCTATGGGGAACAGTCAGTGTACGTCAGTTAAAAGCAAGGCACTTATTTATTTGCAATCAAAACATTAGCTGAGCTTGATACATGAAGGCCAGAGGCACCTGTTCTGTAGAGGAACTGGTTGAAATATGTGTTGTTTTCCTTAAAAGAGACCCCCGTTCAGTTCATTTGTCCAAAAGTAGATCTTTTTTTATGTCAGTGGTCTGTTCTTGGGTAGAACAGCGGGGAGGATGTTGCAGTGTTCACATGATCACCAGAACTAGCAGTGCTGAGAAGCGAGCCCCAATACATAGTGGATCGAGGTTCATGTGGCCAAATGCCGCAGTACTCCCTGCATGTGAGAGAACCGGCTGGGAGGACCGGCTCAGATGTTAGCCCAGAGTAACGCCAGGGTTTTTCCTGCATTGTGATAGTGGATTTGTGGAAGGTTTGAAGCCTTCTGCGAAGGATTGTCTCACAGAGCTCTGTTTTGTGAGTCCTGAGTCTTTTGGTAGGTTGGCAAAGCCTCCCTGCCACGTGGGTTTGTTAGTGTTTACAAAGCTCTGTGAAGAGGTGGTGTTGCAGGAAGAAGCTTGTGTGGGTGTAGTAAGCAGTAAAAGACTTTTTCTGTGAAGGTGGATAGAAAATGTCCATGGGTGTGTGTGCTATATACCATCTAGTGTGGGTGAACAAATGTTTTCACGCACAGAGATCAGCACACAGAAGTGAAAGGTGGGAGGAGTGCAGAAGCCATGACTTAAAGTCTCTTTAAGTTAATAGGGACTTCTTTTTGCTAGTATCTGAGCTCTGGGACAGCTGGTGCTATCAAACACTCACAGAGGAGGTCAAGAAAGGATGGGATGAGGGAGGAAGAAAAGATCTTTGCACAGATGAGTGGAGTGATGCTACTGTAGGTCATAGGTAGGGAAAGCATGTATGTGCAGAAAGCACAAACTTTGAGCTAAAACTAGTGGCATTTCATAGTGGGCAAATATTATAGAGATGCTTCCTATGAGGACCAGCTACTAGAAAAAGAGGTAAGAAGAGTTACCTTGCAAATGGTGCAACAGGACCAAAGGTCAACCTTCTGTGTGCTTGCCTCCAGCAAAAGTCCGTGGGAGTTTTAAGGGCTCATTGCAGTCTGTTAAGGCTTTGATAAGACAAGTTGATGTTGCTTTTATCATGAGACAATATAATAACAGAATGGGCCATTCCAGCCATTAGTGTGTCTACCTTAGCTACAGGGAAACATTCATGGCTCGAAACAGGAGCTGGAAAAAAATTGCAGAATAGTAGTAAAGGATCTTACTTCCATTATTTTCAAGTTCTAGTGTTAAGGACCTACAGGATTATTCCCCAATTCTCAGCTAACTAGTCTTCCCAGCTCTTGCTATAAGCAGTTTTCACATAGCCTGACTTTCCCTCTAAGTGTACCCTTCATCCACAAGGACTCCATAAAAAGTATTAGGCAAAGATTAAACATTATAAGCACATAACTAGCTCATAAAATGAGTTTTCAATGCTAAGCATGAAAGGGTGAACTGGCCTAAGGGGGCTGCTCAGAGCTCCATTGGCTGAGAGAAACTTGTTCCTTGAGAGACAGTTATCACTATAGTTTATTTGTATTACAAGAGGCACCACTGGAGACTGGGGACTTCATTGCATGAAGCATAGCTCAGACATACAGTAGGAATCAATTCCCCCTGAATATTTTTTTTTATCAGAACTGGTAGGAGAGGCCTGGGCCAATAATAAGGGAAGGTTTTCTATCCCCATGTCATGGCTGGGAAACAGGATCTGCAGGATGAAGGGCTTTGCTCAGTGAACAGTGGTGGCTATGTAACAGCAAAGAAACTCATCCCAACCCTACAGCATGTACCACTTTAGATCCTTAGCATGATCAACCCCTGAGTTGCCCTTCAAGGTGACCAGTACAAGGCCTGAGCCCTCTGAACAGTTCCCACCTCATGCCTTCCTATGACAGACCCCTTTTATGATCAAGATCAAATGAGGACAAGGTAGAATGAAGATCCTGTAATTTATTCTGCTTTCACAAGTGCAATTGATGGCCTAGCCATTAGCTGGAGAAGTAAAAAAAAACTCTTTGTTGTTTTGGTGACTTACACAGCCAGAAAAGAATAAAGGCCACAAAGAGGCTACAGGAAGAAGATGCATTTTTGCATGGTTGATTAGAGATCAAGGAAAAAAAATCCAAAATGGAGATAGACCTATGTTTATTTTCCTTAATAACTGACTTGTTTTTTCATGCCTGCTAAACATGTGAGAGTTTTTCCAAAATAATTATTTTTACATCCAACTCCTTAACAAATAGCCTTTATGTATGTAGATTTATCAGCCAAAGAAGCATTAGCAATTGTGTATGTCTAAGGAAGAGTTAAATTCTGCATTAAATTCCAAGTCTTGCCTTTCCTCTAGGCTAGCTAACGTTTCCTATCATCATCTAACTAGAGTTTGTTTTCATGTCTCATTTTCTTTTTCTATTGATCTATTAGTCTGGTAGGCTGAGTTTTCTCAGAGGGTGGACTTTTGTGCAAGTTTCATTAAAAATACTTCACAGTGCCTCTCTAAAATGTGATCTGTGCTTTTGTGCTGATTGAAAATGGTACAGCAGCTTGTTAAAGCATATTCTTTTATATTTCATCAAAACAGATATGTTTTAAATGGAAATCTGAACTATTATGTTTCTCTGTGGAGATTAAAGTGAGGCTTTTCAAACTGTCAATACAATTGCTTTGAGCCTGATTCTCTTGTCAGATGTACCTCAGTAAATAAGGAGAAATTCTTCTGAAATCAGTGGAATTATTCTGCTGAAAAACTTCAATGCATGATCTAGCAAGGGCCCTTGTTTTTATTATGTATCAGCCACGCTGTCTGAGTTGTCCCAGAGCTGCCCATTAGTAGCGTATATTTAACTAGAATATTAATGAAGGGAAAAGTCTAAGTATCTGTGGTTAATGTACTTCTTTAAAATTCACAATAGGAACCAACATGTTTCACATTACCACTTACCTCCTCTAAGGCAAGAATTGTTCCAATGGGTGGACTGTGTGAGCAATTATGTTACATACCACCATGGAGCCTCATGTATCTCTAAGCAATCTGAAATTCTTTAAATCTGCAGATCAAAATGCTGCCTGCATATTACAACAAGCAATGCTGTGCCATACCATCTCCTCTCAAGTCACAGAGAAAGATGAATAATTCACTAGGGTGTTTTTTAATTTCTAGAATAAATACTTTAGTGTTGTTCATTTTAACAGATACTGCAGAAAGCGACTGTTGTTTTGGAATCCAAATGTTCTTATCATTGCATCAGAGTAAATACTTTGCACTTTTTGTCTCTCTCATTTGTGTTGTTTGGTTTTGGTTTCTGAAGCTGCCCAGAATCTTGAGATTTGTTATGCTTGTCTGCTGCCATGTCGCCTCAAGCACTCATCCTTTCTTTTCCATTAGATCAGCAGACTTGAACCTGCTCAATACACGTATAGGAAGTCTCTAAAACCACATGCAGTAGGAAATGGTGTCATATATTCAGGTCCTGACTCTCCTTTCCTTGATTTAGCCTGGAACCAGAAGCCTCTTGTAATCTAGAAAAATTTTTCTCTGCTGGACTTTTCTCAGGAGCTGGATTGCTTATTTCAGCTTCTTGATTAACTCGTAATTATGGTGATTATGCTCAGCTCATCCCAAATTCTCCTGTATAGAAGCTTAATTTAAAAACAGCTGGCTTTCCTCTCTTTTACCAACATGCGGGTATTGGAACAACCCACAGGTGCAAACTTTGCTAAATCAAGCTTAAAGGAGGTGGGAAGTTCAAAGTATCCTCTGTCCATTTCTCCTGGTTTATGTAAATAATAGAGAACAAAGGCCCCAGGATCATTATCTTTGTCCTGATCTCTTCATTGAGTAGATCTGATTGGAAAATAGAATTTTTCACAGGAAATTTGACTCTTCCAGGTTTGTTTGTGTTGTCAATGAGAAAGTCAGTTCTCCATTTTCTCACAGACCATTTGTCAAGGGGAAAAATTTTAAAAATAAGAATAATTAAGAAAAGTCACATTATTTTATTTTATTTTCATTTTGGAAAATATATTTTGTTTTGGTAATACGGAAATATTTTGTTTTGATGTGCTAAAGATGTTTAGCTTTTCAGAAATGAAACAAGAAGAGAGACTGACTTCTTTCTCTCTGATTTCTTTGGAGATCAGCTTATTTGCCCAAATTAATTTTTTTGATTAAAACAAAGCTCAATTTTCCAAAGAAAACTGTTCTGTGGAAATGTTTATTAAAACCAACTTGATTTTCCTGTTACTGAAACTTGCTCAATAATTATCATGGCTCCAGTTTTCAGCTAATAAGTGAATCAATCTCCATACACTCACTTGAGTGCGTGTATATATGTTGCACATGTACATACATCCTGTATGCGCAGGACCAACTTCTACCCTCAGCTACATACATAAAACCCAGTGGAGACTTCCGTCAGTGTTGTGCATATATGAATAAAGCAGAATCTGACTCAGAATTTGTAATCAATATATAAGGCTTACTGAGTGATTTGAGATGCTTGGAGAAAACTGTTACATAAATGTTAGTCATTATTATTTGTGATAATTATCTACAGCTGTAACTATGGCAAATCTCCAAATAAAACCAGCTAGCCTCTGACATATGGCTTCTGTGCTTCAGCTCCAGATTCCACTGAAGTGCACAGTAAACTCTTTCTTTATAAGCATGTGCCTAAAGGGAAAATGTAAACTCTGGCACACGATAACAACCATAACGACGAGGAGAGAATTATGCCATCTCTATTAGCAGAAGCAGTCTGACTCTCACAGAAAGGAATTGGTGTTGGATTGAACCTTGTCATGTGAATAACGTGCTCTTGAGATGCATTACAGCCATGGGCAATGTAGGCAGCAAATAAAATTCAGGTTGTA
The DNA here is from genome assembly GCF_032191515.1 of Phaenicophaeus curvirostris. Taxonomy (NCBI): domain Eukaryota; kingdom Metazoa; phylum Chordata; class Aves; order Cuculiformes; family Cuculidae; genus Phaenicophaeus; species Phaenicophaeus curvirostris. The sequence goes on along the minus strand of NC_091394.1, from coordinate 83,785,488 downwards.
ACTGGGTCAGGACTGAAGAATATTTTGTAACCATATTTTTCCAATGTGGCTGCAGATTAGCTGGATCCTTATTTTGAGAACATCTTCATTCTCTTTGGTTTTACTTTTAAACTAACTAAATAATAATTACAATAAACCAAACCAAACCAACAACGCACAACCTCTTCCCTCCCCCATAAAGATCCTCCCAAAACAAATAAAGCCTTACTTTATGTTCACTAACGTTTTCTAGCTTTTCCCATTCCTGACATGGCCACTACAGCCATTTAAAAGATGAAACACAGAAACTGTTGAGCAGCACACAATGCTGCTACTCAATAGTCTCAGGAGGAAGCAAGAAATATGGCATCTGACTGAAACTGCTTGGGAATTTAGGCAAACAGCCTGTAATTGCCAAATTGATTTTGGCCAGAAGACCAGGGCTAACACCCACAATAAGTATAAAGTGCCATGGGATCTTTATTGACCCCACTGCTTTGGACACAGTTTTACATTTATTTAATGCACATTTTATGTTTCTGAATAATATACTCCATAAAATATATACAGTCAGGAAATGCCAAACATTGCCAGTTTCCCAAAGGCAATTTCAGTGCTTGCAGAGAGCATTCTCAGGCCTCGATTCATGATCGTGTTAAACTTTGTTTATATGAAGTAATCCAATATTTTATTCATTAAAATGCACCATGCACCTAAGAGGAATTAAACAAATGCTTTATTATGCACTAAAATTGTTCTTTCCTTTTCAGTGAGGATTAAGCGGAAATCGTTTGTGGACCCCTGGACTTCACGTGGTTGGGAAGGCTGTGGACATTGGCTCTGCTGGCTTCACAGCAGCCCTCTGGATGTGCCGCTAGGTCCCTGCTGGCAAAAGCAGGGCAGAGAAGTCTGGATAGAGTAGAGAGAAAATTGTGTAATGAACTGCTCAAGACTCTGAAAGCCTCTAGGGTCCTCTTCGCCATCAGGCAGGAGCTTTTATCCAAAGACAGAAGGTGAAGGTCCTGCCTCGCCTTAGGATGCTCTCAGGCTGGTGGCAGCCAAAAGTAAAGCGTGATGGTGGGTGCCACACAAAGGAGGAGAGACAGGTCACAGTCATGGGACATAATGTAGCGTTAGCTGACAAGTAAAAAAATGGAGGAAACATTTTCACTCTGAATTCAGAATGGCATCTTCTACAGGCTGCTCAGCTTGGGGGTTAACCATCACTGAGTAGCTACGATGAGAATTCAGGATTTTCGTCTGTCTTCAGGCCAGCTATAACAGCCTTTTGTGTTCTACTGACGGTAATTTTGCTTGGGTGCAAATAGACCAAGATTTTCAAAAATAGATCACTAAACTCAGTCTCCAAGGAGTTTATATGTAGCCACTTAACTTGGTGATCTGATTAAAAAAAAGCAATCTGAGTGCCCAGTGTCTCCCAAAGTTGTCAGATTGGTAGCCAGACAAACACAGAAATGTATAATCAGGTCTGTGCAATTATGTACATATTTGTAATTTTAAAGATCGTGTTTCTATTCTGGTAATGGGTGGGGTTTTAAACAGCCTTTTGTGTTTACTTTTTCTTTTTTTCCTTTTAACAAAAATGATGGTAATGGTTTCCTGAAATCCAGATCAGGTCTCTTTGGCAAAGACCACAGTCTAGCTCACCTATAGCATCCTGATCTGTATCCTACTTAGCATAATGTGCAGCAATCCAGAGTCAGTGTCAGAAGCAGATCTTCACCCACCTCTAAAGATCCAACCTCCTGTCAGTGCTGAGGGCTGCTCAGTCAGTCTGCTCTCAGCAAATGGATCAGATATGACTGGAAACACCAACAAGTTTTTTTACTTCCATACCATTTTTTTCTGCATAAATTTCAGTCCTTCTAGAACAATGTCAATGAGAAAAACTGTGAAAGCCACTCCAGCACGGGTAGCTTGAACTCTCTCTTTATGGTCTGTCTCCTAAAAGTCTCTGTGGAGGCTGACAAATGAAAAAGTCATCTCGTAGCTTGGATTAATGTAAGCAAGGAAGGTTCTCTCTCCCCGTCAAGCGACTACTGAGTCCAGGTTTTTCTTGTCAGCCCCCATTGCTGGCACAGAACAACTCTGGACTTTCAACACACCATTTTTAGATTTCAAGGATCACAGACTTATTCTTACCCGAGGTGCATTTCTGACGTGGATGTGCCATTTGGAAGACATCTGTCCCGCAGAGCCACAACATCTGACATTTCACTAAAGATTTTGTTGTCTGATAACAACCCCATCCAAAACAACCTGATATGTGCAAACGTGTGTGTGTCATCTGCTTATGTGTGTGTTTTGCCATTGCTCTTTGCAGCCGCTCCCTCCTCCTGCCCACCAAGTGCTTCAGGCTGCTGGAGGGAAGGGAACATTGCCAGTGCCTCTGTGGCCAGCTGCTGCAGCAGCTCGCTGATGGAGGCTCACTTCTCATATGTCCTTTCCAAAGAGACTTTCTTGTGCTGGATGCTGTCTCTGCTTTGGACTCTGTGGCATGCAGCACAGAGGAGGTCAGGGTAGGTAATCTTAATAATTTATTTGGCCTAAAAGTCTGTTACGATCCTCTGTTTCATTAGTCACACCCCTAGGAACATTAAGACAGGGTGTTGCCATGATGATATCTGGTGTCAGGAGACTCATACCAGGAAATGAAGGCCAAAACTGTCAATTTCCAAATTTGATATAAAGCAAAAGACTGTTTCTGTAAAAATGATCAAAGCAGGAATTGATCTGGTGTGGGTATTTTAAAAAGTGTATTTGGCGCAAACAGGCTGCAAGCACCCCTCACATGGTAGTGATGCTTTAAACAGATCATTCCTATTTTTTAAATGTCAGGTCTCCAATATATCATTCAGCAGGAGATCCTCCTAATTAGTTTAGACTTTGCTTTCATGGGTCACACCCTTTATCACTTCCCACTCTGTATGACTTGACTTATGGAACACTTGGCTTCAAATGTAGTCTCAGTCCTACTCTTTGCATGCTATTTGCACACAAATTACTTACATCCCTGTATTAGTCATTCCTCCGTTTCAGCAATATATTTTTTGTATGTTGTGAGTCTGAGGCAGAAGGAGTATGGTTTGGCTATGTGAAATCTCTCCTGGTGTGGGAATATGTTCTATGTCTTGATTAAAAAGTAGCACTTCAACACATGTAAGATAGCATGGCTCAAGTAAGCACAACCTGAGCTGGTTCTGTTTCTCTGTGCACCTGAGATCTCAATCTGAGCATATTTGTTCTCTGAAGCATTGGAAATAAAGGATGAAAAGGCACATTTGATGATTCTTGTGTCATCTCCATAGAAGTATCTTGGGCCAAGGAATAACACTTGTGTCTCCCCCAGCCCAAGGGAATGGCTTAACCACTAGATTCAAGCACCAGTTTGTGAAACACAGCAATGTCAGCAGTGGAGTTGCACAACACCTGATGCCAACTAGTCCTTACTCTGTTGTGTGGAGTGTTTGCTGGGGAGGGGATAGGGTGTGCGTTTGAAGGTTTTTCCCTGAAGGGCTAGATGTGGACCCAAATATGTGAATTAGACAGCTACTATAAAAAAAAGACACCACCTTTCTCCTTCCCCTCTTTCTACTTTGTTTTGGTACCAAAACCTACAGCACGCTATATCAAACTCAGAGATATGGACAGAGCCTTGTTTTTAAATTGAGCATCAAAAGGGACATAGCCCAGGTGATGACAATATTAGGATCCTAGCTAGGGCTAGGAAAAAGATACAAACAAAATCCTGAGAAAGCAGAGGGTCTTCTGAGCAAATGCAAGATTTTTGATATACAGGGAGTATTACCAGAAATGAAATTATTTATGTCCAAGACAGCATATGTCACACTAGTGAAAGTACCTAACTTATATCAGGAGCTGAAGGACAGCAGAGATGAGATAACTTGTGTCAAGTCCTGTGCTACAGCCCCAGCATCTGTGTCTCTGCTCTGCAACCTGTGGTGCAGGGCTTATCCTAGTACCTGTGTGGAGAAATGCTTGGGAATCTGAAGAGAAAGCACCACACCAGCAGTGGCAAAAATCAAAAGAATTAAAAGTGTGGGGCTTTTCATATTGTGATTTTGAGGAGCCCTCATTGAAGATTTTTGAGCACTCAGGCTGATGGTATTAGCAACATTACGTAACAGAGACTGGAAATGGGCCTTACGAAATCACTACTTTGAGATAGCTGTTCACCAGAAACAGCTGGAGATAATTCTTCATGTTTCACTGGAAGCAGCTATTTCAGTCTAGGATAAGTGCATGGAGAGGAAGGTGGCTCTGCAGCTCCTCCAACTTTCTTTTTTTCTCACAGCTGACGGCAGAGCAGCAGTGGGTTCTCTGCCAAAATTCAGGTGAACTTAAAAGGAGGCAACCATGTCCAAAGGCCTGGTGGATCTCTGCACTTCTGCAATGCCAAGACTTGCCCAAAGCTCAGAGATTTTGTCTCTGGGAAAAATTAGAAGGTCTTGGCAAATAATTGTAACATGCTGTTACAGAGAATCACAGGAAGGGATGACAAAATCCCCAAATGATTGGGTATTCTGTTCCTTTGTAACATTTTGCTTTTATTAATGAAAATTGTGCACACACATGTTATTCAGTGGTGGGTTTGCTGCATCCTATGTTTAAATCCCTTGTAACACACATAAGAATGAATTTATTCAGAAAGGGTCATTGGGCACTGGCAGAGGCTGCCCAGGGAGGTGGTTGATTCACCTTCCCTGGAGGTGTTTAAGGCATGAGTGGATGAGGTGCTAAGGGGCATGGTTTAGTGTTTGATAGGAATGGTTGGACTCGATGATCTGGTGGGTCTCTTCCAACCTGGTTATTCTACGATTCTATGATTCTTCTGCTTTGACCTATTCTGTCTTCACCTGCAAAAACTTTCTGGAAATGGAGAGAGACATTGAGCTACAAATAATGTGTATAAAATCATATAAATTTTTCTTATGTTTCAGCTGTTGAAGGCCCCTATCATATGAGTTTACCTTCTGTTTTGGCTTCAAACGAATCCCATGATGCAAAGCAAAACTCAGCAGAAAGAATGATGTTTTCCACCCCAGATGGTAAATTGGTCCAGTTTCACTTGAAACTTGGCTTCTTTGCAAATGTTGTTGCACTTGGCCTTGTAGATTATAATGAAATTTCAAACTAGGATTGTTTCACTATGTAAATTAAGTATTGGGCATATTCCATTCCTGGATGGAGTAGGACTTTCCAAGCAATTACTTCTCTTATCTCCAGGGGCTACTGTGATTTTTGGAACTTAAAACATGGAGATAGTCTCTCTTGGGCTCCCACTCTTCCCACTGCTGGCACTGAGGTAATATGGAAGGGAAGGATAGAAAATGGCCTGTCTCTAATACCATGTGGAGCAATGCTGAGCCTCTTCAACAGAAATAGGAACACTGAGTGAAGGGGCTGGTGCAAGAGCTGGGGTTGGAAAGTGATGGGATGGAGAAAGGAAAATTAAAATCCAAAGCTTTTGGGAGTGAAAATGAGAGGAGAAACTAAAATGCAGGTGGAGGTGGGACTCCTGAAAAGGCAGACAGAGAAGTTGGGGTGAGGATGGCGTGGGAGGAGGGGTGATCTGAATGCAGAGGAGAAGGTCTGAAGGAGTAGCAAAGTGTTCTGCCTTTGCATCCCAGCCCAGCTCTGCTGCAGGAGATATAAGCTGGGAAATGACTAGCAAAGGTGTGTCGAATGCTTGCCATGGGCACACATGATGTGCTTCTGTGCACCAAGTGACAAGGCACTGCCACCAGGCACTGTTAGAATAAGGAGCCAGGCCTATATAAGAGCTCTCAGACTTCTCTGCTTGCATTCTTCATGATTCTGCCTTTGGTTACAGCATCTTAACTTGGGACACCCACTGAAGGGCTGTGCTCTTTAGAGCCAATATGGATTGGCCCTACAGGTCAAAGAGCACTGGGCTTTGCAAGCCAAGTGTAGTTTTTGTATGTGATAATTTAGACACAATAGTTACGTAGTAGCCTGGAGGAAAATTTGATTCAGGCCACACTTTTGTTTGCTGACAGGAATTTCATCACTGGCTTCAGTGCCAGAGATGATAGTAATTTTTTCTTAACTTTTGCATCAGCAATTCTGTGTTTTGGGATAGGAAATTAGGTCTTGTTCTTTTTGGATTTTGAGAAGCCACAAGATGCCAAGATATTTGTAAGCCCCAGAAGTAGAGGCTATAGAAGTGAATTGGAAGCAAAGCCAAAAGCTTCTCTTTTGGACAACTGCAGCTGCTGGTTTCCTAGAGCCTGAGCAGACACTTATGAATAGGCCATCCTGAGCAATTTCTGTTTCATCTGGCATATGGGGTAGAGATTTTGTACCAGAGTTTCACTGGTTTTGTCCGAAGTTTTATTTTTTCTTCTGCCAAGATTAAGATCCTCTCAGAGATTCTTATCCAGCCAACTCTCCTGCAGGTGCCAGGACATAACTAGATTCTTTAAAGGCTTACTCTTTCTTATAAATGACATGCCGGCCAAGCTCCCATAGCTGCTCCAGAGAGGTCCAGAGGAACTCACAGCATCTTAGGGAAAAAGGGCTGGAAGGAATGTGAGGTGACTCAGTGCACCTCCTGCCTTAAACCACCATGGCTGTGTTGTCCACATGGGGTAATGTTTTCAGAAGCACTGAAACTCCATTTTCAGTCATCAGTTCCCTTTTTTACTTTGGAAGCAGAGAACAAATGTATGTTCATCAGGTGTTGAGACTATTGACATTTCTCTGTTTTGGGGGGATTTTTTTGCGGCCATGTGCAGGACTTAAAAAAACTTACTTTAAAACCAGAGATATTAATTGCATCCTATATACTTATCTATAAGTCCGTTGTGTTTGGATGGGATAAATCTACCTCAAAGCTCCTGTAAATTATATCCAATAAAATGGTGAGTTATGTCATTAAAATAATAGGATTGTGTTCTTATTTTCTGTTGTTTATAGTTCAAATCATGGCTATGTTTCATCAAAACATGCCTTGTGATTCAGTCATTAGCTGCCTGCTTGCTATCCGAAGTTATAGTCATCCTGCTTCTTACAAAATGTAGAATGTTTTTAAGTGCAAGGTACACATAATGCAATGGAAAATTTCACATCCTATCTGACTAATACCAAAACCCTTTTGATTTGAAAGGTCACAGAAAAACAGTGTGGTGCAATGCACCTCTTACAGATTCCTCAGTGTTTGCCCGTGGTTGAAATTCCAGCTTCTCTATTGTTGTGCTGCTTTCCAAGCACCATTTCCCTAGTGCCTCTGGAAGATGCTCCCTCTACAGCCTTACTCTTCATCCCCCCAGCAGCCCTGCTTCCTTCACAGCCTTCAACCCACTGGGGTTGAGGTGACAGCATAACAGAGCTGATGATGGTCAGGTTTCAGAAAACAATCAGGCACGTTATGAGAAACTATCACTAAAACACAAGCACTTAGAGGAGCCAGTGATAAAAGGGTTTCATTTTCTTGGCAGCTCGCGTAGATGTTCTGCAATGACTGATGATATGACTGTTATCTTGACACCATACTCTCCCATGTTGAAACTGTTTATGGGAAACAAACATCATGTGAAAAACAGATTGCCAGACACTAAGTAAATCACTCTGACGAGGAACGAGTCAAGTACTGCCAGTTTTACCCACATTGTCATTGTTATGATGTAACACATTCCTCATGACTGATATTGTATCCAAATTAGGGCACAAAACCTTCTCTTGATCAGTTAACTGAAATTCGCTGCCTTGTAATAACAACTGCACTCACACACACACACGCTCACATACACACACACAAAACCTGAGTTAGTACAAAATGAAACCCTGTGTCAGTGAAGGATTTAGAAGGTGGGCAGAAATGACACAAACTGTAAATTTTATCCCCCTTCCCTCCTTAATAAGCTGTTGCAATATTCTGAGTTCTGCTAGTGATGATCAATAAACATTTGGTGTGCAAAACATATGGAAAAGTCATCCCATCTGGACCATTTAAAACTAGGATGTAGACTTTATCTCTGTTTATTTCATCCTTAGCTAAAAGGCTTATTATGAATTGCAATAATCCAAGAAGCCAACCATGGAAGACCGACAAGCTCTTCAGATAAAACCAAAAAGGCAAGTTTTCTAACCGAGGACCAGATGTATTTTTGGGTATTGCCCTTGTACATATTTAGCTGAGCTTTTCAAGTGGTGAAGATTTGCATGTTTGTTTTGCAATACTAATGAATATGTTTTAGATTTACATTTTAGAAAATGGAAACTTTTATCTTCTTGGGGCTTTGTAAGTTAATGATTTCCAGAAGATAGTTTGGTATCCTCTTTTAACCCTTCAACATTGAAAACATATCACTTTCCAAGGCACAAGGATCTAGGATAAGCCTGCTGAACAAAACCCGGGAGATATATGTGACTCTTTCTATTGTTTATTTCTGGAATTACATAAAATGTGGGTTTTTAATTTTCAATCTAGTGAAAACATATGTAAATGCAAATTATTCTAAAATGAACTTAATGTGAATCGTGGGGTAGGCATTACAGTGCTTTAATGAGATAAATAAGGAAAATACTTTTGGAAAAATACAGTTCTGAGATGCAGTACCTTCCATGAGTTACTTAGTTTCCTCAAAGATTAAGACTGGTTTAGTGTAGCAAGGAAAATTATGTATAAAAAACATTTTTACTTCTATTAGAGAGAGAGAAGTTGAGGTTTCATAATATAGATCTTTGCCCTTTGATTTGCTTTAGAGAGGTTATAAGAGAAAATAATTAATGAATAAAACATATTTTTTCAAAGACTTACCCTCAATGGCAATTTTTATTTGACAAGAGCCCTACCAAAATTCTTCCTTAGGGAACAACAGAGCATTTTAATACAGGAGATAACTAGAGCTTTGAACTTTGGGTGGTTGACTAATCAGTCTGAAACAGCCTTTCTTCCAAATTTTTCCAATTGTTTGTGCAAAATAAGATAGGAAACTAAGTATGATCTTGAAAGAAGACCATACTGCTTCTTGCAATTGTGTTATGAAATGTTGCAAGCCCTTATCTATCTAGGATGCTAAAGTTAAGATCTAGAGTCCCAGAGAGGTCCTGGCCTGGAAGGTTGTGTTGTCTACACTGCAGAGAGGCTGAAGTCATGTTCAATGGAAACATTTCTGGTATAAACAGTTTGGCTCCACAGTGCCTGTTGTTCAGATGAAGCAACCCATTCACACATGGGCAAATGTCTGTCTGTCAGTTGATGTATGTATATACTCTGATAACTATGAGGCCCTCAAATGCACGTTTGTTTCTGGGGAGAGGCTTCTAGAATCTAGCTAAGGTCCCAGCCACAGCATGGAGATCATTCAGTAAAGTAAAATACTTGACACTTCTGTTTCTTTTTATAGAAAATATGAAAGTCAAAGCCCTTGCTCCTGAGTGCTCTTGGTGCAGCAGTGGATGGCATGACACTATGTGCATGGCCAGTGGTGACATCTCAGCAAGGTGTCTCCAGGAGCAGAAAAATCCAGTTCCTCTGATCTATTTAACCCCTGCCTCAGTATTTGTATGGTGACAAATCAGCTACCACTGGGCAGGTCCTGCTTTTCTGGGATACTTTTATCAGCCATAGATCATGCAGGTAGGTTAATGTGATCTAAGATCTGCTTTTCAGACCCATGTCATGACAGTGGGCTGCAGATCTCAGCTGAGGTAAACCAATATTACAGGCATTTTCTGTCCAGAGCTAAGTACCTGACTCTGTGTGTGAAGGCAGAAGGTGGAACAGGATTTTCTCCAGGGCCAAGCAGCTTTGGTTGGTAGATCAGGGTAGGCAGGGGCTCTTACAGCCAGTGACTGACTGAAGCTGGCTTAGATAGGTTAACTACAGGGCTCAGAAGCTATATTGGGTGTCCTATTAAGAGTACGTTGCTGTAACTCAGTCCCTTCTCACCAGCAGGGGCACTGAGGACCTGACTGGGCACAGCATTTTAGCGGGGCCACAGCTGCCAGTTGTGTGTTCTCAACCAAGCATCCCTCTTAAAACAGGTAGTGGCATGTCCTGTCGGCAGAACTGACCCCAAGGCTGCTGGCAGGACCCTGCTGACTAATCCCCCTACAATGAATTACAGGCAGTTTAAGCTGCTGAGTGGCCCAGCTCAGATTTTATTTCAGGTACGATATTGTGGAGAAGTTGCCTTTACCTTGGGATAGCAGTATTTTTAACAGAGCCTTTTGGTGACACTGGTCTTCCATCATTGTAGTAACTATAACAACTGCAGGGGCATAATTTTTTATCTCCAGGTGTACCTGAAGTCAAAGCAAATTCAATAATCCCCATGTATTTTACTTTGCTACTGCTTTTCCTTTTTCATTGTCTGTAATATTGCCTCTATTTCCATCAGCACGAGCTTCAATACAAGTACTGCTGGAGAACTGACAACTGTGCTCTGCTGAAGCAGTACTAATACTGTATTCTAACACTGCAGATTTATATTTGCATTAAATTGAGAGTGGTTTATGCACCAAGAGGCAGAAAGCCATTCATCGTGTGCTTTGCAGGGAACAGGAGCCTTGCCTAGACTAGAGAAGTGGTCATGCTGTGATTAACATGAATGAAGTGAGCTGGACCTAAAGTCATCCCTTTTCTTGGGGTGAATGTAGGACATATTGTCTTTGCCTCAATTAGTTCATGTTAATTAAATATAACCTAAACGTTGCTTTCCTTCTAGGCTGGACAAAGCTGACACATTGCCTACAGACCTTTCACTGTCCAACTTTTTAGTGCATACAGGATGTGGCACTCTATTTATTTCATCTTACTGCATTTTTCCACAGGACTCCTGGTTATTCCAGTGTATCTGTGATGGATAGAGAATGAAGTAGGCCTAAGTCACCTATGAGGTAGGAAGAAGTGGGGTAGTCATGTGGTTAAAGTAATTTGCTGTGATCTAGAAGTAGCTTTTATCTCTAGTTCTGTCATAAAGTTCCTGTGGGAAGAATCCCCTCAAATGTTTGAAAGGAGCTGCTGATATTTTCTTCATTATTTTCTGGGTGTTCCATGTAAAGCATTGAAATCTGATTTTTCACAAAGCCAGCTGAAGTCAATAAAACCTGCAGACGTTACTCTGAGAATTTGAGGTCTCAGGTGGCTGGCACAGTTCATTGAGTACTAGAGGTAAAGAAAGAAGGTCTTGAAAGATCTGAGTTCATGTTCCTTCAGATTTATTGCAGACCTTCTGTTTCACCTTGCCCAAGGCATCTATTGCCATGTCCAGACAGCTCCAAACCAGGTTTCTCTTCCTTGCCTGCATGGAGACTACAATTTGGCAGAGCTGGAGGGGAGACGTCTGAACATCACCTCTCTTTCAACTTGAGAGGCTACTGTAATTGCAATGCCAAAAGTAAACAGCAGTGGTAACTATTTGAATGCAGACCTCCATTTTCTAAACTCATTTCCCTTCTGCAGAATAATACAGTTACAATAATAAATTTCTTACTTCACGTGGACATAGTGGCTACCACAACAACAGTAAATTAAACAGATCTGGCACTGTTCTTTTATGTTAGCTGGTACAAAGGGGTTTTGCCCATACCATTGACCTCTCAGCCTCCAGAACAGGAAGGCTGCATGCACACTGCTGATGGCGAGTGGCTCCTGATCTCTGATCTCTCCAGACTGTGCCTGGGAATGGCCTGGGAAGACACTCCTTGTCCCAGCCTGTATCCAAGCCAAGGACCATTCCAGCAGAGAAACAGCAGCAGTACCAGAATTGTGGTATCCAGGAGTTCTCCCCGGCATCCTTTAATTTCTTACTGAAGATGAAGCCTCTAGCTACCAAAGGGAACCGATAAAAGAAAAATATGACCTCACCCCTCTGCATGAAAGGAGAGGCACATTTCCAGCATCGGCTCAAAATTACATTCAATTCTTTGTTCCTCCAAGTGTGAGGAGCACATGGGTGGCAGGAGGAAGAAGGACTGAAATGAGTAAGCCTTTGACAACCCTGACTCTAGTTAGTAATTAACTTTTGTCACCAGCGAGCATCAAATACAGCCACCTCAAGACACCTGAGAAAATCTGAGTAGGTATCCAGCTTTCCAACAGTCCCTTCTTTTAGCTGAGCTAATAAGGCAACACTTGCATGCAAGGAGAAGCTCAGACAGCCTTAATTCTCACACCTACATAGGCCTGGCCCTGAAGCCTAATTAATGCTGCTAGACCTGTGATTGTTCTACCCATGCTCTGAGTTGATAGATGTAGCTTGTCTTGGGAAGCCTGCCCCAGAAGTTATCCTTTAAGTTAAAATGTATGTCATGCCCTGCTTACTGCTGGAACTCAGGCAGCCTCTACATCTGCCTCATGTGTAGTGCATTAAACCCCATGGAGAGGCAGGAAACATCAGTGGGAGTGCCATGCTGAACTCATGGGGCTGTGCAGTGTCTAGATGGAACTTGCAAGCATCCTATCAGTCTGAAGGCCAGGCAGGGGAACTCAAGTGAGACAGCTTCTGCCATATACACAAGCCATAATATCAGATTAACGTAATGGTTTAGCAACTCTCCAGTTAGGATCATGCCTTCACATAAATATGGTTGATTTTTTGCTGTTTTGTTTGTTTTGTTTGTTTTTTAAAATACATTTTCTGAGGAACAATCAGGAAGCAATGCAGAATGTTCTTTGTTAGGGTTCTCCAGTTCAGACCTTAACAAAGATCACTGGATGGGTTCAAGTGACTGAAAGGCACTTTGTGGCCTTAGCCAAAAAATCACTAGAGACATCTTGAAACTTTGAGTAATAAAAACTTGACACACTTCTGTAGAGAATAATAGCCAAATTTTGTCCCAGGTTACATCTACTCAGCCTGGCTGAAGATCCCAGAAGTATGATTGTACTGATGGAATTTAGGGTTTACTCTGGCCACAGTAAGCCTGCTCCTCAAATAGGAGTTTTCCGTTCACTTCAATGAAAGTTGGATCATATTAATATTTTTTCCACAAAATTAAAAAGAAACAATCAAAATCTTGCAGTCTCCTGTTGGCACATTTTAAGGCAAAACTTTCACTGTAAATCAACAGAGTTTTACCACAGAAAGAGCCATTGGAATTATCCCATCTCTGATGTTATTTGTAATGGCAATTTCTCATGGTATTTTCAGTACTGATAATTTATTGCACCAAATTAAACTTCATTATATACTTTCAAACCCTGGTTCTTCAGATTGTATGGATGGAAAATTGGCATAAAGACTGCAAGTCCAATTTTCTTAAGAAAAAAGATATTACTGATTTATAGGGAAGAAAACCCTACAAATATATGGAGTTCCATGTACCTTTTCTTTCACAAAGTCTGGACCAAAGCAGATTTATTTTTAAATATGGAAATTGATTTTTGTTTATCTTCCCACAAGTTCCAGTGTTAGCAGTTCATATGAGGCTTGGTAATTCTGACATCCCATCCAAGGGTGTTTCCTGTATCTTGGGGCTTTCCTGAGAGGTGCTGAGTGCAGTTAGCTTTGATTTGTTAATACATTGGGACCTGATGTTGTTCTGGAGGAAAACTTCAGAGAAAAAGGCATAAGGAGAGCTCTGTTTCTTAGCAAATGACAAACCTATTTCTCACCCTACTCCAACAGCAGCTGTTTCACGTGTACAGCTGCATTTGCTGCTGTCTGGAGAGTGACATAATAATTTTGCAAGGAGAATGACTTCCTTGGGACAAAATTGGTCTCCAGACTGGATAGGAAGAGACCTAATCTCTCGTGACTTTTTCTAGAGATAGATACCCATACCTCAGATCAGACTTTAATGAACTTTATAAGAGCAGGGGCAGGGTTTTGGGTCCGTGAGATGACATGTCTGGACTGCACACAAGTTTGGAACACAGTTTCTGACTCATTTGGGTGAACAGAGGATTACACCCCTACATGCTCTGTAGGAGAAAGAGTCTGACACTTACTCCAAGTTATTAATAAGGAAGGTTGATGCCAGGAACATTGCTTGCCTTTCTCAGATTTCGCTCTGGGAAAGGCAAAGTTAGTTTTCGCTCTGGCTTAAAAGTTCTTTACAGTGGCCTGAGAAAATTTCCTTATATTTTGATGCTGTACCTCGCAATAGTCATTAGTTCTCCTGTTCAACACCTCATTGAAAAAAAAAAGGAGAATATATGAGAATATTGTGTAGTTAGTTAGGATAATACTCATTTGACTGGGGTTATTTTGTATCTAAGGAGACAGAACAATATGGAGCTATTCTCACTTTTTCTGGAACTTTTCTCACTGAGAGGATTTTAGAAAAATTCATCTAATTTATAGGACTCCTTGGGCCTGGGGACCACACATCAAGCTGCAATATTTAACATATCATAGCAGCAACACAATACCATATAAAAATAACACAATAAATGATTAATAGACTTACTCTCTCAAACTTGTTCCCTCTGATTATTTCGTTACAATTAAAACAAGTTGGTTGGGTACTTTCAAAAGAATAAGCGATTGCTCTCTGAAGCTATCCACTGCTGGTATTTGTTTAAGTTTATAAAAGCAGGAGCTCATCTAACTATCTGCTCAGTGCTGTGTTGTGCCACGTAAACATCCATCCTGGTTTCCAGACACACCTTCACCACTGTTTGCTCCCACTGCCCCAGAAGGAAGCACAGCCTGTGCACATCATACTCTGGCAACACCCCCCTGGTAGATGGCTGCTGGTCTTTTGTAGCAATATAAATGGGACAGCCTTGGGTCAGAGCATGGGCTAAGTCTGCATCTGGCTCTAGGGTAGAGTTAACACAGAAAAGGCTGAGAAACTCTTCCATCTCAGCTTAAAGAAATCTGGGAAGATACACCCAACTGTCCCAGAGGTTCAAGACAGTGAGATTTAAGAACTTGGATAATTAAAATACATTTATATTTCATTATTTTGTAAAAAAAATGTTGATGCCATTAGCACTGAGCTGTCAGGATATATATTTGTCAACAGTGTGGATTTTCACCATGGGCTAGTTAACTGAAGAAGGACTAAAAGACATTTACATATCCCAGAGACTTCCATGGCAACGTTAGATGCAATACACTCTGCGATATAACATATTGCTTTATGGGTCATACTGTTGCATGGGGGTTTGCCATTCCTTAGGGACAACTCTGTCATTGTGAAATTTCTCTGCCTGTCTGTCTCTTTAGTTTGCAGAACTGAGTGTGCTTGAGACATTCCCAGCTGCCATTGCTTCTAGGCTCAAGGAAATAGCATGGAACTGTTCAAACTACACCTGAACTCCCAGGTTCAGGTGCAGCTGCATGCTCTAGTCACACCCTGGTGACATGCATGTTGTAATGTGGACTAGCAAGGCCTCATCCTTCTCTTGGAGGTAATCCCATATATCTGAGAAAGGAAGGAAATGTGCTGTCTCCCACACTGCTGGTCTGGATGACTAGGATTGCAACACAAAGCAGGAAAAACATCTGCCCTGCAACAGACACACATCTATTATGATACATGGATGAAAAGCTTTGGAACGATGAAAGCAACTTCTCTGGAAACATATACCACTACCACAAACATGGGACCAGATGCGTTAGCCCAGAAGCTGGTGTTGCTCTGCTGTGGAAATACTGACCCCGTTGACTGTTGCTTCTTTGTGGAAACCAGCTAAAGTTGGGAGGTCCCACAACAGTCCCAGGACATTATTTCTTGGGGAGAGCTGGGGCTCTGAAAAAAAGGAGGAAATATTGGAGAACTTGAGATGAAGCAGTTTCTAGAGTATGAGTAGATATGAGCAACTGTCATGACACATCCTTCACTTTTCCCCCTTGAAATATTCCTAAGGACATTAGAGGTGCAAGAGATGCATTGACAGACCACACACAGTGGCTGACAAGTGATAATGTGATTCACAGAGGACAGTACTCAAAGTCACACACTTGACACAGATCTTTGAGAAGGTCTTAGCAGGAATTTTGTAGCTTGTGTTTAGGAAGGGAATCCACTTTCAAATAAATAATTTTGTGACATCACTGAATGAGGGAAGCCTAATGATAAGAGGGAAAAATGGAGACATCCTTTTCTCTGTTGCTCTCTACACACTGGTCTTGACCTCAGTCATGACTTTGATACTTCTTGAGACTATCCCAGCAAAAGGGTATGTGTTGACTGGTATTTTTGTGGTTTTTGGGGTTTTTTTTGACTCTAGAAGGGTGTTCTTTCCTCTTCAGAGCCTAGAGGATTCATTGGAGTGGTCACAGTCAGGAGGAACTCCTTGTGATGAGGACACATGACTGCGATGGATTAGTTATCTCATTCTACCTTAACTCTGAAAGAAATACCCAGTCATGACCTGGACCTGGTTTCACCTTGCTTCACTCTTCTAAAATTCATGCTTCCTCCTGCTTCCTCGTGAGGATGCCTATTCCTGCAGGCCCAGGGGGAGTGGAACACACCCAGTCTCTAATTGCTGAAGGTGTAAAAATGGTGCTTTTTGCTAACTCCAGGTGAGAACAAGGGTTTGGTGCATTGTCTCCTTGTGGTAAGCTCAATGTACTTGTTCACATAACAGAGCCTGTCAGAAAAAAAAATTCCAACAAAAAATGTGATTTCAAAAAGGTACAGGGAGAGTGGAGCCAGTGATCAATTTAATCTTAGTGATCAGACTTTAAAACTCTGGCTGCAGCAGCCAGCGCACAGCACTGGGGGCACAGGAATTTGCTGGGCAGCTTTTGTGGCTAAAGCAAAGCAGAAGTAGCTCACAGCACTTTATCATTGGTGACCCCAGATACATACAGCCTTTGGCAATTTGTCCTACAACTCACTTAAGTGTGGACAACACAGAATCACAGAATCACTATGTTGGAAAAGACCCACAGGATCATTGAGTCCAACCATTCTTATCAGCCACTAAACCAGGCCCCTCAGCACCTCATCCACCTGTCTTTTAAACACCTCCAGGGAAGGTGACTCAACCACCTCCCTGAGCAGCCTTTTCCAGTGCAAAATAACCCTTTCCATGAAAAATTTTTTCCTGGTGTCCAGCCTGAACCTCCCTTGGCAGAGCTTGAGGCCATTCCCTCTTGTCCTGTCTGCCCCCCGTCACTTGGGAGAAGAGGCCACCTCTCTCCGCTCTACAACCTCCTTTCAGGTAGTTGTAGAGAGCAATGAGGTCTCCCCTCAGCTTCCTCTTCTCCAGGCTAAACAACCCCAGCTCTCTCAGCCGCTCCTCATAAGGCCTGTTCTCCAGCCCCTTCACCAGCTTTGTTGCTCTTCTCTGGACTCGCTCCAGAGCCTCAACATCCTTCTTGTGGTGAGGGGCCCAGAACTGAACACAATATTCAAGGTGCGGTCTCACCAGTGCCGAGTACAGAGGGAGAATAACCTCCCTGGACCTGCTGGTCACACCGTTTCTGATACAAGCCAAGATGCCATTGGCTTCCTTGGCCACCTGGGCACACTGCTGGCTCATGTTCAGTCGCTGTCAACCAACACCCCCAGGTCCCTCTCCTCCAGGCAGCTTTCCAGCCACTCTTCTCCTAGTCTGTAGCACTGCACAGGGTTGTTGTGCCCCAAGTGCAGGACTCGGCACTTGGCCTTGTTAAACCTCATGCCATTGGTCTCAGCCCAGCGATTTAGCCTGTTCAGATCCCTTTGCAGAGCCTCCCAACCTTCCATCAGATTGACCTTTCCACCCAGCTTAGTATCATCCGCAAACTATCACTCAATGCCTTCATCCAGGTCGTTGATAAAGACATTGAACAGGGCTGGACCCAGCACTGAGCCCTGGGGACACCACTTGTAACTGACCTCCAGCTGGAGTTAACTGCATTTACCACCACTTTCTGGGCCCTAAGCAGAATGCTGTGAGAAACTGTGTCAAAGGCTTTGCTGAAGTCCAGGAAGACCACATCCACAGCCTTTCCCTCATCCAGTAGGCGGGTCACTTTGTCATAGAAGGGGATCAGGTTAGTTTGGCAAGACCTGCCTTTCGTGAACTCATGTTGACTGGGCCTGATCACCCAGTTCTCTTGCATGTGCTTCATGATAGCACTCAAGATCACCTGCTCCATGAATTTCCCTGGCACTGAGGTCAGACTGACAGACCTGTAGTTCCCTGGATCCTCCCTCCAACCCTTCTTCTAGATGGGCACAACATCTGCCAGCCTCCAATCCAGTGGCACTTCCCCAGTCAGCCAGGACTGCTGGAAGATGATGGAAAGGGGTTTGCCAAGCATATCTGCCAGCTCCCTCAATACTCTTGGGTGGATCCCATCTGGCCCCATAGACTTGTGGGCGTCTAGCGGGGCAAGCAAGTCTCTGACCACCTCCTCTTGGATCATGGGAGCCTCATTCTGCTCCTCTAACTCCTGGGTATGTACACACAGACAACAACTTTCCTTACTATTAAAGACTGAGGCAAAGAAGGCATTGAGCACCTCAGCCTTTTGCTCATCCCCTGTCACAGTTGTTCCATTTGTATTCAATAGGGACTGAATATTCTCCCTAGTCCTCCTTTTATTGTTAATGTATTTATAGAAAGTTTTTTTTGTTATCTTTCACTGACTTGACCAATCTGAGCTCTAGTTGTGCTTTAGCCCTCCTGATTTTTTCTCTGCACAATCTCACTTCCTCCCTGTAGTCCACCCAAGATGCCTGTCCCTTCTTCCAAAGGTCATAGACATTCTTCTTCTTTTTGATGTCTCTCAATATCTCCCTACTCAACCAAGCTGTTTTTTTCCCCACCAGCTCCTTTTCCGGAACATGGGGATGGCTTGTTCCTGAGCTGCTAGGATTTCCTTTTTTAAGCGCATGCAGCCCTCATAGGCTCCCTTGCCCCTAAGAACTGTCCCCCATGGGACTTCGTCAACCAGCCTTCTGAACAGTCTGAAGTCTACCCTCTGGAAGTTTAATGTGACTGTTCTGCCAATCCCCCTCCTCACCTCACCTAGAACTGAAAATTCTAACATCTCATGATTGCTTTGTCCCAGGTGTCCTCCAACCATCACATCACCCACAAGGCCTTTTCTGTTCACAAACAGCAGGTCCAGAAGGGCACCTTCTCTTGTCGGCTCACTCACCAGTTGTGTGAGGAAGTTGTCTTCCACGCACTTCAGGAATCTCCTAGACAGCTTCCTTTCTGCTGTATTGTACTTCCAGCAGACATCCGGAAGACTGAAGTCTCCCGCAAGGACGAGAGCTAGCGATCTTGAGACTACTCCCAGTTGCTTATAGAAGAGCTCATCAGCTTCTTCTTCTTGGCTGGGTGGTCTATAACAGACTCCCATCACAATATCCGCCTTCTTGTGGGCTCCTCTGATTTTAACCCCCAGGCACTCAATCCCATCATTACCATAATCGAGCTCGAGGGTATCAAATCTCTCTCTAACACAGAGCACTACCCCACCACCTCTCCTACCCTTCCTGTCCCACCTGAAGAGTTTATACCCCACCATAGCTGCACTCCAGTTGTGCAAGTCATACCACCCTGTTTCTGTGATGGCAACTACATTGTACTTTCCTTGCCCTACAATAACTCCCAGTTCCTCCTGCTTATTGCCCATGCTGTGTGCATTGGTGTAAATGCACTTCAGCTGGACTGGTGAACCCTCAGCTCTCATAAAGGGAATAGTGTTCATTCCCAATTGATTGGTCCTTGGAACATCTAACCCATTAGTGCCAGTTTCATCCTTTCTGTGACCAGATGTACTCGCCCCTACTCGCTCTGTGGTGATATACTGGTGGTCCTTGCCAGCACATCATCTCTCAGGCACTGGAGTTCCACTTCCAGGCTCACTCCTGAATAACCTGGCCTTGTCCCCCTCTCCCTTCACATCTAACATGAAGAGGTTTGTGTCTGTAGCAGTAGGATTTGCCCAGTCCCTAAACCTGGAGGGTATTAAGACTGGCATTTCTTGATGACTGCAGCTAGGAACAAGGGGTTAGGGCGTGTTTCTGCTTCTTGTGAGCTAGAAGTATGTTCTTACACACTAGGAGAAAAATAAAACTTGCTGATGGAACTTGCCCTTGATGCTGCTCTGTGCAGACTGGAGCTCTCTGGTGCTTGTCCTTGTACTAACATGGTCATGAAGCTTTCTTGGCTCCAAATACCAGCAGAGCAAGCTTGAGTCTGCCCGCAGTGTGTTCTGTCAACAAGACTTTCTAGTGCACATCAAGCTTCTGATAAAATCTTGAACACGTTGGATCTCTTCCTAGGATGTGCTTGATATCCTCTTCTCCTGTTCACCTTCGTGGGAAATGAGCAGCATGTCACCATCACTCATTCCTTGTGTTGTATCATGGAGGTTCAGGACGTTAGTGTGTAAACTTTCTGTACATAATTAACAACATATTATTCAATTACACAATAAGATGTGGATGGTTTTGATTTCCTGAGCAGAATCAGTTCTGTTTCTGAGCTGTCCTGTGCAGCTTCTGTCAGGATATAGAGTTGTACTGGTGTGGATGCCCGTTGGTTCCCTGGGCTTAAGGGTGTGACTGCAGGACTGGGGCTTTGTCACAGGCACAAAACTTGGGAGAGAAAGCTAATTCCTATATGCAGTAATACCTCCCACCTCCTTCCTCCTGATTATGATGCTGAACAGAAACAGATGTTTATTTTAATACAAAGTGGAAATTAAGCATTCAGGTAGTCTAATACCTCTTTAGGTTAATACTGAACACTGCAAACATTGCTGACTGTTCATTAGTAAGGTGACAGAGGAGTCTTACTTTCCTGTCAATGTTAACAAAATGTGAGAGTTTTTGTTATTTAGCTTGTCATAAGGAAATCATTCCTTCCTGTTAGTTATGCAGCACACATAGATCAATCTAATGAGCTTTCATTGTCATTTGCTACAAAGAGAAGGAATTGAAAACTAACAAGATATGGGAATTTACACATAAACATGGACTCAGACCTCCACAAATACAAATGTATATATATGTAAACAACCCACAGCCAACCGAACAGCTAAAACTAGTTCTGTAATTCCATACATCTTAGCCATCTTTTTCAGCAAAGGAAAAAACTGCAACTTATTATTTTTCAAAGTTTAAAAAGCATAGAGCAATGATAGCACTTGTTACAAGTTGCGCCAAACAGTCATTATCTCTAAGCACACTTGCCCACTGGTATATCTAAAGGAACTTGATAAGGTGATGCCTGTGAACATCACATGCAACTGGACTGTCCCAAACAACCCAGATCAACCTAAATTTCCTAAACAGGAGTTCCCTTTTTTATGTTTTCACTGCAGGTAGAATGGCAGATTGTTTTAAAGTCTTCACTCTACTAAATAAAACTCTATGGATAAGCTAGAAACTAGAGCATGTACCAAGCCCTTTGACAGATGAGGAACAAAAGACATTTGCTTTTATGCCACCTCACTGGAAAATATCACAGTTTACGGTGAAGGTACAACATTTTGCAATGAAGAAAGACAAGTGACATAAATCAGCTACTAATTTTACCGTGGATGAAGCAATTATTTTAAATAAGTTGTGGTCAAGGTTGCTTGCCACTGCACTTTTATTCAAGCTCATTTGAAGTATTGCTTTCTTAACCTCACTAAATAAAACTGGGAAACCCAGAAAGCAATAGATCTTCATTAGGGTCCCGTGTATATGAGTCAGCCAAATCATTATCATTAACAAGTCCATCAGGCGTATCTAACCTTGGACCAGCATTTATATCTAATAAGAACATTACCTGTTTCATTTATGTTGTTATTGAAATTCCCTAAACCACCTCTTTTTTGGATTATCCTTTCATCAATGAATCTTACATGTTACTATAATTTCAAGACTGAAGGTAAGACTGTGCTCATGTCACTTGGATTCCTGAAGAGTGATATGACAGTGTGTATTTGAGGGTGACCCAGATTTCTACAATTTTCTTTTAGACAACAGCATCTTTTAGGGGAGAATTCATAATCTTTGTGAAGTAATCAGAGAAAAACTGCTAAGCAAGTCTAAACACACTCATAAAATTGATAGATATGAAAAAAGAGGATCAATAGAAAAATGTCTATAGTCCATGAAGGGAAAAGAAAAAAAAAATGTGTTTGATAAAGAAAGCAATCTCATCCTCCAAATTAACTCAGTGGAAAGAAAAGATACAACAACTAGTAACAGACTAGTCTGGCTGAGTCAATAATTCTGTAGTGCTGTACAACTGAAAAAGAAATACACAGAAAGTGAAATCCAGTTCAAGAAACTAAAGATGAGTATGAAAGAATAACATGAGTATGTAGGACAAAATGAGAAAGGACAATGCACCACATAAGACAAACAGATATAAATGGTAACATGAAAACACTATACAACTTCCTTGGCAGTAAGATGGGGACCAGAGAAAACATTGGCTAGCTAATAAATGGGACAGGAAAGCTAATAACAAAACATGCCAAGAAGGCCAAAGTGTTTAATGCCTTTTATTGCTTCAGTCTTCATTAAAAAGCCTGATTGTAATCAGATGGTTGACACAGTTAACACCAGCCACAAAGGGGTAAGAACTCAGGCAAGAATAGGGAAAGAAATGTTTAGAAACTGTTTAGATAAATTAGATTTTCTCAGATCAGTCAGGCCTGTAATTCACCCTAGGTTACTTTGGGAACCAGCTGAACAATCCTGAAGGCCATGGTAATTATCTTTGAGAATTTGGATGATGCTGGGCTAGAAAAAGGCTGACAGAGTGCCTATTAAATAAAAAAAGAAAAAAGAGGACACAAAGTCCCAGTTGACCTGACTTCCATTTCCCAGAAAGATCCTTGGACAAGGGATTGAATGATGTGCAAGAGAGCAGAGCGATAAGTAGGTGATTTGTCAAGACCAGATCGTATCAAAACAGCTTGTTTGTATATTTTTTCCTATGACAGGGTAACAAGTCATGTGGATAGGCAAGAATTTAGTAAGGTTTTTGACACTGCCTCAAGTGGAATTTTCATAAGTGCCCAGGGAATTGCAGTCTGAATCACGGGACTCTAACTTCGTTGGGCTCAATGAACAATACTGAAAAAACATATTGCATTGCTTTCCATGTCAGAATCATAGAATCATAGAATAACCAGGTTGGAAGAGACCCACCGGATCATCGAGGCCAACCATTCCTATCAAACACTAAACCATGCCCCTTAGCACCTTGTCCACCCATGCCTTAAACACCTCCAGGGAAGGGGACTCAACCACTTCCCTGGGCAGCCTGTTCCAGTGCCCAATGACCCTTTCTGTGAAGAATTTTTTTCCTAATGTCCAGCCTAAATCTCCCCTGGTGGAGCTTGAGGCCATTCCCTCTTGTCCTGTCCCCGTTACTTGGGAGAAGAGGCCAGCACCCTCCTCTCTACAACTTCCTTTCAGGTAGTTGTAGAGAGCAATGAGGTCTCCCCTCAGCCTCCTCTTCTCCAGGCTAAACAACCCCAGCTCTCTCAGCCGCTCCTCATAAGACTTGTTCTCCAGCCCCCTCACCAGCTTTGTTGCTCTTCTCTGGACTCGCTCCAGAGCCTCAACATCCTTCTTGTGGTGAGGGGCCCAGAACTGAACACAGGATTCAAGGTGCGGTCTCACCAGTGCTGAGTCCAGAGGGAGAATAACCTCCCTGGACCTGCTGGTCACGCCGTTTCTGATACAAGCCAAGATGCCGTTGGCCTTCTTGGCCACCTGGGCACACTGCTGGCCCATGTTCAGTCGGCTGTCAACCAACACCCCCAGGTCCCTCTCCTCCAGGCAGCTTTCTAGACAGACTTCTCCTAGTCTGTAGCACTGCCTAGGGTTGTTGTGCCCCAAGTGCAGGACTCGGCACTTGGCCTTGTTAAACCTCATGCCATTGGACTCAGCCCAGCGGTCCAGCCTGTTTAGGTCCCTTTGCAGAGCCTCCCTACCCTCCAGCAGATCAACACTTCCACCCAGCTTAGTGTCGTCCGCAAACTTGCTAAGGGTGCACTCAATGCCTTCATCCAGGTCATTGATAAAGACATTGAACAGGGCTGGACCCAGCACTGAGCCCTGGGGAACCCCACTTGTCACTGGCCTCCAGCTGGATTTCACACCATTTCCCACCACTCTCTGGGCCCGGCCATCCAAACAGTTTTCCACCCAGGAGAGTGTGCGCCTATCCAGGCCAGAGACTGACAGTTTCTCAAGCAGAATGCTGTGAGAAACTGTGTCAAAGGCTTTACTGAAGTCCAGGAAGACCAGTCAGCTTTGGTTCAAAGGTCTCATGAGCACTCTGATGCCCAAAAGTCATAGCTTTGGGACCACTGATTCTTGACAAGGCTGCTGCAAAATAACCATGATAGTTCTTGACAGATGACAGCCAAGAACCCACTGTTAGCAGTTCAGTATTGTACTGAGAGTATTTATCAAGTAAGTTTCTGTAAGAGGCTGTCCTGGGGTTGAGATCCACTGTTGTCGTTACAGTGACTTAGCTGATGGACTAGAGAGCACATATTTTAAATCTGCATATGACTCTAGGCACTGACAAACTGCAAGTGTCTTGGAGGACAGGCCTGAAAAATTGGAGAAATGATCTAAAAGAAACAGGATGACAGAATATAAACTGGCATGTAGATAGGGCTAAACTCCTCCCTGGATACTTGATGGGAAATGAGAGGAGAGGTAGCAAAGCTTTGAGAATTGTAATGGCTCATGAGCTCAGCATGAGTCAATAATGGCATCCTGTTGTGAAAGAAACAAATATTTTCCTGACATATATAAACAGCAGAGCTGTACAAAAGACATATGAGGTACTCCTTCCATTGGTAAAGTCTCCAGAAGGGAGTTGATTCTAGTTTTGGGCGCCACACTTCAAGAAAGATTGCAGAAATTCCAGGGGAGAGAAATAAGCCTGGTCAGAGGTCTAGAAAACATGCTCTTCAGGGGCAGGTGTCAAGAAATACGACTGATTAATCTATGCAGAGAAGGCTGGTGAGAATTGTGCCTGCCAGGCTTCAAATAAATAAACTTGCTACTTCAGTGATGTGATAATAAACCTTTCTGTCTCAATTCATTGTGGATAATGCAATAAGTTGTAAACTTAACAAAGATTTAAGTTGGCGTTTATGGAAAGCTTTTTCTCTGGAATGGTTGCCTTCAGAAGAAATAGCATCCCTCTGATGGGGACCATTAAGTCCAGAATGGTGAAATACCTGCCAGGAATACTGCAGGTAGAGCTGGTTTTGCTTGGACAGGTTGATGGATTATCCCAATTTTTTCTTGTTTCTATAGTAATGAGTTGCTTTTGTAAAAAATTCTGAGTTCAGAGTGGTATATATTTACCATAAACAATCTCTGTACTTGTCATGAATATGAACTATGAAGATGCAATGTGTGATTTTAAACTTGTTGATGTTTAAGTCAAGCATATGGTT
The DNA here is from genome assembly GCF_032191515.1 of Phaenicophaeus curvirostris. Taxonomy (NCBI): domain Eukaryota; kingdom Metazoa; phylum Chordata; class Aves; order Cuculiformes; family Cuculidae; genus Phaenicophaeus; species Phaenicophaeus curvirostris. The sequence continues at coordinate 83,760,157 of NC_091394.1, read as the reverse complement.
AGTCTAAGTGCATTTGTTTGTTTTGGTACATTCCCACTTTCTTTCATTCAAAAAGCCATTGCTGGTAAAGCATGGCCATGGAGACAGTGTATTCCCATGCCTCTCTGTCCTGCTCTTCCTCATCTGCAGGAAGGTGAGAAGAAACTGATGTCAGCATTGACAGAATGTATACAAATCACCTCCACAGCCTTGGCCCCATGGGCTGGCACCTCGGTGGGGCTGGGGACCAAGAGGAGACTGGCAAGGTGCATGTCTTTTGCCTATTATTGCCACACCGCACAGGTAGCAGGCAACATTTTCAGAGCCTGTGTGATCATATAGGGGGTGGTAGTTGATGTTAGACACTTACCCATGGGTGCCCAAGTCAGGAAGTTCGTCTCTCTACATCCCACAGAGTGAGGCAGTCCTGCTCTGCCCCTCCTTGATCCTGCTCTGCTCTCAGGCCATTTCCCCAAGTCCTACCAACTGCAGCTGGTGTTGGATCTCGAGACTGGGGAGGGCCAGAGTCAGCTCACCTGAGTGATCTGGCCAGGTGATTACCCACAGAAACAGGATTAACCTGGGACAGGGAGATGGGTCATCTACCTCAGTACTTGCATGGTTCTGTGTGAAGAAGAGGGCAGAAACCTGAAGCCAGATGATTACAAAAGCACTGGATTCCTTCTTTCAGGCAAAGTGATGTGTAATAGCAAGTGCCTTTATTTTGGCCTGAAAAGACAGACTTTGGTCTTGTACATGTCTAAAAAATGTAAGCCAGGAGCCATAACACCCAGATCAGTAGGCAGAGTCATCTTGTTTTGCTCTTTATTCCAGTGGATAATGCCAATGCTTCATTGTTTATTTGGAGTGTTTTTATCTTATCCAATGTATTTTGCTCTGGGCAAAGATACAGGCATTAAGTCAATGAAAGGACCTAGGTATTGCAACACCGGGTGTTGCAGCCCTTAACTGTTAGGCGCTGTGCCATATAGTGGAATCCTGAGCCCCATCTGAAATACCCAGGCTCCCTAAACAAAGTGTGGGGTTTAAGCACAATGATTTATCTCTAGACATCACATGGGAATTTGTCTCTGCCATCTGTTATTTCCCAGCCAGGAAAGTTAGAGAGGAGGAAACAGTGTCTCATGTGACTTGGGAGAACCTTACACCCACTGAATAACAAGCAGCGATGGGGGAAGGGGTGGAGGCAAGGGAGCTGTTTGGAAACAGCCTGAAGGCAGAAATTTCACACAGAAACCCCTTGGCATAAATTCCTCAAGAACAGTTAGGCTGATAGAGGAGGAGAGGGGTTCCTAAATGATTTGTGAGCAGCAGGCAGGGAGCTAAGCTTTTTAAATAATTTATTCATAACAATTTGTTCAGCTGGTTCTACCATGCACGTGGATACTGGACACTTTAAATGTTCCCCACGGGAGAAGTGAATCTGGCTGTTTGAGCTGAGCTGAAGGCTACCCATATTTCCCTGGCCTTTCTGTCTCCCATTGTGAGTTTTGAATCAAGTGCTGGGGCTAGTGCTGCTCAGTCCCATGTACTGATTTTGTACCTGTGCGGAGGGGAAGCTGAGCAGTCCCACAGCCAGCCCACTGCTGGACTTCTGTCATCTTCATTTATTTTTGTATTCACCCTCCATATTGTAGGTTAGTGCCCCAAGCTTTCAGGCAGTGCATGCTCTAGAAATACACCATCAGCAGGTATCAGTTATGAAATATTCTCAGGTGCCTTTGACTACCTGAGCCTATTCAGAGCAGCACTGTTCTGCAGGCACAAGGGAAAGATAAAACTGCTCAACGCAGCAAGTGAATTCCACATTGTGGTGGGAACAGGAGTGTCCCTCACTGCCCTGCTGCTCCCTCCCGCTTTGTCTTTTTTTGCTATACAATGTTGCACGGAAATGAATTAGATGCTTGTACTGAGCATTTCAATGGGACATCACATAATAAAACAGAAACTCAGTAATATTACCTGTCAGTGGGTCTCTGGGAAGCAAAAAGATCCCTGCCAAGTCCTTCTGAATCTTGAGCAATCCATGTGCGGCGTAGGCATGGCAACCCACAGATACAAATTCCATGCATCAGTTGTCTGGGGACCAGTCTCTCTCCAACCTTCAGCCTGGAGCTCGACACTGGCCAAGTCTCTAGTTAATCTGAGTCATTGAAATGCTGGAAGGGACTATAGGGTTAAACTGGGATAACCTAAATAGGCTGATAAAAGGCTATTCAGTAAGAGATGCCAGTGCCCAGCATCTCCCAGGTTTTAGCCCACACACTCTGGAGTCCTGAGTTGAACTTAATCTAAAAGAATAAAGGGTAGGCACTGGAAATTCCCCAAAAACTTGGAAAGACACCCAGTGTGATCTTAGTCTCTGTGAGAGCTGGAAAAATTTATTTTAGAAAGAGGTTCGGATGGTTAAATATTATTTGAAAGTGTGGTTTCATTTTGTATGTACAGTGGTTTTTTCTTAGTTCCTGTCCTGTTCTATAATCTCCTCTGTTTCTTCAGTGTAATTAGCTTGTTGTTTTCAAAAGGCTGCTGATTGTGTCTCTTCAGTATGTGTGAATTCAACTCGTTATGCACTTACTTAGCTCCCTGGGCTCTGAGTGTGTGATGTATGCTGCCTGTGTGGTGCGGTCCCTGACCTGCACCAGAAGGAGCTTTGCTGGCTCAGAGTTTTGCATGTTGTGGTGGTCGGAGGAAGAGGATAACTCAGCAGACTCTTGGCTCAGAAGCAACAAGCCTGGGAGCCCCGGCTGATGGTTGTGGAGACATAGTTCCTTGTGCTGGAAGCACCAGAGTCTTCGTCCCCAGGCCAGTCCCATGACAGGAACTGATTTAATCACAGAGGTCTGTCAGGGATGTATTTGGGGTAGTGTCTGAGGTCCAAGTGCTCAGCAGATGTTCTCCAGTGTCTCTTGCAAGATCGTTTAAAAGACGAGTCCTCACAGAGGCCTGATGTTTTTAGGTTCTGCCTTACCATATAAGCATGGGAAAAAAACAGTGTTTCTGGTGCCAGCATGGCATAATTATCCTAGAATAATGGTCCCTGTGAAGCTGTATCAGGACTTTTAGGCTCTAAATCCTGTTTTTGTGGATGCTTTATGGGAACAAGTTAGAACTGGCCTTTTGAGGGGTTTTACAACTCCATGAGTCTTTGGAAAATTTGGCACGATTTGTTCCCACAGAGCTGTAGGTCTCATAGTCATGGGTTCCCAGAGCTGGCATTGCTTGTCTGATGGAGCTCTGCCTTTTGGACATGCTGGCTCCTCAAGTCTGCCTTTGGTCTTCTGAAACTTTGAGGTCATTTGGGTTCAGCAAATCACCATTTTTGGCAAAACTGCGTTTTGCCTCCAAACTTCTGATTAGCAGTACTTTAGAGAGGTACACAGTTTCTGAGGGAGGGTGTTCAAGGGAAATAAAAGCTTCCTATTTTGCCTCTCAGCATCCTTTCAGCTAAGTTCTGCGGGAACTGACTTGTAAAAGCATAACCTTCTTGTCCTTTCCAGTCCATACTGTGTGTGACCTGCTATACCCTCTCAGCTTCCATTATATATGACAGCTGCAGTCAAGTAATGTCTCCTCACCATTAAGGTTTTAATGCATGAGAGTGCTGAGAAGATGCGATTCCTTCATGTCTCTTTTGTACCAGCAAGTTCTTGAAGTGCAGAAGACTGGCAAGTGCGGATATGTATTGTAAAACACTCCCCAAAAGCTGCTTAACTTTTCTTCTGTGAAGTGGTCATCAATGCAGTAATACACTGAAACAAATAAAAAAAAAAAGTTTAAATGCAGATTATGGTCAGCAGCAGGGAGAAAAGGCAAGAAAATTGCATCATTGTTGTCTTCACCACATACAGTCACTCACAGGAAATCTGTTTACTTGGTCTCTGCTTAAAGTAATGCGAATTTCATCCTTAAAGTAGGAGTACTTATTAATCTGGTGGAGAAAGTCAAAGTCAATGTTAATGAGATCGCTCCCCCTATGCAGGGAGTTACTGTAGCTGAAATGAATGTTATCAAACTTAAGTACCATCTATGGATGCCAGGCTCCTATTCCATGTTGGCATGACAACTTTCAAACTGATGCTTGTTTTAGCAGCTAAGTGATTAGCCAAAGTGACATTTTCTTCTTGAAGACAATTTGACAATCTAGCAACTTCTACTGCCATGTTACTACTAAAATGCAGAGTATGAATCAGCACAGCCACTTTATATTTTTATTAGTGGTAGTAATAAAGTGTATTACTGTATAAATAGAGGTTATAAATTCTTCTCGGTCCTGCATTAACAAGAGGAGCAGAGTGATGGACAGCCACAAAGGGTAAGTGTTTGTATCATAACGGTGCCTGGTTTTCCTTTATGGAACTCATTCATAATGCCTGGAGAAATTAACAACATGACAAGGGAAAGAGGAATGTGGACAGCAACTTCTATTCCTGCTACCGTGTTGCCATATCAACCTTCAGTTCAATATTTAAATAATCAGTTTCTGTAAGTCTGAATCACACCATTTAGAACAGAAGGGCTTTAAGCATCTTGCTGGGTTTTGACTAGCGCAGGTGCAGTGGGTTGGCCTGATCTGATGACCAGCTTGTTGGGTGAGAGGTGGCAAGGAAGAGAAGGAACATAACACTGCAATTACAACCAGGCTAAAACTCCTGGGGTCCTTGCAGAGCAGGCATTATCTTCCAGCAGAGCCAAATGCATGGCCACTCCCCTGACTGATGAGTACACACATGTGTGGGCATGCCCATGACTTCATATACAAAAATGTTTCCATCACATGATCTGTTGTTCATTCCCAGTCTCATGGTCTAATATGAATCATCCAGAAAGTTAAGAGGCCTGGGAGGTAGTATATTCAATCCTTTAGGGAGGTCTGATCCAGCCAAAAGAGCATCAGTCTGGGACTTAGAATACCGACACACATTTTCCTTTCCTGGACGTGGTCATCTATCTGGAGGGTGATTCAGTTGTACAAATACCCTTTGAAAGACTCCAGGGTATCCATGCTATGCAAGTGAACTTATCATGTCTGAGTCCCACAGCAGACCCGTAGCCTTCTTTCTGGATCAGCAACTGGAGGTCCAGTTTATGAGATATCTCAGATGCTGGGGTTTGATGTTTATGCTTATAAACTGAATTACTTCCTTAACTTAATCTATTCTTATTTTTTTTTCAAGAGTGTAGGTATTGCTCTCTACAGTAATAATTAGAATGGATGTCTCAGTGATTTAAGAACTGTGGAGCTTTTTGAATATCTTCATAGCATTAGGCATTGGTGACTAGAGGAATGTAGGGCATAACAGGACTGATAATAGCCTTAAAACTCTATCTGTTACACTTCTGACAGTGGAGGAAGTTTAGCTATCTCTGCAGGGCCCTGCCTCCTCCCACCAGGGCTTGGGAAGACTTAACATGTGAGGGCACTGGCACTGTCTGCTCTTCCAGTGGGAAGCACAGAGATCTTCAGGTCAGCCTGTTTGAGGTCCAGATATTGTTGTTAGCTAATGAAGCCTGCAGGAGGGTAGGAGGACTGCAGCACACACAGATAAAAAGCTTTGGCTATGCCTGGGCTGTGTGACAATTTGACCTGGTGAGTTGTGCCATGTAGACCTAGCATATTTGATGGGTACTTGCTCCAGTGTGTCTTGCCTGAGCTTTCCAAAGTTCACACACCTGTACACTTTTAAGGACAGGCATCTAATTCCAGCTGGCTTGACAATGAGGCATAGACATAGAAGGCAATCAGGTCATGCAAAAAAGAATATGGCAAGTAATATTTAACATATTTTGAAAGTGCTATGGCCTACACAGTCATATGGAAGTGTCATGTCCACAGCTGTTCTTCTGCGGCTGCCTCAGTGACAGTATCGAAAATGTTACGGCGTGACATAGTACCCAGAGTAATGTCCAGAGCCTGTTCTCTGGATATTAAGCTTATACAGAAACTGGCATCGCTACTTGTCCTAGCAAGTTTAATACCACCACAAATCACAACGCATCATTCATTTTGCTGTGTGGAACTTCTCAGTCTATCTGTGCTTTTGTGTGCCATGAGGTATAAAAGTAGTTCTGCTCTTCAGAGATACGAAGCAAGGGTATGAAAGGCCATGAGACACTGTGAAACTGGAGTAATGAAGGCTGAAATTGAAATGATGGCTGAATGCATGCCTCATGTTCAAAAGTTCGCATCAGAACTTGAGATCATTTTCAGAAATGATTATGTTATATTCTTCCTGATGTGAGTTACATTATACAGGTCAGTGCCATTATACTTGTCTTTCAAATAGGAAAGAAAGGGATATAGTTTACAAATGGAGGCTTCCAAAGGCAACGCTCTACTATGGAAAAGCAGTAGAAGTCTTTCAGAACTGCCACAGCTCCTGTCCTCAAACAGTGTCGATGATGTTCTGCATGAACTCAGAAATTTGTGAGATTCACAGCATCTCCGAATGGACTGAGGAGTTGAAATCTAGAGCATTTCCTACGCAAGAAAATATTCAGAGTTAAATGAACATAAATCTCAGGCCTGAAATGATTCAGATAATAATGCGTGGAAGCTTGAAGGCTGGGATTATTATCAAAGGAAAGAACAAGGGATGAGAGATGGGATCTCTGTTATGATGCAGCAAGCAAATACTTGCTCTATCCTGTTAGCAATGATGTTCGGAAACTTAGCCAATAATAGCCCAGCCTTGGTATCAGAGAAATCAATCTCCACAGACTGAGTTATCACCAGATCTGATTTGTGTACAAGATGTTTAGTACTGCAAGCACAAACTATATGAGCCAAATGAAATGTAAAATGTGACAAACTGTTGGATCCCGCTTTTCCTGTTATTACACCCTGGTAAAACACTATTTCAGTCATGTAAGTATTGTACACTTACTTAACAAGTATGCTCGACCAGTGCAAAATAACTTTAGTCAGAGAAATAATGGTTGTCATAATATGACATTATGTTGTTTAACACCAATGACGACAAGCATTTTTCCTGAATTGTCTGGCTTATACTTAGATATGAGCATTCAGTTGTGGAAATGTCAGAGAAGACAGAAGAATGTGATAAGGAAGAAAATGTTATCAATCACATAAAACATCTGAATATCTGAGCCAAAACAAGTGAGCAAACAAACTAATAAAAACCCACAAGTGAGCTATGTTCCCTTTGAATATATGCTGAGACAAGAAATTATCTGCTAATGCTACTCAAGCAGTGCCTTCTGTAGAGAGAATTGAATTGGTCTTCAGAGAATGATCAGGAGACTTGGAGGAAATACAAGAAGGCAAGGACCAACTCCTTCCTCAGCCCTCAAGGGGACATAGGCAAAATTTTTTGGGATCTTGTTCCAAAACAGCGAGTCTGAAAACCCTATTGCTTGGCATTTTGAAGTACTGAAGCACCAGGATTACCTTGATTTTGACTTCATAGCTTATAGGTATGAATCATAGCTCCCCAGGTGGTAAGAACTGCTTTAATCTTGACAAAGCTGAGCAACTCAGCACTGCACTAGCATTAATCGTGCTCATTGCAGTCATTAAACAGTCACTGGATAAAATAGAGGCAGAGACTGTAGCCAGGCGACCGTAGGGTTGGCCTTTCGCATCATCCTAAATACTCTGCATTCAAAAGGGTATTGACGTTATCAAGAATGAAATTCCTAGAAGCCCAGACAGCAAGCACAGGCTGTGAGCTTCCTGGTACATTTTCCCATTTATTTCTTTGTTTGATTCTTAAATAAAACTAAAATAAAACAAACCAGAACAAAATTAAAGAACCAAAACTAGCATGCACAATTTTTTTTTAACGTCAGGAAATAAGGAAGCTCTTCTGAGCTTCTTCTAAACTTGAAAACAATTTGACCTCAGTCTCCTACTACAGATATGTCTAGACTAGAATTTGCTCTCCTGTTGTAACTTGTATTTACTAGTTGTTTGCCAGTCAGCTAGTAGAGTTGGTGAAGACATTTGTAATTGTAAAAGCTAATCTAAACATTCCAAGAAGATGTGTTGCAGCAGACAGACATTTGTGGTTTACCTTCAGTTGTGCACCAAGGTAATTCGCAAGTTTTTGCCTCATGGAACAAGCAGTTGTGGACTGTTTAGCCTTTCGTTTATAACCACGTTAAACAACTTGAAGTAACCAGCAATCAATTAAGTTGGAACACAAAAAGCCTACGTAATATTCCCATATTCAAATTTCAAATTAAAAAAATTGGTTAATATAGACTCCACTAAGTGATCACATTGCTGAAGAAAGGAAGATATATGGAACACTTCACCTAGAAATTTGTTTGAGGAGTCTGTGGGCAGAGGGAGAACAGATTGCTAGATGGCCTCCCAGAGAGAAAGTGGGAAGCTGACTGCTGAGAAGAGGAACAGGATGCAACCCTTTCCACAGTGGATAACAATGCCTATTATAAGATAGTGTTTGAAGAAGCAGATTAAAAAATGCTATAATCCTTTCATACAAAGAAAGTAACTGTCCCAGGCAGTCTGTTTCATTTAATGGAAAAACATCAGAAGAGGAACTTAAAGTAAAGGGGCCCAAAATCCCAATCATTATTTTTTCTACAGCAAGAGTAGTTACATAGGGTTAGCCACTGAACTGGACATTGGGGATCGTTGTCATGGTAATGCATGATCAATGTGTTTTGGGATGGTACAGCTTGATTACAAAATGAGATCTACTTTATCTCATTGACAACAAGCAAATATTTCAGAGTAAAACTAACAGCCAAGCATAGCTGATACTGATAGTATTGAAATAAAATGGATCATAATCTACATACTGCTCCTATAAAGGTTTATATTACAATAAATTGAACATCCTCAGCCATTTGTTTTCATTCTATAGAGAACAATTAGAGAATAAGATGTTAAGGATATACGAGACAATAAATGGTTTTCACGGATCCTTAAACACCAAAGGGAAGTGAAAATATTTGATAACTACAGCTGCCACTTATGGAATCAAACAGTCCCTTCCTCCACTGTAGGTACTGTCTTTATTACATAACAAGTCACTGGATGATTTATAATATTAAAAAAAGAGGAAGAAAAGTGTGTATTTTTCACCTGATGGGGACGTTGAAAGTGCTGTGCCAAAGTCAACTCAAAGGTAAAGCTCAATTTTGTGCCTCAAATATATAAATTCTGTGAGACCGGATGATTGGTGTGCGAGATGAAGCATACAGCAGAGACCTGAAGAGATGAATAAGAACAATAAGATTAAGGGAAATTGTGGAAGTCGAATTACGATAATCCCTCCACTCCCACATTAATGCACTGACCTCCCTGCACGCAGTCTGATGTGGTCCTGTAGCCAAAGAGGAAACCTAGGAGGCAGGCGCCTTCTCTCTCTTTGCACCCATTAACCCTGGCTTGGTCATGAGCTACAACTTTTCCTTTTTCTTTTCCCTCTGACAGGACCTGGAGGAAAGAAAAGGAGTTTTGCTCTCTTGGGAAAGTGACGAACATCATCAGCTGGGAGAAGGAAGGGAGAATCACCTGGCGTCTCTGCTCCCTCCCTCTGTGGTAGGGAGACCACGCAGGTAGGGCCAACAGATTGTTTGGCAGAGGAACATAGCCACTGGGCAAGCTGTGGCCGTAGGCAACTGCCTCCTCTGCCGTGCCTGCCTCCCGATTCTGCCCTATATCCCTACTTTCTCAGAAATAATTATCCAAAGACAGAGCTAAAATTAATTAGCTGATCAAGGGAGTGACTTGTACAGAAATTCAGTGATGTATCTGAACTTAGACTATGTCAATAAAAGCTTCAGTCATAGTGCAAACTGAGCCAAGAGTGAGGTACATTTTCCCATATCTTCATGCTCAGCCAGTTCCTTAAAACTGAACAGCCATATTCAGCCCACTTTAGGGCGTAGTCTTTTCCACCGTGACTACATATTTCTATGGTAACTACTCTTACCAGGCACATCTGTGTGTATATGTGTGTGTGTAAATAACAGATAAGATGCTAGTGAATGGTGTAAAAATGTGTCAATTCCTCTTTCGTGTTGCAGATGTCTCCCATTTCGTGCTGTCAGCACTGTTTTCTCTGCAGGTCTGTACAGTCCTTTTTTAGCCAAGACTCAGAGCAATGGGGTGGTTTTTGTTTTGGGGTTTTTTTTTTGACTTAAAAGCTTTGTTGTGGTTTACCAGCAGCAGAGCATCACTGCATTAGGCTGGCAGAGAACAGTCCACCCTCAGTTGTGACGCCAACAAGGGAAACTGAAGCTTTTCTGATGCCTAATGCACAAACCAGGCAGCAGTTGCAGTTTTGGATAGAGAAAGTGAGTCAGTCAACGTGGTCACCCTCTGCAGTGCACTAAGGAAGAATCACTTCCTAATCTGTCAGCTTTTGGAAGTGGTATGTGAAGTAAGGCAGCTTTTCTGTCTCTAATGATAATTTAAAAATCATCAGGGAAGAAAGACAGTTTCTTCTGTGTTTCAGTATCTCTTGGCCCCACAAATCCCCCTTCTCACTGGGCAAGGTGGGAGCTGAGTGGTGGAGCCAGGACATGTTTGACTGTATGGAATTCTTTTTTCATTTCTTGGATTTTTTTTTTAACTTTCTTTGCTTTTCTTGCTTCACATTTTCCAAATCATAAAGGTCTGAGACGTTACAGGCTCTGTCATGCCTTTAAGATGCTTTCCACTTGCCTCAGAAGTGTGTATCTTAAAGCATAGCCCTTAGACAATGAGATCCAAAAAGCATCAAGCTGTGTAATGTCGAGGTCAGGCAGAATGTGGCACTGCTGTAGGGGCTTACACCTCACTGTGAGTGCAGTCCCACCCACACCAGTCCACTTAACCTACTCACCATTTTGAGAAAATCGAAACATTGCAGCAGAAAACTTCTTTGACTTCCTTAATTTCTGTTGCAGCTTTTGCCCTGGGGTCCCTTCCTCTTGGCTGAGCTAAACCGGCAGGCAACTACCTTTCTGCCTGGGACCATTCATAATTCACAAAGTAGGTGCTCCTCTGCCTCACTTCCCTGAGGGGCTTCCTATGAGATGTGCTCCTAGACTGTGCCACTGCTGAATTCAGGAAAAAGGTATTGCAGTTTCGGTCACTTTAGTAAAAACATCCCAAACCCACAGATAAATAGCAGAAGAGCTTTGTTCTGTATATGAGAAAACAGAGAAGATATGGAAGGCCTGGATTTTTCTTTTTTTTTTCTTCTTTTTCATGTAGTACTTCTCCAGAACAGAAAGCACAGGCATTGTTAGAGGCAGAGGCCCAAGAGCCTCCCTTTTTCACCTGATTATCCTTGCAGTTACAAAGCAGGGTCTGGCCCCATGTCTGAAACTCAAAGTTTCTGGATGGACGTCAGAAACATAAAGTTCATGGGTGGACTTCAGCTGCAGCAGGAACCCCCTCTCCAGTTCCTCCCTAACATCGCTGTTCCTGAGGCTCAGATGTTGGAGTGTGAGCCAAGCTCCCTACCAGCTGGGCAGCAAACCCAGTACCATGGTCCCACTTTCACACAACCATCATGAGGCAGATGGACCCCAGCATCGCGGAGTACAGGAGTCGGGCTGCAGCAGCAGGGTCTGAGCTTTTGTCAGAGGTGCTGTAGGATTGCACCCATTGTCAAGGGACACCCAGACTGTGATTCCTCATCGCTTTCAGGCAGCTCAGCTTAGCCAAGGAGACACCGCCTCTGGGCGTACACAGTAGCGGAGCTTAGAGATTTAAAGCAAATCTTCAGCGCCTACAGCCTCTCAGGTGCCTAAACAAGTTAGGTGAAGTTTTTTTTGGCTCTCTATTCTCTATGTAGGCATCTGCATTCTGCATAAGTTGCACTTTAGGTGCCTTGCTGTTTTCTTTGGATTTTGCCTTCAGCTGTGAGCTGGAGCACACGTTTGCTCTGGCATGTGCTATAGTAGGACAATGTCACCCATTGACTACATCCCAGAAATCCACTCCCTGTTGCCTTCTCTTCCTCCAGCTCTTAAACCTCCCGACAGTGATTACAAAACTCTACCTACCATTCTGTCACTGCTTCCTTGCAACCAAGTCTATGAACTCAACTTCCCAGTTGTTTGATCCAGTTTGAATCCACGTCTGCCAAAATAATTTTCTCACTGGCAAAAATTCCACTTTCTTCTCAGCTTCTCCACCCTTCCCATATATATACATGAGGTTCATTCTCCAGTCTGGATTATTTGTTTACTTTATAATGATCCCAATAAAAGTATCACTCTTCTCTTTGAGGTGCTACTGTCCACCCCAGGCTGCTGTGGAGCCAAGGAGCAGCCAGGCTGCTGTGATCTCCTTGCTACAGGATTCGGGACTGGCATGGCACAGGCTGCAAAACCTGGGCTTGTGTGATAACGGTCTGCACTTGTTTAATGATGGCTTCTCCCCACTATGGTTGAGGATCACTGCAAGCTTTATTTTGCCCTAATTAATGTTCACCCCTCTCTGCTTTCATGGCTGAACTTTGCCATGAAGTCTTACAGAACAGATGAATTGTCTGTGAAACTGAGGTTGCTCAGCCATTATCTCCAATAGCTGTGATCCTTTCCTCTTCCCCAGGGAAGCAAACCCATTGAAGCAAGCTGTTTAAGATATTTGCAAGGGAAACTGTGAAGTATTTGGCCTTGTTTTTCAATTTACATTTTCTGGCACATAGCATAGGCCAATTAAAGCCCCATTTTCATGGATATTTTATATATAGTCCTCGTATATATAGATGTACATACAATGTAAGCTACTGCTTGTGTAAGTGCTACACCATAATAATCCCTTATCATAGCTAGTCAAAAATAATTCTAAACAGACTCAGATTTTATTTGCTGGGACAAAGATTACTTACCAAGGAAAGAGTACATGGAGGGTTCTACCACTTGGGAAATGGCAAATTCAGGCATTTAATTCAAGCAGAAGTTATTTTTATTGTTGTTGTTATTTCTGCATGTCCTACAATTTATGCAATAAATTGGAAATAGTATAAGGTCCAAATAATTTCTAATGGATTTAAAATGAAGACAATTGTTATGGTACCAGTTGCCATTGACGCATATCTTCAGCGCAGTGGTACAGAAACGGCTCGCCACTGGAACCTATATTTGTCATAGGAACCTTCAGCAGGGGTGCTAAAGAGTCAGAGGAATTATAAAAGAAATTACTACAGAAAATGGCACAGAGGGGCAGAAAAATCACTGGAGGCTCTGCTCCTAAGTGTCCCCACCTCCAAGTATGCTGTTTTTTCTTACAAAGTCTTTATATTCCTCAATGTTGTTCTCTGGGGACTAGCTTTTAGAATTTCATAGAGTCAAACCATAGCAGCCTATGAGTGGCTTTTTTGCAGTTTATGTTGCCCTTGTGCCTTGCTGGTAAATACAGTAATTGCTTGTTATGATTTCTATTTATTCTTTGTGAATATAATGACATGCTTTTACAGATAGCTACAGATTTATATATAGTCTAAATGACTTAATTAAGAAAAGTGACTTCCTCCGCCCTGAATATCTCAGTACGGAGAGATTTATTCATGGAAGTGGGAAAAATAAAATCACGTTAGTAGACAGTTCACCATACCTGAGAGATTAAGAATTATGTATTTTTTTTTTCCTGAAGAATGACTAGAGATATGCTATTATACACAGATATGACTCCATCACCATTAGCAGCAAACCAGTCTCACTTAACACTACGCAGGAGGGGATGAACATTTTATTCAGACAAAATAAGATGGTAGGTAAATTATCTCTCCCTGAATTTGATCAGGACAAGGAACATGTTTCATCTTGTGGAAGTCTGTGTAATATCCTTAATAACCACAAGAATTAAGACTTTAGTCATATATTACATATAAAGCTTCACCTCCATCAGGAAAGGAAAATTGAAAATCAGCCGATGGGGAAGAGGAATATCCTGATTAACACTGCTGCCACAGTTCCCTCCAAGGCTGTTGTTGTGTGTGTAGCACCAGGACTCAAAACCAACAAAGAGCTCAGTGTATCCCAATAAAACCTGTATCATTATAGTAAAATTACTCCTTGTAAGAGAAATAAGGTATTCCAATAAAAGTGCTGTTTTGTCGGGGCTGCTGCTGGCACAGTAGTGCCAGACAGGGATCCCAGCTCTTCACACCCATAACCAGCATCGTCTCAGTGCTGGCAGAAGTCTGCAGTGCGGCTCTGGCCTCAGATGCTGAACGAGACCAAGAATAGCACTGGGTGGTTCACTGTGTGCAATACTGGAAAAAAAAAATTGTATTTAAATCCAGTATTTTCCAAAAGTAGCTAAAACCAGGAGTTTATAAATTATTAACATGTAAGGCAGAAGGTTTAGGAGACTACCACTTGTGTGTCCTGGAATAGTTTCTGCTACCTTTTTGGGACAGAGCAGAACCTTTCATTTAGTTATTGCTTTCCAGCTGAATTTGCAGCAGCTGCAGTTTATCTAGTCCTTGCAGCACATTTTCTCTCCACAAAAAAAGCCCAACCAAACCTTTTTTTTAACTCATTACTTAAATTTGTTGTGCTACTAAGATTTTAATTACTTTTAGGTTGAATCCATTATAACTCTACCTGCTATGTCCTACCATTCTTTTGCAAGACCCTATCCCATCAAAGAAGAGGAGGGGAGGAGAGAGATGTAATCTGTGGTTAGAAACAGCCAAGACTAAGAAGGAGAAGCTACTCAATACTATTATTAGTGCTTCTTTTTTTCCCCTCTGAAGTCAATTATGTCCATTATGTTTAAAAAAAAGTAAAATACATTTGATGGGAAAAATTATCTAGCTGCTATAATTTAACTGTTAATGCCTAACATAAATTTTTTTACTTTAAAATGTAAATTTTTAGTTCCATATTTGATTTGTAGGCTAATGGTTTACAAAGACAGAATACATAAGCAGAAAAAAGGCATATACTGATAGTATGGAAAGCCAGCGTGAGATTCTGAAGTCAAACCAACTTGTGTACATTTAACCTAAACTCCTGTTTGTGATGTGGGTAATGACGATGAGAAACTGCAGGACCCTGACAGGATGAGGCTGGCTTCCATTCTGTCCCTTGAAATGTGCGCTTGCATGTATATTTATATTTATGAGTAGCTATGAAGGAAGGAAAGTGTCTGTGTAAGCTTTATGACAAGTAGCATATGATTTATTTCTGTTTTTGTATATCATGTATTAGAATGGTCAGATTAGATACAATAGATAATTTCAATAAATTTTGGGATGCGCAGTTGAAATTGAGACAGCTTCAGGGATACAAAAAATGAAGATTTTATTGCATAACTATAGAATGAAGTAACGCCATCATTCAACAATTTTTTCTGCTTTGCAATTTGATATTACTTTCCATTTACTTAAATTTGCCTTTTAAGTTTTTAATTGCTAATTTTTAATTTCAGGATAAACCAAGCTGTTGATGGTCTAAGCTATTTTTTAAGTATTAGAGGAAAAACCATAATATGTAAGAAATATGGTTGTACAGCAAATTTTAGAAAAAGCAGCTTGTAGTCCAATTATTGGTACACACAGGTGTATCTGTCTTTATCAGCACATCCAGTTTGGGCTATCTTCCTACAAACAGCTTAGGCATTAGTCTCGTAGAAGCAATATATCATTGCCTTCCTCTGTTTGTTTTTGGCAACTACAAATACCATAGAGGGTATTTGGTTTTGCAACACCATAATAATGAAATAGACTTTCTGGCTGCAGTCACAAGAATGTTAAGCAGATAATAATTTATCTAATCTCTGCAGCTTTCTTGCAAAAATTCATAACGATCTTGGACAAATTGTTAGGAAAAATTTGGACATTTGGTTTTATGGTTATGGGATATTTTTATAGCACCCAAAAAGGTGTTGAGATAGTGTGGCTATTCACAGCTACAAAACAACCAGTAGAGAAAAAGTTACTAGTGCCATGAGCTTCATGGCACAAACAACGTGCCCACAGCAGTGTGCACTCAGGGCTAGTAGGACAGGCTGGTTCCACACTCTGAGAGGAATTTCCCATGTTGTTCATCTTCAGTAGAAAGTGTGTATATTAGGCAAGGTAACTATATGCCAGAGGAAACAAATCATTGAGCAGTTTTTACTTTGCAGTACCTAAGATGGAACCATAAGCTGGTGTGCAGTTATATGATGCCATTCTTCTGTCAGGATGATTTTTGGCATTACCTTCTCTAATGGAAAGATACACCTTTGATGTGGCAAAGATGAAGAAAAGCCAGAGTCCCAGATCACCAGTGATAACCATTACTTCTTTAACTATGAGTCCAGACTCACCCTATCTAACTTTAGGCACTTAATGAAAGCGCTTATAAGTCTGTACAGAAAGTGAAGCACCTTCTGCAGAGAGATGCACAGCTGCAGGGTTTCTTACTTGAGCTCCTTGAGTAAATCTCTTGAAGTGGAGGGTGTTGAAAGCAGGTTGGTGTCACAAGGCAGCCCTGAGTAGTGGATTGAACTTGCAGCAATTCTGAGAGATCTGCTTTATTCCTGTCTCCCTGAGCTGAGCAGGCTTATCCTGCAAGCAAACGTCCTGAAACTGAAGAAATACAAGAAAAGAACAGCATGCTGCTCCATCTGCTTTACTTGCAGTCTTACCACACTATTTCCCCCCCCTCACTGCTTGCAGTCTAACAAGCCCAAAAGCTACTTAGATACTGCTCAGACTCAGATGAGCTGTTTTGATCTGTCACCTTCTGCTTGTCTGCAGCTCAACTGCTAAGTTTCCCCTCCTGATTTGCCTGTAGTAATTAGGTCAACCAGCTCCTGCTTCTATGAACTGATTGTCAGCACCGTCCACCTTGTTTTCCTCCAAAGAAACAAAACCAAGGTGAACAAGACAATGCTGGAAACAAAGGCTGGTATAAGAAATAGGACTTATCTGCCCCTCTTTTGCTTCATCTCTACTATTTTTATCCCTGTCTCAATATTGCATGTGATATTTCTTCCAGCCTATTACAGAGGACCCTGCTGTACATGTTAATCCTATGGATTTATACCACACTGAATATGTAATTTTATTTTTTTGTTTCTGCTCCTTCAATGAACATTTCATTGCTGTTCTTCGCTTTCTTTAACCTTGCCACTAGATGCAGTATTGATGATAGAGAAGCAGGCAAACATCATAGCCATGAAATAAGCTTAATTTTCCAGCTTATTAACTCTGACCTGAAGGGCAGTTGTTGTAGTTACCTTTTTGAAGGTAATATGCAGTTTATAGAAATTATTTAAACTTTACAGCTTCTTTCTTCTTCTTCCCTTGAATGTTCCTTTAAAATTGATTAGGAATCTGCTAACAAAATAGATTCTTCTTACCTTTATATATTTATAAAAAAATTCTCCTTATCACAATAGTAATGTTTTGCATAAATGTCTTTGCTTCAGATTGGTGACTTGGATCTGCCCTGCAAGTGCTCTAATTGTTTTGGTATTGCCTGTCCCCTGATGGCTGTCTCTTCCCTTTTTAGATGAATAGTGTCAAAGAGACTTTGCACTCTGGAAAATATTCTGCGACATCAGCTTGAAGAGGAAATTCTCTTCCTCCAAATTTATATTCATAAAGTAACTGACAATGGAAACCGAGGGGTACATACCTGAGGCCAATACAGTGAAGAAGATTTTCAAGAACTTTTTAAAATTACGCTTGAAAATCCACAGAAGTATTATTATTTAGTTAGGTAGAAAGCGTGTAGAGTCTTAACTGAAAAGAAAGACTTCACTGCTTTAAGTACTATGCAGAGAGATAATAAGATTGCTCCTGTTTATAGGGCTTGTGGTGTACATGGCATTTGAGAGATGATGGGCAGCTAGAGGCGAGTGGGAATAAAATGTGAACAGTATCACTGAGCATTTGATATGCAGTATATTTGAAAAGTGAAAGGGAAGTATCCATAAAATATCCATCAAATTTGGTGTATAGTATAATGCAGACCTTATTTTTCCTCAGGTCATTTGCACACATATGCTGACTAGCATTTGCCATAGACAAATCTTTGTTTATTTTGGGGAAAGTAGAATTTTCAAAGGAGTCTTCAAAAAAGTCTTCTCAGAAGTAAGAGAAGTTGAGGTTTTTTGGGGTTGTGTTGTTGTTTTATTATTTGTCTTTATTTTCACACTGGCCTAGTGAATTCCACATTTGAGTAATTTAGTGTTTAATTGTTATTTGTTTTGTCATTTGTAATGCTAACATTAATCAACAGTTACATGTGTTATTGCCTGTGATTTCTGAGTGACAGCATTGAAAGATCAGGTTGAAGTTAGCAAATGATTCCATCCTGCAAACGTGTAAACACATGTTTACATTCTTCAGTGGGCAAGTCACATGGATAAGTATCTGCCATGTCAGTGAATCAAGATTATTTTCCTCAGACAATAAGCGGCAGTTGCCCAGCAGAACTTTTATGTTGCTCCAGTATTGTAATTTATTACCATAGACTACTAGTGTTTACTTTCAATACACAGTTTCCTGGCACTGAAATAATTTAAAATAGGATTTTAAACACAAGTATAGATTATATCTGCACTAACAACTTTATCTCCACAATAAATATATACAAATTTTAAAATTCTTTGCTCTGTAATTTTCAGCTTGTTCTTAAAGTATTATAATTACATATTCTGTGGTGATAACACATTCAAGGTTTGTTGTTTTTTTATGATACCACAAGCTGGCGAGACACCTAGATCAGGCGTGTTAATGCTAATTGGCAGATAAAGCATAAATCCAAGGGAGTCTGCCTTTTTGCCAGGTTTTTTTGTTGATTGGAAACTGAATTCTTTTTATCCTAGGTTTTTCCTATTCAAAAATGCTAGGCAATTCACTGCTGTCTTTCCTCTGTGCGTTTTAATCCATCAGTTCTGTTATTCCTTTAATGCCTTGTTGTTTGTTTTTAATCCAGTAGACTAAATCGGTTTTCTCTTTAACTGCCTTTTAAAATCAATCATACAGGACTTCCTAATGCAAAAAACAATTGGCTCTGGTGACATAGCTCTAACACTGATAAGGTTTTTGTTTGTTGTTTATTTAAAGAGGTGCATGACCTAGTGATAATAGTAGTGAGATACTTCATTTGAAATATAGTTGTTTACTGGGTTGTCAGGTGAATATATAGTCAGTTATTGCCTCTGTAGTTGTTATATCAAATATTTCAAGCTTTCTAGAAATTCATCTCCTTTCAAGGGGATGAATCTTACTTTGAGACTTGATTCCTAAATATCCTGTGGTCTGAATTATATTCACCCTGTATTTTTTATTATCCTTATTTTTATTCTGCAAGTAAATATAATTTTAAACCATATGAAAGACTCCAGAGTCTGCTCTGAGGATTGTATGGCATGGATCTTCAAAATAGCTCAGTAACTTATCACATAAGGAAAAGGTTGGTAGTTTCTTTTTGCAGCCAGGCTTTTTGTGAACTTACCACTGATTCTCATCAAAAATACCTGTCTCTCACTGAATGCCACTAGATGTGGGTGAGTGTGTAAAGGCGAGGTCATGAAGTAAGAGCAGATGATCATAGAAGACAAAATAACGGAAAAGTTAGATAATTGTAAGCAGTCATGGCAGAGTTCTTTCAAAAGTTGCTGCCTGCAGATGGAAGAAGAGATTCATTGGTGGCTACTGAAAATAATGATATGAATCCAGTGTATATCTCAGGAAGCCTCTGTTGGATATTTCTCAGAAACCAAGAGAACCTACTGGGGAAAACCACTCTATATTTGCTTTGTTTCTTGTATTTTCCCACACTGATGGCTACAGTTGGACAGAGGGAAATGAGTGAGGTGAGCTCCTTGAGCTGGCCAGTGTGCTGATGCTAATGAGAACTCACCTTCAAAAGATGAAGCAATTTCCAGCTGCTGTTTCTGCTGTCAGCTGAACTTGACCAGCTTGTGATTAAACAAACTGATGCTCACCATAGCACATAAAGGCATCATACTCCTTTCAAAGCAGCAGCAGCTTTGAGAGTCTTTGTTCTTCTTTTCTGAGACAGTATCTTAGTGGTAAAGTTGGCATGAAATAGTTGCCCTTGGCTACTGAAACTTTGCCACAGAGAAGAACAATGCAATTTAAAAGGAAATAGAAAAAAGGAGTTTAAAGTTGCTGAGAGACCAAGCATATGCCATTTGTATAATATGCAGACTTGAAGAAGGCTGTTGAAAGCTGCTTTACCTTAACCCCTACATTTTTATTAATTCATCGTGTATTATTTTCAGTGGCTTTTAAGACTTTCTGTGATCCATATTTGGAAACATCAGACATATCTACCAAATTATTTCAGTTTTAACTTGCAGAGCTGTGGTTGCCATTAGACAAATGTCATAGCCATTGTTCAGGGGAAGTGAAAGCACCTGCCACAATTGCAGGCTTTGGGTGGTAGCAAAGGGATATGAACAGGCTGGACCGCTGGGCAGAGTCTAATGGCATGAGGTTTAACAAGGCCAAGTGCCGGGTCCTGCACTTGGGGCACAACAACCCTATGCAGGTCCAGGGAGGTTATTCTCCCTCTGGACTCGGCACTGGTGAGACCACTGCTTGAATCCTGTGTTCAGTTCTGGGCCCCTCACCACAAGAAGGATGTTGAGGCTCTGGAGCGAGTCCAGAGAAGAGCAACAAAGCTGGTGAGGGGGCTGAAGAACAAGTCTTATGAGGAGCGGCTGAGAGAGCTGGGGTTGTTTAGCCTGGAGAAGAGGAGGCTGAGGGGAGACCTCATTGCTCTCTATAACTACCTGAAAGGAGGTTGTAGAGAGGAGGGTGCTGGCCTCTTCTCCCAAGTAACGGGCACAGGACAAGAGGGAATGGCCTCAAGCTCTGCCGGGGGAGGTTTAGCCTGGACATTAGGAAAAAATTTTTCACAGAAAGGGTCATTGGGCACTGGAACAGGCTGCCCGGGGAGGTGGTTGAGTCCCCTTGCCTGGAGGTGTTTAAGGCATGGGTGGACAAGGTGCTAAGGGGCATGGTTTAGTGTTTGATAGGAATGGTTGGACTCTATGATCTGGTGGGTCTCTTCCAACCTGTTTATTCTATGATTCTATGATTACACTGCAGATCAAGCTCTACAGACAGCCTGGGTCATCTTCAACATCTCCATGTGTTTGTACAGTAAAGCTCAGTGCTGTTCACTGGATTGAACACTATAGGTCACTTGTAAGTAAATGTACTTACCCTCTGTGTATATCCAAACCAAATTCCTTAAGTGTCTTTGTTCAGTAAAGCATCCTATGATCTTGGTTATGCACTGTGTGGCCTCTCAGGGACTCCTGTGAACAAAAGACTGTCTTGAAGCATTTTGCCATCTGTACTATAACTCAAATGTCCTTTCTTTTTGTCTGTGACCTTGCATACAAGACAAAGACCATGGCTTTGTGCTATGTAATTGTGTTGGTTGCAGATAAGCCAGGATTTCATGCAAGGGAGAACTTTGTGAGTCTCAGCTCAGTGCAGACAAAACTGGTTTGCAATGAATGTAAGTGGAATTTTTAAAAAGGTCTTATTTTGTCAGGAGTTTGGATATTCCAGTGATACCTGGGTGCCAGTATTTGCAAGAAATAAACTTATCAGTTTGCTTTTGGCATCTGTTTGCTTAGTATTAAGAAGAACATACCTCACCTAGCACTTTTTTACACAATTGGTAGGTACAGGTTCAATTAAATACTTCTATTAATACAGTATTTTATTCATTTTCTTTTTTTAACCAGCCAACACCAAGCTGCCACTTTTAGGTTTTCTGCCTTGGATGAAAATATTTTTTTCTCCAACTTGTTGGCAAATTATTTTATACATGTTTCTAAATAATGCCTAGTGCTCTGTTCTCTAGGAAGTGTATTATTTAAGCCACCCACAGAGTAGGGTTAACTTACTGGAAAGAAGTAGGAACTGGTTAACTTACCATTATGTACAATGCATGGAAACCATCAAGTTTCAATTACCATAATAATAAAAAATGGTTTTGTGTTTCTTATGGATCTGGACCATATATTGAGCCAGAGTTAATACTGAGATCTGTTCTAGCAGTGACACAGGACGATAGAACTGCACAGCTGAAAAGACCCAGAGGAGTCTAATCTGTCCCTTCTAACTCGGGCAGACATAAACAGGCTTCACTGGATGGATGTCTTGAACAACGTACAACATTGCATTATATTGTGCTCATACATTTCTTCCTGCTCCTGTAAGGCAATTCAACTATATTATTGTCAAACATGATATATTTGGCTTTCTGGGACCCGTTTTCCTTCAGACACTGAGGCAAAGCATTCTCGTTCTTGAAGACATGATCGTTGTTCCTTCCTGTGTGTTCCTGTGTATCACTCTGGACAAATTTCTGTGTAAGTCCTGCCTGTTTGAGTGAAGTCAAAAATCAGAGAAGCAGCAAAGTCTATTAACAACAGGCAGGTATATAGCAGTGACAGGTCCCGCACTGAGAGCAAAAGAGCCGTTGATGGTGCATAGTGTCTGCAGTCCACTGCAACTAAGCATGGAGGTTCCTCTCTTCAAGTAAACCACAGATTATCAGTTAGGTTCTGCATGAGCTGAGTGTTGTCTGAACACACTCAGAAATGGTTATGAGTATTAACAGGCCCCTCAAAACCCTTCCTTAGAAGACTGCAACATGTTTGCGTGGAGGTGGCTAATGCTATTATCAGGTTGTGCGTTAGGAATTCTTTGCATGTGAGGAGTTTCAGGAGGTATGGATATAAATTAAATCAGTGGAAATTTGACTTTTAGGTAGGTCCACAAAACAGGAGTACAAAGATGACTAATGTCCCAGTTTAGCCCTCACCCCAGGCAGGTACTAGATAAAACTGGGCAGCTTTTAGTCTTAATATATCCCAAGAGAAAAGCAAAAGGGAAAATTAGGAATAAAGATACGCAGGGTGGAAACTAACACTAAAAGAGCTTTAATGAAACAACAATAATAAAAGGAAGAGGCAATACTAATAAAAAACCCAATAACATGTATAAAAGTATGCAAAACCAACTCTACCTCCCTCGATGGCGTGATAGGTCACCACTGATGCTGCAGGCAGGTACAGGGAAGGTCCTGGGTTGGACCCAGTGGCAGGTGGCAGCTGGACTCAGGAATTGGATCCAGAAACTGGATTCAAGAACATGTGGATGGGTTCACAATCAGACAGACAGGCGAGGTCCCTAAACATTGGCTGTCTGAGAAGACGACCTGACCCTCGTGATCTCTGAGCTTTCATCCTGAGTATGACATGAAATACTTTCTTCCCCAGGCTGGGTCACCTGTCCTGTTTGTCCCTCCCAGCAGGTACAACCCCATCACTATCAATGCTGGGACAGCCTTAATTTACATAGGAATGGGTGCAAGCAGTCTTCTTTTTACACACCAGTAAATGAGTGGCATGATGGGTGTTTTACAAAGAGGATTGGGACCAGAATTAAATACAGCTTCTATAAAGATGCCAAATTTGTTAGGTCTTACTGTATTTGGTATTTCAAGGCAAATTGAATATACATCTGGTGACTTTGGAGTTTTTTTTGTTTTTCTTGTTTTGGTTTGTTTTTTTATTTCCTCTCCTTAAATTGCATTCTTGACCTCTTTTTTGTTGTCAGTATCACAAATTACAACTGTACAAGATTATATATAGGATATAAGATTCCTCTGTATCAGGTCATACTTGTACAAGCTCACCCACTCATATAGGCAAGAGTGTTACCTCAGTGACTAATAAATCTGAGACAGTGACAGTGGTGCAGTCATCTAGAAAACTTGCTGCTGTAATCATATAACAGTCTCAGCCTAGGCCAAATAATCACAGATTTATACTGATTATTGAGTAATGAATGAAATTTCACCAGAACTTTTTATTACAGCAATGGGTAATAGATTTCTGTTTTACAGGAGGAGAAAAGGGGTGAATTAACAGCCTTAATGGTTCTAGTACTGTTTGAACCTGAAAGCACAGCCTCCAGATTCATACACACAGATAATACATACAATAAAGCACTTACTGTGCTGCAATTTAATTTGAAGTTAAATTAAATGTGATATGAAAACTGTCACAATGATAAATGCCATGTACAGTATACCTGCATACTAGTGTGAAGCCTAGTGAAATAAATCCCCTTATTTTGTTCTGTTTCATTGAATCATTCCCAATGAGTGGTCCTTCTGCAATGAGTGCCATTGATAGAAGTGGTGCTAAGAACTGCTACTCCCGAAACCCGTCTGAATCAAAGGAAAAGCATGGGGCCGGGGTTTGAATCACCTGTCTTAACTCGAGGTCAGAGGGTTTGCGGGGTTTCTTCTATACTTTTATTCAGAATATCAGGTACAGGGGAAATGGTGGACAACTGTGATTCCAAAAGTATAGTCTGGAGAGTCACAGAAAATAGTCCTTCATTATCTAGCAAACCCTATTAAGGACTAAGAGTTGTGAGTTAATCTGTTCCATGAAGAAGTTCTGCTTATTAGTGGAAAAAAGTTGTAGTAACAGTGGCTCATTTACCCAAAAGTATCTGAGTTTCTTAACCAGTGAAAATCCCCTAGCCCTGTAATGAAATCTGGCAAATGATGGTGGAGGGCTGGTACACTGAACATGTGGATGAAAGTGAGACAACAGACAGTGAATGAGGTCTCCTCAGAATTAATCTTCCTGGAGGCCTCCCAAAGTCTGAAGGCTCTGGCTGTCACAGGTTACATCTGAAACAAGTTCTGTTAGATCATTGCATTAGTTTACCTCATATGTTATTTTCCTTTAGCTTGGTTTTGATGTGCAGCCAGCCCTTGGCTATGATACTTATTCTACCTGCAAAGAAAGAAAAGGAAATAGTCCACCTGATACTGAACAGGGTATATTTCCAACTGTAGAGTCAAGTAAATCAATGCCAAGGCTGAAGGGGTTTCTGTCTTGAAGAGCTAAGTATTTTGTTTTACATTGTGCAGAGTTCTGCTACAGGACTCCATTCATTGTGTTCTCCTACTAACTGAATAGGAAAAGTACTCTTTTACAACCATGACATACCCTGTTATCTTCCCCCAGTGATGAGCTCATGCAGATTATTCCAAGGGGATACTTATATTTTATCAGTGGCGCCTTGTTGCACAATTTCCAGTTTCTTTCTTGAAGATACAATAAAAGATTTATGTCTGAAGGACTATGATGTGGTTTCCATCTAAGAGCAAAACAATTCCTTCTAAAAAAATACCATATCCCCAAATGATTTCATAATTGCAAACAGTGTTGATGAGCTCTGTGGCTTAAATGAGTTTATAACATATTCACTGTGTTTTCTAGCGAATATGTTTTGATGTGCTTAGTAAGGAAAGTAATTAAAATCCCCCTGCCACTTCAAATTGACACAAAATAAATGTGATCCATTAGCTGATGTCTACTGTAATAAGTAATATTTCTCATTTCATTCTAAATTTGTTTCAAAGATTTCTCCCTCTCTTGCTCTCTGACATATGTGTGTATGTGTTAAATAGTTTTGGGTCTGAAAGTCAACCATGTTTCTCATTATCAGACATCAGAAAGGCTTTCTTCTCTTTATATTTTCATGCCACTTAAGCAAGTCTCAGAATACTGCATGTTTTTGATGTATGGGTAAAATTCATATCTTCTGTTCTCAGTGCAGAAAACTTATCTGCACTGCAGATCTCAATTGCATATTCTGTTCTCATCCCCTGTGCAGGGCTCTGGTTGTTATCACCATGATTTCCACATGCAGAATATTCACGATTCCTGCAGTGTGGACAGGAGAATTGGTCTGTATCAGTGATGTTCAAATGCAGAGGGATATTTTATAGTATGTCTAGAATGAAAAGAATTTCTGAATCCAAATTGGTGTGAGAGAAGAAACATGAGATATCAATTTAAAACACTGGAGAGACAATTTTAAGCATCACTGTCTAGATGGTTGCAATTATTCTCTCAAACTGAATTATAGTGGTGGTCTTACTGCTTTGGTTATTCTCTTTCTTTTTACAGTACTAGAATTTGATGTTAGAAATGTATTATATTTTAGCCAGTGACAATACTGTTGCTTGAAAGATTGTTTTATCTGCTCTTCTTCCTTTTTTTAGAAACATCTAAATTAATGCAAAGCCTTTCACATATCTATGTAATGTGATCTCAGTATTACCTTGAAGCAAGGAATTCGGGAATTCTACAGCCTAGTGAGAATGAGCATTTCAGCTGCAAAGGTTACATCATGGTGTTAAAACTCTCAGGATTAGTTTCAATATTTCTATCCCCTTGTTACACACAAGAAACACCAGTCATTCTGAACGTGGATCAGGGTCTAAATTTTGCAAAAGTTTCTGAACCTTCACATTTTCTATTTATCATCATTGAGGACTTCCCAGGGTCCCCTTTGTTTAATTTGTGCTTATATTAAGCCCTAACTACTAAGCTGGTTTATCACCATTAATTGATGGCAAATAGGTAAGAATGAAGGGAGAGTTTTAACTTCAGACTGGAGGAATCTAGTAAATAAGGCATGGACCCCAAGCAATTCACTATGAGAAGTTAACGCAGCACCTTGTGAAACCCAAGCTTGGCAAGGTCCTCTCATTTGGGGAAATGGCTTCTCTGGGGCACAGCAGGATTAGCTGAGGTGGCTCAAGTTGATTGTGTGATGTGTTTACATGGTAACATCTCTCTGGTAATTCAGATCTGGAGAGTTCTCTAGAACATACAGAAGGACCAAGGAACGATACGGTCCAGGACAGAGTGGGGAAAGAATGGGTAATTAGACTATAGGCTTCAGAAAAAACATCAAAGCTTTTCAGCTTCTTATTATAACTCCCAGAATACTGCATGCCTTTGCATTCAAATTCCTCATTCATGTAACCAAGATTGCAATGGGACTGGAAACAACAGAACATGGATCCACACAAACAAAAGCATTTGTATTATTCTGTGTGGCCCTCAGAAGCTGCAGTTTGGATATAATTATGGATCAAATGAAAGGACATTAACAAAGCAAATGAAATATTTTTGTCTCTGATCTGTTCCAAAGAAAGCTTATGCGATTGCAAAGTTTTGACAATCTGTCAAAATCAAGTAGAAGAAAAATGAATTAATATCAGTGTCACAAAGGATAAAGCTGCAGTATGGGAAGAATCAGGACATTGTTGTGCTATGAAGAGTTGCACTATGGATTTACTTTGCTCTTTCAAAGGTTTTTTACAACTGCATAGCAAGAGGCACTTACATCCAAGACTTCTAAAGTAACCTCTCCTTTTAGGTTTTCACACAAGGGTCTTTGATTCATCCTATGTAGTCCTAGATACTCAACTGAACTATCTAAGCTGGAAGGATTATTGCCCTACTGTCCCATGATAAACCATGAAGAGACACAGGTACCTGAAGAAAGTGAGTCAGAGCTAAGAGGAGATGTCTTGACCAAGAAACCGTTCCTAGGTTAAAAGGCCTTAAGAAAGGAATACATTTTAGTGACATCTTTTTCACATTTCATGTAGTTTAATTGGCATTAATGTAAATGCAAAATAGTATCTTCAGTTTTGAGAGTCCCCACCTTTGCTGTATAACTGAGTACCTATAGTTAAAGGATTGAACGCTACTTTTCCTGTTCCCATATAAACAGGACTGAGGGCTAGTTCCTGTCCAGTAGAATCTGTAATTCATCATGTAAATTGGGTGTTGAACTGGACATCTAGAAAGAAAGACTGATGTAGAAACTTAAAGCTTAACTTTAAAGTATTCAAGTACCTTGACTATAGGGTAATAAATATATGAGCAATACAAGAAAAATCTTCTAGGGTTATAGTGCTCAGGTCTTTGCTCTAGCGCTCACATGTTATAATACTTCTAATACACTCTTTGGGCATGGCCACTAACTGATCATTGTCTGCTTGCTTAGGTAAAGACTGTATTTGAGTAATGTTTTCAGCCTCAGTTTTAGTCCCCCAAATACTGAATTCTGTAAGGCCCTTGCTAATCTGCACTGAGATTTGCAGATGTGCAATACTAAGTGAGGGCTAAGGCTCCTCTGCCCTTTACAGACACACCTGTGCCTCTTTCCCCTTCCCATGCAGCCAGCTGAAAGTCAGCCATCCCCTGCCTGGAAGGTGAGCAGTTGGAGTAAGTTTTGCAGAGAAACAGCCTCAAACTTATGAAGTTTTGCAGCTTTTGGATTAGCACTTGCTTGCATCCCTCTGGCTTGAGACGGGCATAGATCTGACTGCAAAAGATCACAGATGTACCATACCCTGCAGTCAGGCTGATTTCAAAACTTGGTTCACTAATGGCTGCAGCACTACTTTGGAGGGCAACCTTCTGGAAACAATTTGTTGTTATTCAAGCAATACAATAATTTGCTGCAATATAGCAATATGTTGTATATCAAGTCATTTAGGATCTTTTCTCAGCTTAGGTCTGCTTTTCTGAGAGAACGTAAACAAAGTGCTTTACCTCTTTATTGTGCTGTTACCTCATTTACAACAATGATTGGAAGTGTCTGCTTCTCATAGAACACTCTGAGAGCAGCCAGTAGGAAGCATCGCATAGGGGGATAATGGGAAGTTTAGCTGGGTTTTGTCTAGAAAGTGTTTTGACATCTTATGATAAAGATTGTTGGCTGCAAGTTATTATTAAACTATTATTAATTTATATTTAGAATTAAATGCATGAAATATTAATTATTTTTTATTTCTAATTAAAATTATTAATTTTTAATGTTTAACACTCAGTGTTATTCTCTTTTCTGGTAGTGTTACCAGACCTGCTCTGAAGGGTGAGAGTTTTCCTCTGCAGAAGCTGCCCCAGTGTTACTGGGTGGAGAAGTGGAGGCTCTGTGCTATGCCAGGTTATGTCAGAGTTGGACTGCTGTCATCCATGCTGATTTCAAACACAGAGCTGCCACTGGCACATTCACAGTTTGTGCCAGGAGACCAGTCTGAGTTAGTAATCACTATTTGTCTTGTGCTTCAGACTGGATCTCCAAATGATTCAGTCCATACATCAGCTGGGTGACAAAGTATTTGAGGTGACTGGCCAGAAGATCTTGCTGGTTTGTAGAACCATATTTCTGAGATTCAGATTCTCAAACCTTTATCTTGCATGTTTTGTTATGAATAACTCCTCTAGGAGCCTTTGTCCAGTGGGACACTAGACACTGATGTTCAGCAGTGCAGTGTGTTGTCTGCTGGATAACAGCCACCTCTGTTTGAGCCTTCAGAAAGAAAAGCTGCAGGAATGTCATTTCTCATCAGCTGGTGTCACTGCTTGGAGCCAGATGTTAGCAGCTGGGTGTGGTAGTACAAAATGGTCTAGGATAGAAAGAATAAAGTGTTTAAAAGGAAACATCAACTTTCTGGCTAAGCTGTGGGCAAATACAGCAGTGTCTTGTTTACAATAATGACTACTGGAAGCTGTAGAAATAGATCTCTGATATTTTCTAGTATGCTTATTCTATTTGATCAGACAGGAGATAATGTCATATGCTTATTTTACCATAAACACATGTAATAAAGACTCAGAATTTCAGCTATTGGCAACAAAGAGAAGAACATGAAATATCTTTTGAATATTGAGACACCAGAGTGTTTGGAAATATGCAGTTGCCTGTAGTAGTTTACACTTCTTAAACATTCTTCATAGTAAATCTCTTGATTTATGAATGCGCGATAAACTGATTACTGGAAATCTCAGAAATATGACAATTTGCCTTTTCTGTTTCTTTCTAAAATAACCCAGCCTCTGGGAATGGGGAATGTTTATGTGAACAAAAAGGACTATATTAAAATATAAACATATAGATAAGGAAGTGCTAAAGGGCCTTTGGACACACAGCACACAATGCATACACGATTCTCCCATGCTTTAGGAGGATAGACATTCCCTTTTTCTGTGAATATCTGAGCATCTGACAGTGGCTAGTGAGTCACCTGATGTGAAGCAGGGTAATTCTGGTAGGACTAGTTTGGAGAGTGAGGAAGGAGTCATGGAGATTTAAGCAGCTAACTATGTATCAGACCCCAGGCCAGAGATGAAAGCAACCACAAAAGGTTGTAAGCACCTCTGCCTTTACCGTTGCTCCATTAAGAACCCATGCACCTGCTTATTAACTGAACATGCAACTCCCAGTGACAGACTCAAACTGCTTGTATAAATGAAAAGAGTTGAGTTTTCAGAATATGATCTCAAACAACCACAGACCCATTTTGCTAACTGGCAAAAAAGGCTGAGGCTAGCTGGATATTGTGAGTCCTGGGTTTCGGCTAGAAGTGTGCTGTCCTCTGTTCAAACTCCTACACAGCCTTTAGTTTTCTGGACTGAGGAGCTTAAGAACAGATATGCTTTGAAAAAAGAGCAGAGACCTTCCTCTCTTTTAGAAAAGACTTGCTGTGGAACAGAGTTCCTTTTCATTATTATTTATTATTACTGCTCAGTGGTTAGTACACTCATTCAGGATGTGGGTGAACCAAGTTAAGTTCCTTCGTCTGCCTGAGGGGCTGTAAACTTGCATCCCATACTTCCTTGGAGAGTGCCGTGACCACCAGCCTATGGATATTTCTTAGGGTGAGGGACACTTCATCCATCCTCTTGAAGTGATTCCTCTTTGCATGCTATCCTTTTTCTCCATCTCAAGGAATAGTTAAGTACACCATGTGAAATGGAGCAGCTTCAGCAGGAAGACTTTACAGAACCTTCTTTTCTTATCCTTTCTTCAAATTTAGCCCACAGTCTAGTTTAGATTGGTTTCCTGAAGAGTAGGATGTTTGAGTTTGATTCTCTGGGGGGCAGAGAACACTTTGTGTGCAAGAGCTCTGTTCACTTAGCCATAGGGAATAAGACTAGGATATATAAGGGACAACCATTTTGGGGGATTGAACTCTAAATGGCTTCCTAGTGCAGGGAAATTTGTGGTCTGAACCCCAGTGACAAGACTGTCCAAGTGTACAGGTACAGATGTATTTCAAGAAGCAATACATCATCTGTAAAGGCACACATTTTGCTCTTGCCTTCTAGGAAATACTTCAGCATTGTCTAGATCAAAATCACTATACTGGTTTAAATTAGAAACACATCTTATGTTTTGTTTATTGCCCTGATATATAAGTCTGTAGATGGTGATGCATCATTAGTCCTTCAAAAACCTTCCCATAAGACACTGCCTACGAAAAAGCATTTAAAAGCATCAAGTATGAGGCAGAAGAGAGGCAGACTCTGATCCCAGGTACTGTTAAGGTAGCCTAGATTAGAGAATTCCAGTGCAGTTACCCTGGGTTAGTTAAGGTACATCTGACAGCAGAATGAATGTCTGCTCCAACAAACAAAAACCAAGAGAATTTTGAAGAAAAGTGCTTGCTGGCCAGGATAAGTCCAGGTCTACAGTACAGTTGACTCAGCTTCAGCACTGATTTCAGGAAGAGAAAACTCAACCCTTCCCAGTGCTGTGGTCACAGTGCTCCTCCTCAGGGACCAGAGCACAGTCCAAAACTGACAAGTGGGAATGGCAGCCAAAACCCTCAGCACTTGCTTGCTCCAGCATAGAGGCCAGGAGGACTTTGCACATCAGACTTTGCAGCACCAGGAAACAGCCTGTTGGAGTCCTAATAACAACCTGCTGGAGCTTGGTCTGGGCTTAGGAAATCAAAGATCCTAATGTATTTTATCACCTGACTACACTCAGTGTGAATTAATCCCCATTTCTAAGGAGAATTGGACTGCCAACTGCATGAAAGCTTCACTATGTCTGGGAAGCCATGTATGGATCAGACAAAGTGCACTTGAAAGTTAGATAACTTCTTACAACCCTGAGCAATTACATTGAATTGCTCTATCTCAAGCATACCTGCTGCTCTTAAACAACCCAGTTACACAGCTTAGAGGAGATAGATTTTTTTATCACATAAACAAATGGAGTAGACAGCACAATATGCCAGAGAGATCTGGCTTCTTCATTGTTTTTAAATACCTTTTTTCTCTGATGGCTTGCACTGTTATCTTCATAGTGTCCCTAAAATAAGGGATATGTCTAACTGATAGCTGATGCTCAGTGTAGTTAATAATGGTTGAGCTGCTGTTCTAATGAACCCAGGTGCAGCTGATAAGGTATTGGGCAACTTATCCAGCTTGTTAAAGCAGTGATAAATAGTGTATCACTTGTTGAAGCCAAATGAGACTGACTTCTCAAGGCAGCTGATGCAAAGCCAAGTGCAATCTAATCCAAGCCCTTATCTATATCTTATTTGAAAATTTGAAGATCTCTGATTATCATATTTTGAAATTGCTCTTGATAAGAGCCCATATCCTGTGAAATTTTAGGCCTGTTGTTCTCACCACATTTATAACCTCATTAAGATAGGGTTACATTTTTTTTCCATTTTCTTTCATCATGAAGAAGTCTCTAGGGGATCATTTCCAAGCAATTGAATTTAGTTACTTCATACAATGGTAGGTGAAATTAGTGCAAAGTAACAGGAGCTAGATTAATGTGACTTCAGGAAGTAATCCATAAAAATCTTATGAGGCCTTTAGCAGGTTGTAAATTGGATTTTAGGTACAAGGAGAGAGAAAGAAAACGAAAATCCTGAGCAAAATAATCAGTCAGTAATGAGAAGTACTAACCTTTTAGCACTTCGTGCTGAAATAAAATACCAGAGTAAATAACATAAAATTGACTAACAGTGACATTTTTTAATGGCATGAATGATTAAAATTGTGATTATAAATGTAAATAAATGCTTTCTGCTTTTCTCACCAAACAATTAATCCACGTATCATAAAAGAGATGCAAATCAATTAAAAAAGAGATGGAAAGAAGAGAAAAATGAAAAATGCCTCTCAAGCAAATACCCATCCCATCACTGCAATGCGGAAATGATATTTTTTCGTAATCTAAGCATGAATTGTCACCAGGTAGTGATAAAGATTTATCTGTGGGGAACAACATGTTTGTTGTCTTCAGTTTGTGGGACGATCAGTTTGTGTTAATTGAGAAGAACTTATTTCAAATGTTTTCCATGTTCTCTGGAAGCCTTTTAATCCTTCTTTCACTGGGAATGAGAAATAAATTTTTGAAAAATTGTTTGCAATCCCATGTTATTGCTGCTTTATGGCTAGGTCAGGACAGAATATGAAATGCCTGAAACAGCTTGAGATTTTGATCAAAGTACACCCTTTCTGATATACTCCAGACAGTTTTCTTATCTAGAGAAAGTGCTTGTTATCTTACTGAAAGACTCTCACCAGACAAGTAAAAGAATAGCTGGTGGAATTTTACCCTGTCAGCACCAGTATTTAGAAAAAGAAAGGTCCTGCTCTAAAGTATGGGTTGCTTCTCTGAACAGGGACAGGGCAGATCCTTGTCCCACAGAAAAGAACATGTACAGGAAGTACAAAGAAAGAAGCAGCTCTTTAGCTGTGCCTTCATTGACAAATTAAACAGATCATGGGCTGCTGGCCAATTTTTGTGGTATGCATGCATTTGTATTGCTAAATTATCTTTCTTCTTCTCCTTAAGAAGCCTGGCCTATCCCTGCTGTTTGTTGGGGTTAATCCCTGGCCTGTGCTACCCCAAAACAGTATGCTGACAATGAATGGTATACTGATAGTTGGTAAGGGTCAAAACTGTAGCATGGTACACCAATATAAGAATCACAATGGTGATCTTGAACCAGAATTCTGGCATCTGTTATTTTACTGCCATACATGGCTGATGTAACTACCCTGTCCTAATTATAGACGTCCAAAAGTTAGCTCTCTAAGGCTTATCACCTCATTGTAGAGTCTGTTTGTACAGAAAAACTTATTTGCAGGTAGTGATGGTTTTCTTTCATAGAGAGACAGCTAAAGAGGATGAAATGAACTATCCTTTCTTTCCTCTGACTGTACAATATACCCAGCTTAGATTTAGACCTATAACTTCAGATGTCTTGCATTACATGAGATGAACCCTACTATATGTGCCCTGAAATGCAATTACTAGAAATCCCACGGACTGTGACAGTAAAGTAAGACTAAAGTGGTTTTGTGATTTGCAAAATTCTGCAGTTTTGTCAACATTCTTTAATAAATAGGAGTGGTCATTAAAAGGAAATACTTTGATAGAGGCCCTGAGCTTGGTTTTTCAGCCTTGTAGTCATTAGGGCACGAGTGCAGAGTAAGAGCTTTTATTAGACATAGAAAATTTTCTGTGAGTAGGCAGGAAAGAGGAGTTGATGGTACACACCACTTGCGGGGCCTGCTGAGCTCCTGCCCAGGAGGTCTAGCAGTAGGACCATGCTCCAACTAAGGACCAGAATACACATACACCTGACCTATACATAAGAGCAGATTCCACCTACAGCGCACAGCAAATGTTCAGACCAAGCAGTGATACAGGCTTTCACGTATGCTTACTTATTTCTCATTCAGGCTCATCTACCCAGTAAGTGTTTCTTGATGCATGGTTCGTCTATCAAGGATGATTTTGTTGAAAAGAGAGTCATACAGTAAACAGCTTGGGGAGGATTTGATTGTAAGTGTATGAAATTATTTCCCTTCCAACATAGGAATAACCTTATAGAAACAGTGATATTAGATGTAAACCTTATGCTGGTGGAAATGTAACGATATCAGAGGAGAGAAAGAAAGGTTATGCAGTTCATTTGCTGGGTTAGTATATCCTGAGCAGAATTTCCCTTTACTCCAGGAGTTTATGGATTCGCCATCACAAAGAATGATATTAATATCTGAATGCCTGTAGAAGATGAAGGAGAATCAGTAGAGCATGTTCAAAAGAGAAGAGCTGAACCCTTGTGAGATCAGCATACAGGGAAGGACATCAATCTCCTAATGAAGGAAAGGTGCTGAGTGCATAACTCGAAGGTTTTTAGTAGCTGAACGTATCACAGAATGGGAAGCTAAATAAAGTAGCCGAGAATTATGCTAGTGGGCCTAAATGCTGTCTGGCTGTTTAATAGAATTTTATGAAACTATTAGTAGAAATCCTTTACTTTCTTTCCTCTGTGTTAGAGGAGGTTTGGTTCTAGCTAGAAGCTGGAAAATCAATTTTCAAATTCTCCCTGCTGCTCACCAATCTTCTGAATAAGGAATGCTTTTCTTAGGAAGCAGGGTCACAGAAAGCACAGCTGAGCCAATGCTGAGCCATTAAATGATGAACCTATTGAAGAAACCTGTGTTGCTGCAAAGCAGGTGGAGCATGGCACTAGCAACCATCTGCCTAAAAGTCCCTGATGATTGCAAGGGCCTTCTAGAAGATCAGAAAGGGGATTTGGATGCATACAAGAAAGGAAAGGCAGAGGAACAGAAGGTGATCTGATTAGTCTGAGCCTAGGCAGGAAACACAAGTGAAATATGTCAAATAAGCTGACTGCTGTAGGAAGGTAACACAATATTATCCCAACAGATTAAGGAAGGATGGTTATGGAAAGCTTCACTGACAAGATGAGCAGCCTTTTTTTTTCTGAGTCAGAAGGACCCAGGACAGTGGGATCTATTGAATGCAAAACTGGAAACATTAAGACTGGTATCATATTCTCAGCCTGCTCTCCCATTTCTCATTTTATTTCGGAATTGCTAGTCTCATGAACAACTTATTTCTTGTGAGGTAGGAGTTTAGCCTTCAGAAAGGCTGTTTGAATGCAAAATATAAGAGGATAGATAATTGAATTTTCCAGTTTAGATTTGATCTAATTGTACAAATTGGTTATAATATGAAATGGCAGAAATTTCCAGAGGACAGAAAGATTTCATGCTCATTTAAAATTAAAAAAGCAAATTCTTAAGATTTTGTGGCATTGCGATTTCAAGGAAAGGATAAAAAAAGAATCTGCAGGGAATGTTTTTAGAAAAAAACAGGTAGAGAATGTAATTTGCAAATAAAAAAATATGCAAGAACACTGGAGACATAAGTACATGAGTTATTGTATCTGACATATTTTGTGATGTCCTAATTCCAAGGGGAAAAAGAGTAATACAGCTCTTCCTTTCATTTGTATCACTCCAGAGAGGTACCCTAAGCAGTGGACTTTTTTGGAATAACACAAATTTTCTACTGGAGAAGCAGATTGCATGGGCAGAGCCCTTCTGTCCATGTAGTTTATATGAGACTGGAATTTATTAGCACAGTTTTTTTTTAAGTGCAATAAAACGCAGCACTTGGATCTCTCTGGGGATCTGTATTATGTAGAGTATTGCGACTTAAAAGAAGTGCTGTCATATTGTCCTATACCACCCAACTTGCAAGAGTCACTGTGTTTGAGTAGTTAAAGGAAATATTTTGGTATCTGGAAGAGAGTCCCCAGTCCCCAGCAGACCAAATCTGCAGTGCAGCTGAAAGGGGGCTCTTCCTAACCAAGGGAGTGATCCGTTGCCTGAAAACCTTGACATTCCCCAGCCAAGTGATGGGTGTTCTCTTCGCAGAAAAGTGCGGGAAAAAAGGAAATAACACAGACAACTCTTCTTTGCTGGCAGCCTTTCAGCTACCCAAAAGTAGATGTATGCGATGCCTATTTGAACGAGAACTATCCTGAGCTTTACTTCTGCCTTCATGGGTTTATCATCTGGGTTTCTTGCCCCAGTCAGTGAGATGTGCTGCCAACAGCCAGATGTCACTGTTGGCTCCTCAGTCAATCCTTGGGACTCTGTGACAAACTGGTGGTATGTTCATGTTTTCCTCTGTATCGGAAAAAAAATCTCTTGGAGAAATTGCCTGTGTAGAAAAATGAAGTTGAGGTTTAGAGCTGCTCTAGATTACAATGGTATTGAGTGTACCTGGGCAATATCTGTGAGGTGAAGAGTTGTTCTGTATGTACACAGCATATCTGCCCTGAATGAATAAGTACTGTGCTCAGGGCTGGGCTTCCAAAGTCCCGTCGTGGCTCTGCCTTCAGTTCTGCCTTTCTGGGTTTAACTTTACCTGAATAGAAATAAACATTTATTAAGAAAAGGAAAGTTGTATTTGGAGAATTCCAATCTAAAGAATTTTAATGACATTAGTCGCAGAAAGCCTATTCGTGGCATAGCTCCTGCTATGTAATTACCCTGAAATAAGTAGAACATACCAATGCTGTAGATTCTGTTTGAAGATCAAAAATTATTTTTCCCTCAAAGCAGAACATTTTTAATTGTTTTTCCTTTAGAAGTATTGAGGTGCTTAGTTGAAGTGTTTCTTTTTGTGAAGATGGAATTGTTTCATTTTTTTACAATTCTGCTACTAACTGTGATACTCTAACATAAATACACATATCTAATATAGTATGTATATATATGAATTAGTGGGTGACCTTGATGAAAAGCAACTGAAGCCAAGAGGTTATTTAGGTTAGTTTTGTTTCAGCTGTGTCTGCTTTGATAGGTTTGGCTTCACTTTTTCATGAAAATACTAAAGAAATAAGATAATGGAGGCTTATTTCCTTATTAAAGTGAAAATGGAAGAAATGAACTTTTTTTCTCATTTACCTCCTCCATGAGAAACTGAATATTCCTATATGGACACCCCAGTAGGAAAACCTCTGTCCTGGACCCTAGTTCTTATTTGTTAAGGAACCCTGGAAATTTCACTTAACTTTATCTCTGTATTGCCTTCTACCCTTCCTCTCCTTCACATATTTTACCGAGTTCTTCATGTACAGAATACTTGCCAGCATGCAGCATATATCTGGCATGTATTAAGTACTAATGAGTGTATTGGTCTATTTTCCTTTGGCAAATATCTGTTGGAAAGTAGACACAAGTTTACTCTCGTTGGTGACCGTGTGAGTGGTTTTGTTGCTCTGCGGACTGTGATTCATGATCCTTGTCAAATTAGCTGTGGCAACTGAAGACCAAGTGTGCGTAAGTGCCTGCATGAGTTTGTTCTCTCAGCCTTTTGAGCCATAGTAACTGAAGTCACTGGAGATGAAAGAGTCTGACTCTTTTGGCTACGGCCTAAGTTAATGTATAGGAATTTCAGAAGTCTCTGTTTTGAAAGGGTTTGTATTAGGATTCTAATTTTATTGCAAACAATGGTGGAGGGAGTGGGTATTTTTTCTGTGCTTACATCCCTGTGTGTCTCAAAGAGCACAAAACATCAGAGCAAGCAATGTTAAACGTTTAATACTAATTCCTTTTTCTGGCTCTGTCTGTTCCAGAAAATTAGTGTAGGGGGTATGAGGACATTTTCCTTGCTACGCTGCAGGCCCAGACATCCAGTTATGCTCCTGTCAGTTTTCACCTTTGTCTGGAGCATCAGGTAAGTATAACAGGGCAATGGCTATATAAGTTTTATCTCCTTAAATTCTTAGGTATCCCTATTGGCATACAGTGGCCAAGTAAAATGAATGAAGTTATACAGTGATGGCATAACAATCTTTATTGGACTCAGTTGAACTGTTAGATCTTTTAATTGTCATCAGTGTGTGAACATAATATATAATAACAGCTGTTCAAGGAAGTATGACTGGGTGTCAGTAATTTCAGTGTTCTACTAATATATTTAGGAATTAATTATACATTCAGAACACAAAAAATCCCCCCTAAAGATTATACAATAAAGATGTAAGCATATCAGGAAGAAAAAAAAGAAAAAGATAAGAATTCAGTTGCAGTGCAAGCTTGTCCATAAGGAAGAAAAGTCTTAATATGTGAAGCATCAGGCAACCTTAATAGTATGTGGCTTTACCAGCTGTTCCTGTAATTACAATATGTAATTTCACACACATTGATGGTAAGGATTTAATCATCTAACTAGAGAAACAGAAAACACTATGGACATGACTATATTTATACAGAATCAAAAATGAAATTGTCTCAAACTTATTTAACCTTCTTTTCTCTGCCAACAGCAACAATAACAGAAAATCATCTGTGTCCTGGGGTTAAATACTCCATCTTTCAGCCTGAAATACGGAGGTTTTGGCAGTGCCGTAAGTCTATTAAAGGAGAAGTTTTGTTTGAAATTGTTTTGGAACCCAAGCTATTTGGAGCTCTATTAGGTCCCATTTTAGTGGAGGAGTATGTGGGCAGATGTTCAAAAGCAACAAGGTTGCCACATCTTACCAGGGTATTGCTCATCAGCTGAGCGATGGTAACTGGCTAGTTGCACAAACTTACCCTCCCTGGTTGTAAAGTAAAACCCATTAGCTTAAATAATGAGTCATTAAACCAAAGTAACTCATTGCTTTTTCTTCTATGCCCATAATCACAGACTGTGCTGGAGCTTAAGTTTTAACTGCTAGGCATTGTGGGTAAGTTGTCCAGACATTTCAGAGTGATTTAATGTTCAAAGTCACAGTTTCAAAGGTGATGTGGGGGTTTCGCTGTCTGAGAGGTTTAGCTGTCCTGTATCTAAGTTCCTATACCATGTTTGAAGAGGGGACTTAATCTTTCTCAAGAGGGAGCTCAAGTCACTCAGGTCAGGAGGGAAGTGATGAGAAAAAGGTTGGCTGCAGGGAAGAGAAGAAGTGAAGGAAATGATGCAGAGGATCCTGACCAACTTGTATGGCTGGTGAACTTTGTGGAAAGATCTGGTGAATCTCCAGTTTCTCATTCAAGGGAGAAATTCACACATTTCCTCTGCTTTTTTATATCACAGCTTTGGTTTCTAAATCATCCAGATACTTTGGAAAATGCTGTCCTAAATGTCCACTCCTATTCATTGAAATCAGCATATATAAAAGATTTTTGGTGAGAATGGCAGAAAGGACCCTTAGAAACTTTTACTCCCCTTGCTTGTGACATGAACAGAGCCTGTTTTGTGAATGTGGAGTTGCGTGTATTCCAGGGCCATCCATTATTCTCTGGGTAACAGAAAATACCATTTATTTCCATTTATGCAGACCATAAATCAACATGATATTAGCAGCATGTGATCTAATGCTGCACAGTGTGCATCAACATGAGAAGAACAAATCTCTTCAAAGTTTTGGAACATTTAAATGTCCCTTTCTCACTCCCCTTTTCTCCTTCCCATTGTTTTAAAACTGTTTAAATAAGACCTTCTACAATCATTACAGGGTGGGCTTTTTCTCTCTGGGGAAGAAGCAGCAGTGCTGGAAACTGCTCTCTTCTGGTTTGCAGGGAGGGAAGCTTTTTAACATCTTTCTGTTTTTCTATTATCAGGAAGACAAGTATGTTGCAAATCAACCTCCCTGATGTCGCAAAAAAATAATGACATTTAATAACAAACACTGTATCCAAATTGGGAGGCTTTCAGTTATATCTTGGTTTTAATACTGTGAACACATCTACTACAAAATAGGAGAAAATAATGTCCGGTCATTGGTGTCATTGATCACTAGCTACTGTTGCTTAAAGAGCAATTTGGATGTCTACAGAATTAAGGAGCCAGAATTAACACCACGATACTTGTGATATGACATATTACCTGCTTCATGATGTATGTGCCTGATGGCTCCAGTGACCTCCAGTGAGTTTGCTACTCTCATCTCAAATTAACTAGGCTCTGTGGAGGTTCAGGATGACTTGCAAGATAGCTATCTAGCTCCAAACTTGTGTGAACTCAGACTGAGCATGCGCTAGCAGGGCTGAGGTCAGGTCTATGTTCAGGACTGAGCTTCTCCTACCCATACTACACCAGGAACCACACATGCCTGCATGGCTTGACTGCTTTCTAACTGGATATAGAGGGACAGAGTCCTTCTCCCAATTGCTCTGACACCTGATAGCTCTGAAAGGAGGCAAAACTCTGGTCTTATCTCAATGCTGGGAGGAGTGCAAAGATTTTTTGAGGGAAGTCTACTTAAAAAGTTGATTGAAGAATAGGATGGTGCCTAGAGCATGTTTGGGAGATGGGGAGTTGTACAGCAGAGGGGCAATGGGAAATAAAAGACAATAGCATCTGCTGCATATCTACATCAACAGAGTATCGATGTTTATGTAATTTTCTTTCCTTGGCATGGAGAGGTAGAACAGTGCTATCAACAATTTACAAGTTGCCCAAAGCAGTGGAGATTATGTGATCTTCTTAAAGGCTCACAAGAACTCAGGCAGAAGGACTGAATCATAAATTCCACAGTTCTCTCAGGGCACCTTAATCACTTGGTCATTCTTCATTTCTGGAGGGCGTGGGTAGTGCTACACACTTTTCTTGGAGCATCTATGTACCTTAAGACACTATTCTGCCAAGTGACCTTAAAAAAATTTTTTTTTTTATTTCAGGTGGATGATGATACCAAAGAGATAGTTAAGTATTTTATAGCATATAAGAATGTTTTTATTATTGATCTTTATGTGAGCTTGAGAATGCCAGTGTATAGAAAGTCCTGATGTGACAGGAGCTGTACATATAATGAGGTGGCTTGACTTAACAAATATACAAGTGCATATGTTTATAGCACTTCCTAAATAGTATTCCTTAGTCTCACTGAGATGCAGTTAATCAAGATAACCCAAAAAGACTTTTATTGTCCTTTAATGCCAGCTAATAAAATCCACTTCATTCCTCTGGTAGCGCTCCCTATTTCATTCCACAGCATTCTTTAATATTCACAGCAGGGTGAAGGGTTCAGATCATTGTTTCAGCTAATTGGTACTGCGATAAAAGAATATGAGACAGAAAAAGATCCTAGAGGAGAATGTTGTAAAAACAGTATCAGGGTAAAATCTCTAAACGAGCATGCCTGGTGCAAAATACCTGTAGTCTTTACTTTAGAGCCTCTCCAGCTCTTCTGGGGTGCTCCAATGGGAGATTTAAAACATGCTCATCATGCCTAGCTGGGGGCAAGTTGTCCTCCCTGTACCTGCTGCACACCAAAGGCAGCTAAATAGATATTCTGTCATCTTATGGGATATGTAGGGAAGGATGAAGTCCTGAATTTGCACCTCTCCTTTCTTTTTATGTTTTCTGAACTTATCCCACAGGGGAGAAAAAATCCACTGAAAATCTTGGTGCTGGTTTCTGTACAACAGTCAATTCTTCTCTGTTCTTCTATCCTTACTGATGGCCCTGCGGGGCTTCCAAACAGCCATAAGCCTTTGGGTGTGCCTTTTCCCGATATTTCCAAGTACAGGAATCTTGTCTGACAAGAGTTTGAGAATTCTGCACATTTATCTGCCATTTTCTTGGTTACTTTTTGCCCGTGCGAGTCATGCATGGTGGGTCTGACATGCACTGATCACA
The DNA here is from genome assembly GCF_032191515.1 of Phaenicophaeus curvirostris. Lineage (NCBI taxonomy): Eukaryota > Metazoa > Chordata > Aves > Cuculiformes > Cuculidae > Phaenicophaeus > Phaenicophaeus curvirostris. The sequence continues at coordinate 83,718,119 of NC_091394.1, read as the reverse complement.
CAGCGTGTGGTCACATATTTTTGTCTGGGAATATTGTGTGTAAGCAGGCTGAGGAGACACAAAGGCAGCAAGCAGAACATGGGTTCTCTCTCTTTCCTCTAGTGCTCTTCCACAGTTACCTAAAGTAAGTTGGAGGCTAAGATAATCAGAAAAAGCCAATGCATTTCTGTGCTGGAAGACTGAATTTTTCCCTTGGGAAGATCTCTATCTTTCAGCCAAGGTAGTTGGACTTCGTGGGGGCCTGCTTTGAACCTCAGCAGCTGGATGGCTTTTTTTTAAGTAGTTTGATCTTCCAGTTGGGAGAATCAGTCTTTTCGAATAGTACATCCTACTTTTCGCTTTTGAGAATTTATAAATGCAAGTGTTACCCAGGCAATCTTAGCTACAGCTGCTGCAACTGTCTTTGCTTACTCTTTTGTATATTTTTTGCTAAAAGCACATATGTTTTGCCTCCATTGACAGGGAGAATAGTAAAAAAAAATTAGTTCAGTGGCCTAGGGAGTCCAGATTGCTGAAATCTGTTTGCAGCTAATTCTTTGAGAAATACCCAGGCTGAAACAGGCACCAAATTCTCTTGTGTTATGCTACAATACTGTGTGTCTTATTTTTCGTATCAGGAACATGTGGATTATAATATTTGAAACATAGATTACATTGTTGAAAGAAGTTTTGATCTGCATTTGTTGTGAGGGAAACATGAAGAGCTGATGCAAGCTGAGTAATCACCTCAGACTCTGGACATGACTTCTTGCACTGCTGCCACTGTGCTTTCCCTAAAAGACAGAAATGAATAAACTCTGGAAGGATGTGTACCATTTCTCCTATGACAAAGCCTGCATTTCCCATCATGTTACCACACTGACAAAAAATGACATCTCAAAAGGTGTCTCAGGATGTATTCTTGCCCCTGACAGAGGCAAGCATGGTAATAGGGTCTTACTAAGAAATGTTGAGAGAAATGAGGTGGTTGCTTTAACTGATGATAAACTGATTTTGGACAAACAGCAATACTGTGTAACTCAATTTCCTAGGATATCTTTCAGACCAAGAACTTCGCAAACTCAGAAAAGAGCAGACATTTATGTGGATGAGAAGGTCATCCTGAGCTGCAATAGAACCAGCAGGCAGAGAATACAATCTGGAGATAATTCACAAGATAAAGCAATTTATAATAGTACTAACATTGTAAACTTTATAGAAAAGTCCAGGAATGGAATTTTCTGCATGTGCCAGGGATTTTCTTGATTATTCTCACAAAACATAGGGTATTGATTGTTGTTTTGCCTCACTGCATTTGATCATACAAACACTAGGCTGACAGTTGCTTCTACACTCTCATATCTTTAAGCTTTGGAACTTCTGCAATCTGGTAGAGAGCTGGGGGAAAAGTGGGGAGAATGAGATGTAGAGCAAGAGTTGTGGAACAAAAATACTATTTTGGGGGAGAGTTTAACAGCTTTTCTGCTACAGAAAATTGCTGATGTGAAAATCAAATGGTAAATCTGGTAAAATGGTAAAAAATTTGACACAGCGTTTCCAAGAAAATAGACATACATTGCTCTTATTAGGGACTTATACTTTGTGTTCTTGAAATCACAGACAGATAGTGTACAGCAATAGAAAAGACTTCTGATTTTCTGATATAAGAAGCATGAAAATGGCTACATACCTTCTTGAAATAAGCAGGGCATAGGAATGAACATGGCAGTTGGGATAAAACTTAAGTCTAGTTGTGTTACAGAATAATGAAAGAAAGCCACTGCTTGAATGATGCAATCATTTGTGCACTACGAAAAGGTAATTGTTGACCTTTAAGCATTCATTTACTTAGTATTTTATCAAACAGACTTTAAACAGGCAAAGAAATAGATATAGAGCGAGATGGAGGTCTGGAAGGTGAAGGGAAATGGAACCAGGGTGTTGGCTTGGCTTTGGCAGAGGGAGGAAGTTGAGGGTGAGGAGAGGTGTAGCAGCGTGCAGGCTGTGGCAATGCTGTTGCTTGTTTTGCAGTGGCAGCCCTCAGGCGAGAATTGTAATCCCAATGTGTGTTTGCCCCAAGAAAAAGAGTAAGAAGGCAAGGTCAACCCTGAAGAACTGAAGGTTTAGATCTTAAGAAAATGCACTCGTCCTAAAGAAGTTTTAAGAAACAACCAGCAGTACTAATGCCCAAGACACTGAGTTAGATAGTACTTGAAAATCTTTCAGTATGTAGAAGAAAGGGAGAGCCATATTTTAACTTCTTTGTGAGGTCTTCAAATACTAAATGTGATCACCAGCACATGCTTCATTCTCCTTGCTGCTACAGTATCTCCAGACTCTTTAAACTTCATCCATAAACCTAAATTTCACACAGCCTCTAAAAACTCAGCTTTCTGTGCTTAACCCACAAATTTGGCTGTATCTTTGCCTCTGTAGTATGCCTTGCTCCATTGGGACCAGGGTGAAGCAGCTGCACATGGCTCCTGCACACCATGTATTTGCCAGTCATAGATACCTTTTGCAAACTCAAGGTTCTCATTCACTTTCTGATAACCCATAACTGTTGGACAGGAGGGTGAAAGACTGCTTGGGATGGGTTAGCAAAAGCCATAGAAATAACTGTAAACTGCATTTGGACTGTTAAAGACTCTTTGTCTAGAACTCCTGAAGGTTTTTCCAGAGCTGAAGAAGTACAAATATGTGTTAAAGCGTCCTTTGTACTCCATGATAAAAACTTCTCTGGATGCAAGTAAGGATCCATTTAGTAGTGTATAACTTAACAAAAGGTGCTTTTAAAAGGAAAGGAAATATAATGCCACAGAAAACACCACAAGCTGTGATCATAATGAAATTTCATTTTGCCTTTACTCACAACTTTACTTTTTCTCCAACTTCAAACTTTGTCATTTCCTAGACATGGACTTTTGAGCCAGACTTTACTAGTGTGAACCTATCTCTAGTTTGAGATATTTATGGTGATGTTGAAATTTTACTGTACTAGTGAATGAACGGTAGCATATTTTGTAGGAATAATGAAATCTCAGCAACATGAGACCTCAGTAAAGCACATTGTTGTTAAATCTTTGCTGACTGCTGTTTTTACATGTGAATTATAAGGTGTGTGGATAAGCAAAGTGCGAATTAATGAGGTTTTACTGTGCTGAAATGAAACTGTGGCGGGACATGAGTTAAGAAATATGGTGTTACTTACTATTTTGTATTCAAGAAGTTATGTTTTTTGAGCAGCTGCCAGTCAGAGCATGGGTGGCTACACTGAGGGCATCTTTGAAACCGTATTTTTCTATGCGTATTCCTTGAGGAGATTTTTATCCATCAATTTTATTCCCATTAACCAAAGACAAGGCTAAATAAACTAATTCTATATTAAAGCCTAGGAGGAAAAGACCCAAGAGCAAGAAGCTTTCGAGAAGCCTTTATCTGCTTGATGTGCTCAACTAAAGAGGCCATAGAGAAGGCCTGCTCCCATCTCTACTTTCCTTCTGTGGTTTTGCCATGGAGGTGCACCTCTATTTCTCTTATTGCTCAACCAGCTGCTGGCTAGCGGTGCTGTGGGGCAGGTACAAATGTCTCATGTGAGGCAATCTGATTTTCAGTTTGCTCAGCACCTCTTTAGCTGTCACAGTATTGCATTACATTATTTGGGCTTGTAGGTGGTGGAAGAGCTCATGACCATGACGTACTGAGTTTCTGTAGGTGTGAGAGGCTGTTTGTAGACCTTAACAGTTCGATGGAAAAACTCGTTTGACGTGGACACAAAAGTTTAGTAAGAAGTAACAGATGCTGTTGCGCCCTTGAGCAGCTTGGAGGTTCATACCCAGGACAGGCATGCTGCTGTCTTCCTCTCCAGGCTTTTTATATTGCCAATGTCCACTAGCTGCTGTAGTCACAGCATTTATGCATCAGCTTGCTCTTGTAGTGAGAGAATTCAGAGGAAACTCAAGGCCAGATTGCCAACAGCTTTTACACCCTATGTCTATCTATCTTCTAGTCACTGCTTTGCTTCTCCTGGCCTTTCTTTACCTGTGGCAAAGCTGGTCATCATGTTACACTACCAATCCTGTATTGCTAACCTTGCCACTTCACTATCTGGTGATATCTGTCTGAGCCGATATTGAAGCTTGTAGATCTGTTAGGTACAAAGCTCTGAATCCTGTGAACAACCTGCAGTTCCTTCCTTCCAAACTGCACAAACTGAGCATGTGGAGTGAAACAGAAACAGGAGCAGAGTAAGTAGCTGAAGTGCATCAGTGCTTGCTTAAATATGCTGCCTTAATTTTGATTTACTTATTTGATTCTTTACAGTGGTACAAGTCACCACAGCTGGATTTTTCAGGTGAAGACTTTTTAAGGTCATGAAACATGTTATAGGAGATAACACGAATGCTTCTGAAGAAGAACATGGGTTGGAGGAATGTTTCCGTCCCTGGAAGATCCTGTAGAGGAAATATTTACTTGTTAGAAATTTTCCCTCATCACATTTTGCATCATTGCTCCTCGTATTAGAGAACCTTTGTGCAGAACTGTGATCTGTTTTACTAACTAGGTATTTTTCTCTTTGTGCCCATGAGCAATTTTACAGAATATAAATGGACAAAGAAATCTTTCAAGGAGTCATATACCATTTACATGTGTGTGTGTTTGGTTTGGGACCTGAGCTGAGCGACAGTGTGGCAAAGTGCAGACAGCTCACTCATCCTATATAGGCATTCCTGAGAAGATGAGTGATCTCAAGATAGGTAAACACCACCTCATGCTCTCCTCTCCTTCCCACAAAGGACACATGTATACACACCAACAGACATGCTTTTGCATAATAAATTCTCCAAAAATTATTTGGAAAGTAATTTCTCTGGGTATTTCTGTCTGAGAGTCGTTGCTTTCTGTGAAAGCAAAAGGCTGAAGGGAGGCTTGACTCTGGAGAGGGAGTGGGACAATGTGAATGCCTTGGGGTCTGTATTGATGGTAATGCGTATCTGAACAGTTCTCTTGGCACATGATCACTGGAATAAACTTGCAAAAAGATTAGTTTTTGCATGAGTTTTCACTGGGATAAATGCTGTACTGGATTTTTTTTTTTGCCTCCTTTATTTGATCTTCTGTTCTGCTTCCATTAGCTGACTGTGGAGAACCATCTCTGGGTTTCCTATGTGCCTTTCTGTTTTCCCGTGGAGACATCATACTAGCTTTTAAGTGAAGCTATCTGACTTTAAGACAGACGTAGAAGACCAGATATTTCTAAGATTTAATTAGGTTAGGCATAACAGAGATTGTCAGTTGTGCTTGTCATAGGTTTCGTAGTTCAGTTAATTTTTGGACAACATCTGAAACAATTCTTCACTTTAAAACCGAACTGCACATATTTGAATTAAACAGTGTATGGCCTTTTCCCACTGGGCTTCTCTGTCTCTACATTGGTGACCACCACATTGTCTGGGATAGATTTTGGATGAGACAGCACTGTCTGAATATGGTTTCATGGTAAGTGTGATGCAGTCACAGAATCACAGAATCACTACGTTGGAAAAGTCCCACAGGATCATAGAATCAAACCATTCCTATCAAACACTAAACCATGCCCCTTAGCACCTCATCCACCTGTCTTTTAAACACCTCCAGGGATGGTGACACAACCATATCCTCAGGCAGCCTCTTGCAGTGCCCTATGACCCTTTCTGTGAAAAATTTTTTTCCAATGTCCAGCCTGAACCTCCCCTGGCAGAGCTTGAGGCCATTCCCTCTTGTCCTGTCCCCTGTCACTTGGGAGAAGAGGCCGGCTCCCTCCGCTCTACAACCTCCTTTCAGGTAGCAATAAGGTCTCCCCTCAGCCTTCTCTTCTGGAGGCTAAACTACCCCAGTTCCCTCAGCCACTCCTCATAAGGCTTGTTCTCCAGCCCCATCACCAGCTTTGTTGCTCTTCTCTGGACTCGCTCCAGAGCCTCAACATCGTTCTTGTGGTGAGGGGCCCAGAACTGAACACAATATTCGAGGAGTGGTCTCACCAGTGTCGAGTCCAGAGGGAGAATAACCTCTCTGGACCTGCTGGTCACGTCGTTTCTGATACAAGCCAAGATGCCATTGGCCTTCTTGGCCACCTGGGCACACTGCTGGCTCATGTTCAGTCGGCTGTCAACCAACACCCCCAGGTCCCTCTCCTCCAGGCAGCTTTCTAGACAGACTTCTCCTAGTCTGTAGCACTGCCTAGGGTTGTTGTGCCCCAAGTGCAGGACCCGGCACTTAGCTTTGTTAAACCTCATGCCATTGGATTCAGCCCAGCGGTCCAGCCTGTTCAGGTCCCTTTGCAGAGCCTCCCTACCCTCCAGCAGATCGACACTTCCACCCAGCTTAGTGTCGTCTGCAAACTTGCTAAGGGTGCACTCAATGCCTTCATCCAGGTCATAGATAAAGACATTGAACAGGGCTGGACCCAGCACTGAGCCCTGGGGAACCCCACTTGTAACTGGCCTCCAGCTGGAGTTAACTCCATTTATCACTCTCTGGGCCCGGCCATCCAACCAGTTTTCCACCCAGGAGAGTGTGTGCCTGTCCAGCCCAGAGGCTGACAGTTTCTCAAGCAGAATGCTGTGAGAAACTGTGTCAAAGGCTTTACTGAAGTCCAGGAAGACCACATCCACAGCCTTTCCCTCGTCCAGAAGGTGGGTCACTTTGTCATAGAAGGGGATCAGGTTAGTTTGGCAAGACCTGCCTTTTGTGAACCCATGTTGACTGGACCTGATCACCCCGTTCTCTCACATGTGTTTCATGATAGCACTCAAGATCACCTGTTCCATGTCTTTTCCTGGCACTGAGGTCAGACTGACAGGCCTGTAGTTCCCTGGATCCTCCCTCCAACCCTTCTTGTAGATGGGCACAACATCAGCCAGCCTCCAGTCCAGTGGCACTTCCCCAGTCAACCAGGACTGCTGGAAGATGATGGAAAGGGGTTTGGCAAGCATATCTGCCAGCTCCTTCAATACTCTTGGGTGGATCCCATCTGGCCCCATAGACTTGTGGGCGTCTAGCTGGGCAAGCAGTCTCTAATCACCTCCTCTTGGATCATAGGAGCTTTGTTCTGCTCTTCTAACTCCTGGGTGTGTACACACAGGGAACAACTTTCCTTACTATTAAAAACTGAGGCAAAGAAGGCATTAAGTACCTCAGCCTTGTCCTCATCCTTTGTCACCGTTGTTCCATTTGCATCCAATAGGGACTGAATATTCTCCCTAGTCCTCCTTTTATTGTTAATGTATTTATAGAAAGATATTTTGTTACCTTTCACTGACTTGGCCAATCTGAGCAGTAGTTGGGATTTAGCCCTTCTGATTTTTTCCCTGCACAATCTCACTTCCTTCCTGTAGTCCACCCAAGACTCCTGTCAGAGTGAAAATTGCTGAAAAGCAATTTTCGTCTCCTTCCACAACACATTCCCCCCTGATCCCAGTCTCATCCCATTCCACCCCATCCCATCCTTTATGTGATGCAAGCATTCATATGGCAGAATAGTCAGACAAGTCATATGACTTTTTTTTTAAGCTTCTTCTGTGTATTAGACAGCTGACAGAGCACTTCTTACACGCTTTCGCTGGCTTCAGCTGCCATCCGAATGCACCCTCAGAAAACTGGCCAGAATCTGTTTCATACCGAGCACAAGATTATTTCTATGCATTTCCAATCTAAACATCAGCAAGTGGTTGGAGTAAACTTCTTGGGAAAGCTTATTACTCTTTTCCTCCTAAAACTTACTGCCCCAAAGTCTGAATGAGTTGATACACAATCCATCCTCCTTTTTGCCATCCCTTGTCAGGTCTTCTTCCTTATGGTACAGCACACATGTCTCAGTGTCCTCTTATCTGTGGTGCGTTCCCCCTGGTGCAGTTAGAATCATTTGGCAGAGGCTGTAGGATGAAACGTGGTTTTGTGCCATCCCAAAGCCATGTAACCACTACAAACATTACTCTTCTACCAGCATTAAATTACTCCTAATTAATTTTACAGAACTGCAGCAATAACAATGGAATCTTCATACACCTCTCCTACTCAAAGGCCTTGACTGACATGACATAGACAATGCTAATTGGGCATTAAAAGGCACAAGCCAAAGCTGTAGAGCTTTACCAGGACCAGCGCTTTCAAACAAGCATGACTCACTTGTCAAGCATGGCTCTCAGCCTGTGGAAAATCCTTCTGAGGGAAGTAGCAGCAACACCACTTTGGAGACTTTTAAAGAGGTCCCCAGAGACATTTAAAACTAGACTGGACAAAGCAGTAGTAAGTGCACTGCAGGGAGCAACCCTGTATTGGTATGGGGTTTTGGTCTAAATGACCAAATAGGTCTTTTCTGCCCCTAATTTCTATGATTTTATGACTGGAAATAACTTCTAACTTAAGAGGATTTAGATGGCAGGTATGGGCACGCATTATTTGCAGCCAAACCTAAAGTGATTGCTCTCTTATGAAGTGTGTGAGTATCAGTGGTGGGTAAGGGATTGTGCAGGTAAACGTAGAGCGGAAAGCATGGGATTAAGTAGCGGTGGTAGAACTGGGATAATGAGAATAGTTTTATTTACAAAAGGAGTACTTCAAGTTAGAAGAGATGTGTAAAAGTCCTAAATAGAGTAGGTACCTTTTAATATATTTTACGGTAATTTCCTAGCTTGTTGTTTGTTTTTTTTAACCTTTTCAGACACTGGCAGTGGTGTTTTTGAAGGCTTATACATAAGAATGATTAATTTTACTTTCTTTGAGAGAATGTTGCAGGTTTGCCTCTGACAGAGGCTGAGCTCCTGCAGCTCTTAAGTTCATTTTTTCTTATTTGGGAATGACTGCTAGTTAAAAAAGAAACTGCTGTGCCAAATTGTTACCTACTGATTACGTTCTAGACAAACCCTTTAAAATGCCTGCAGAGAATAGTTTTCTTCTCTGTGCTTGCCTGCTGCCTTCTTATCAGCTATTCTTGACATTTACAAGTAATTTTCTCCCTGATGCGTTTATGGAGCAGGGTTATTTAAGAACACTTCTTTCCTTTGTGTACAGGACCAGAGGAAGAAGAGCATTGGCACAATGAGTAAAATCTGCATATGCCCTTGTGCACATGTTGTCTCAGCTAAGGGATGTGCCCTGACTTTGTGATTATGTGGCCATAACAATTACATAGCTTATTCAATCAAACAGCATCCACTCTGGTGTATTCCTTTTCTTTATTAAAAAAAAGACAAAAAGACATCACTAATTATCATCTACACATGTGGAGCTAATTACTGTGACTTTGAGGTTCTGTTTTTTGCTTCCTGACTTTTATGTTATCCCTTTAAATGCTTCTATTCAAAATGCACTTTTTATGTTTATGTGGAAATGGGAAACTTTGTAATAGCTAAACTGAAAAAGGAAGTGTTTTGATTTCCTGTCTGTGTGGACATCAACTGAAACACTCTAACATATGTATCCTGAAAACGTAGCAGGATTAACTTATAGTAACCTTCCTCACTTTCCTCCTTTTTTTCTTACAGAAGGAGGGAATGTGTTATCATGAGTGCATGGATGGGACTGGAATTCCAGGGATGTAGAGTCTAGCTCTGGCTCTACTGTGATCTTGGGTAAGTCATTTAACCTTATCTCTCTTAGTTCTCTTTCTGGAAAAAAATAATGTATTCTTTTCTACAGACAACTGATGCGAAGCATAATTTCTGTTTATAAAGTACTTATAAATCCTTAAACTAAAAATGGAATAGAAGTAAAAGTAACTATTAATACCATTCTCACCAGCATAGATGTATTGCTTTACTCCTAGAATTCACTGAAATGTTGTATTTTCCATATATTGCAGTTTGATTGAATGACCAATACTCCTCTCCCTCCCTTTAGCTTCACTAACCTGTTCTGAAAGAGAACAAAGAATCAATTGAAATATGTAAGACTGGAAAGTTTAACATACTGCAGCACTTAACTGCAGTCTGCAGAATATTTAAAGTGTGTTGCACAGTGAAATTGGCAAGCTGAAGCAATACCTACCTGAAGCATTAAAGCCGTTGGATGCTGCATTTTATTCCGTAGAAACAGAATTTGCAACATTGATGTTTATTGCCTCTCCATGATATCTGTATATTTGTTCAGATGACAAATGAAAGGGGATAGCTCCCAAGAGTCAGCTGTGCCAGCTCAGGCTGAGACCCCAGGCGCGAGCTGAGTCTATCCTGTGCATTGACAGTAGCTGTAAATGTTCTGTTACTCAGATTAATTCCTCTCCCATAGCTTTTCTACTTACCTATCTTCAAATGCTGTTCTTCTGACCACCTTCATTGAATCTGCAGAAGGGTAAATGAACATAATATGAAGAGCAGTTTTGTGAATGGGACATAAATGAGAGTTGTGTTAAAAATGCCTGGTCAGACCAACCAGGAACCAGAGGATGCTGCTTCTCCATTTACAACAGAAATATGTTATTTTTATTGTTATGTGTATCACACTGCAAGCTTAATAAAAGTGTTATGCTTCTGCTTTTTTTTTTTTTCTCACTTCAATTTTGTCTGAATTTTGTGCCATTAATCTGCAGGGCTGCTGCCTTTGTGTTTTCATTGTTTGTAATTCCTAATCCCTCCTAGAGATTTTGCTGCCAAAAGGACTAGACACACCTGTGTCAGGGAAATACTGAATTTTAGTCAGTCTTCCAATGTGTTTCCATTGTTCAGCTACTGTCAGCTGTAGGCAACAACAGTGAAAGGGGCACATTCATAAAAGCTATTAGAATAATTTTCTTACATTTTTTTCTTTCTTTTCTTCTTAGTTTGTACAGTTTGGAAAGCATTATAAGATACTCCACATCTTTATATACCTATACATTCACGTTTTTTATTTGGTACATTAAAACTTTTCTCCCCTATGTGTATGAATCCATAAAAGCAGCCTAGGGAGTGGAAAACACGATAGCTCTGGAGAATCTATGCACGTAAGAACGCTGCTGCCTGGGAGAGGGAGACAATATACTAATGTTTCTTTATCAGTGTATTCTCTCTTCAGTGGTCTTGAGCATAGCTCACACCAGATTTGGATGACAGCTGCTTATTTACCAGTTTTCCTCAAATATTCAGCCCTGTCCTCTGCCGTATGGCACATTTATCTTGGAAACGTACCCACCTCTTTAATATTATTAAGTTCATACTGAAAATTTATACTGCAAACTCTAACACATACTAGTCATGGGAAGAACCTATTGTTATTGGAATTCATTTTGAAATGCATAGGCCAGAACAGCCCAATAAAAATATTTTTTTTTCCTTAAACACAATCAGAAACAGTTTTCCTTTGATTGACATTAACTTACAAGACACAGTGGCCAGCATGCACTAACACTGCGTTTCACTGAAAACCTGATATTGCCTTGTCACCTAGTACCAAACTAGGCATTTTGTGCAGATCACAAACATTTTTAAAACAAAATCTCATTGATCCAGTGGCAAAAAGAAAAAAAAAATCTATGTTTCTCATGATTGTTTGAAACTCAGTGCAGGCAGCTATGCTTCTATAGGTCATAGCAGCTGAGGTGAGTAGTGTTTAGTACTTTACCATTTCAACATTACATTTGTAAAAGACACGAATACCAGTTAGGAATTTGATTACTGTGGCTGAAGAAATTGTGTTCATAAGCTCAGACGAAGAAGGAGATGAGTCAGTATGTTGTGTGTCCATCATTTCAGCTTCCACCTCTTGACACAGAGAAGCTCTCTGGTAGGGGATATTGGGTACCAAATTTGCCTGTCTGCTGGGCTTGCTTATGACTTTTCAGCCATGTAGAAAAGTAGTACTTCGTGGCCTTAGAGAAGAATGGGAGATTAATTTTCAGGTCATGACACTGACCTAAAAGCCAGGTTTGGGTATTTTATACTGTCACTTTCTAGTCTTATTCACTGTCCTTCAGTCTGTACTCTTAAAAAATGAGCCAGTCAGCCTTAGTTCTCTAAAAATTTGTTTCCCAGAGAATAACCTTTGCCTGTATTTCTTTGAAATCTTTCTGCAGTCCTCTCAAGGAGCACATTCAACATTTCATTATTGCTGCTGTAAATACTGTGTAAATATGTCTCAGTGTTCAAAAGGAAACATCTTTGATAGGTTTAGGTTTACTTATCTTAATGGACAAACTGAAACTAGATCCAAATTGATATGGAAATGCTGTGACTATGCTACAGTGTCCCATGGAGCCAATCCCTTCTTTAAAATGCTAATTGTTCATTCTGGTATGAGACTATACAAAGAACAATAGCATATCTTCTGATGGAAAGAACAGCTTTTATATCAAATGACCTCCCGGAAGCTGAATACAGAACCCAGAACAAGCCCTTTGGCGAGAGCTCAGATGTTCTTGTATTCTTCCTTAAGGAAATCAGATCTTCTGGTTTCAATACTTTCTCTTTCCAAATTTCCAGACTCAATACATATATGGTTCTGAATATTCCAGATCATCTGGAACAGGTTTAAAGAACAGATTGGGGAATGGAGCAGATTAAGACAAACAATTTCTTATCCCACAGAGCAACCTAACAACATTCTCTGTTTCTAAAACCATTTGACATACAAAGAATTGCATCAGTTTAACTATTTTCAAACTAACACAGCTGTATTGTTGTGGAGCTTTTGGTAGGCAGATTTTAAGAGTTCTAAGAATCGTTCATATCAGTGTAAAATCTGGTTGGTTTTGCTTACTGTAGTAAGAAAAAAAGAAATTAAGCACACAATGTGTGTGTGTCTACTTTGAATGTTTTACCACTTTTAGCTAAATTGTCTAAAAAGAAATAACATTGTAGACTTGACTTAACTTCTGCATAAATCAGCTTAGATTTTCAGATAGACAAGTTTTAAAATGGGTCAGATACAAACTCTTAAAAGAGTTCCCAAACATTTAAAAAATAACCTGGACTCCTAACTTCCTCCACTCTGTTTCTCTGTCTTTGCTTTTTGCAGTATCTTAAATGTGGAAGGTATATTACTTTACAACAAATTTTGTCTTTTGAATAAAGACATTATATCCTTGGAAGATTTTAGTTGGAAGACTGTTTTTTCAAATGATTCATTCAAGCTTTGTTTTATTGTCAGATATGGTTTGGAAGATTCCAACCTTTGCTTATGATGTATTTCTGGATCAGAGGCATTAAACCAAACAGCATAGGAAATTCAAATTAACTAACAATGAAAATGTCATGCTTCTTAGAGACTGCTGGAGCCTAGAAGGAAAAAAAAAATACTTTTAGTGCTGCATCTGTCATTGTACTTTTAAGTATTTTTATTCCTAAGGGAGGGAGGGAGGAAGGAAGGAGGGAAGGAAGGAAGGAGGGAAGGAAGGAAGGAAGGAAGGAAGGAAGGAAGGAAGGAAGGAAGGAAGGAAGGAAGGAAGGAAGGAAGGAAGGAAGGAAGGAAGGAAGGAAGGAAGGAAGGAAGGAAGGTATTACTTCACGCTTAAGCTCTGTAATATTTGGTCTACTCCCATTACATACCAGTGAAGCTGGAAATGAAGAGATTAAGTATAAACCTTATTCTCTACACATCCAATGCAGATTTACTGGGAGAACTGTAGAGAAGGGCTACAAAGATGATCCGAGGGCTGGAGCACCTTCCATACAAGGAGGGGCTGAGAGAGTTGGGCTTGTTCAGCCTGGAGAAGAGAAGGCTCCTAGAAGATCTTATAGCAACCTGCCAGTACCTGAAAGGGGCCTACAAGAAAGCTGGAGAGAGACTATTCATAAAGGCTTGTGGTGACAGCACAAGGGGAAATGAGTATAAACTGTAGAAAAGTGGATTTAGACCAGATATTAGGAGGAATTTGTTCATGATGAGAGTGGTGAGACACTGGAATAGGTTGCCCAGGGAAGCTGTGGAGATGCTGATGCCGCATCTCTGGAGGTGTTCAAGGCCCAGTTGGATGGGGCCTTCATAGAATCACAGAATCACTAGGTTGGAAAAGACCCACAGGATCGTTGAGTCCAAAAATTCTTATCAAGCACAAAACCGTGCCTCTCAGCACTTCATTCCCCCTTCTTTTAAATACCTCTGGCGATGGTGACTCAACCACCTCCCTTTGCAGCCTGTTCCATTGCCCAGTGACCACTTCTGTGAAAAATTTTTGCCTTGGGTAATCTGATCCAGTGGGATGTCCCTGCCCATGGCAGAGGGGTTGGAACTAGATGATCTTTAAGGTCCCTTCCAATCCAAACTATTCTATGATTCTACGATTTTTTTACTTGCTTGCTGGCATTGACCAATGCGGTACCAGCTGAAGGAGCATGTGACATGGTTATAGCCATGGAAGCCCCATCTCTCCCTTCCTATCCCTTTTCTGAGCTTCTTGCTTAATCTGGGATGCATCTGCCTCAGCACATTACCGACTATGAGAGGAGCCATGTTGCATACCAGTCCCCAATTCCATGTTTGGGTTTTCAGTGTGCAAGAGAAAAGAGAGAAAAAAAAAATACATGTGCGTGTTCAGTCCGTGTTGATTGATTGTTCCTTAGCTACGAAACAATTTTCTGTACCTATTATGTCTTTGCAGATGACAGAAGCCATTTAGTCTAATGACCATAATAATTAATTTTCATTATAAATCAGATTGGTAAATGATGCTGCTGTCTACATTCCACACAGAACTAAAGCAGAGTATCTTATGTGTGCTCTCAGAAGGTATAATTTGCTATACAAGGTACTTCTTTAAGTATTTTTACGTTAATAAGAACAATGCTGAATGGCTTTGACCTCCAGGGTTCGGTGGGAAGTGCTGCTCTCCCAATGTCAGCTCTTTGCAAATAGCTCTCCATTTGCAGCCATAGGGACAAAGAACTTGAGGCTGAAAATTCACTGACTTTATAGCGTGCTAGTGGGCAACGTTCCTGAAGCCATTATTTTTTCTTCATCCCTGTAAAAAGTTACAATAGAGCAGAAGCATTCAGGGGACAAGGTAGTGGGGATTTTTTTTGTTTTATTTTTAGCATAATATTCTTGCTGAATTTTTCTAAACTTCTGGTCCTATGTTCATTTTAATCCCCATAAAGGCAATCTGTAAAACATCTATGTCTAGAAGCAAACAATCAAATATTAGTATAATTTTTATTTGGTTTTGCTTGCCATTTTGTCCTTTGCAAAAGACAGCCTACGAAATTTCTCCAGAAAGGTCACAGGCTTCTTGGATGAGAAAAGATGAGAGGATTTTGCAGGAAAGATGAATTTATTATTTCAGGCAAGGAAACTACTAAAACTAGTCAAATACCTTACCTATGCATTTCATTTTCTCCGTTCTCAAGGTCTATGTGCTGACTCCTTTTATTAATGATAAGTATGCAACAAAGCATGAGGATGAGCAGTATGGAGCTTGTGGCTTTTGATGATTCTAATTTAGGATATTAGCTGTCTATTATTTTTGGCACTAAATTGGCCACCACATCAAGTTATGCTGTTCTCTACCAGAATGCTTGTAGTCAGGCAAAGAATTGTCAAAGCATAGATCAACAAACTATGATTCGTGAGTAGCATAAAGTGAATCATCTGATTTGCACATACGCAGAAGGAGAGCAAAGCCTTGTAAATGCAGCCTAAGCCTCTGTACCTTTGTATACCCTTGCACTGCTTGTGAGCTCAGTCACTTTGAGACTCTTTTCTGTTCACTTGCTTCACTGAGGGAACTGTATTGGTTCCCAAGTATGTCTTTTTTAAAACAAAAGCAAGAGTTAGAAAGGAGAGACAGGAAAGCACAAAGTAAAGATATATAAGAAAGTTACTGACACTCCATTGATAGAGTGTCTTATTTGAGACAGCAGTAGATACCAAAACTGGAAACATAGACAAGGAAGGACAAGAGAGCAGAGGGAGAATGGCATAGACATTATGGAAAGGAGTTAACCATTTTTACTGGAGAGGCTGCAGCTATTCAGGGAATAGAGATGACCTGGTGAATCTGTGCCTGGCCAAAGAAAGCTGGGAAGTACAATTTTGTTAAAAAGCATGTCATTTGTATTCTTGTCATTAGCTCATAACTGATTGAAATAATATTACATGAGCTGGCAAAGCCTTGTCAGTTCGTCTTTGCACAAATACTGCTAAATGTGGTGCTTTTCTCCAGCAATAACCTAGTCACATTCAGCTCCTAGGTTAATTTATACACTTAATTTTTAATCCATGTATTTCATTAAAGGTGGATTTGTTAAAAGAACATCACTGTCAGAATTGTGTTATATTTCCTGGATAACAGCACTGCACTTAGACTTTGAATATATTGGATTATTTAAGCGCCTAGTATCTCATACAGGGAGGAAGATTTAAAGCAATACCACGTTGCAGACCCAGAAAGGTTGGTGGTATTGTGTCTTGACAGAGCTGGAGAGAATGCATGTATCATCTTGCCTGGCCACAATGTAATGGCAGCGCTGCTAGCTCAGCTGCCAAAGAGTTCTTAGTTCTCTTGGGGTGCAAGAAGCAACGCTTGCTGCAGAGGTAAGGCTCTGCTCCACCAGGTGCAGAGACCACATGGGTACACTGCTGCTCAGGCAACCTGGAAAAACTCTTCTTACATTTTAAGTAAAAGTATATTTTTTAATGAAAAAAATTGGTTCCAATTTGTTAACTTTAGCCCCCAAATATTTTGCTGGCCTGCAGCTGGGAAGTGGTTCCTTAATTAAAATAAATGAAAAGAGGAATGTAAGGACATAAAGTGGACTCAGTTGATTTTACCAATACTTAGTTTCTAATACAGAATAAGCCCTGCCTTAACTACAGAAGTAGATACAGCTTTTGAGATATCTACTTTTATATTGGTCTCTGAAGGTACTTTATGTTTATTCTGCAATACATGCCTGTGTTCTACAAATGAGGAGCTTCTTCTAGTGGGAAAAGAGGTATTTTTTCACTGTAGGGGAAATGCAAAAGCAATGGAGCCTACTTTATTCTGTTCACTTCAAACTCTCTGAGTCTCATTTCTGTGTCTAAAGAAAGGGGAAAACAGGGAGAAAAAAGCAAGAAGCATTAAGCTGTCAAATATGTGTTGTTTGTTGTGTTGTTTTTTTAAATACAATTGTTCATAAAGAAAGCTTGTGCAGTTATTTGTAAAGCGAAAGAAGGGCCTCAATTCTGATAGTGGTAAAATCAAAGAGAGGCTGAGCCTGATGTCAGTGCATTCAGTATTTTGGGTTTATTCCAACTGTGACCACCAAAGTGGTGAAATATTCTCCCTCCTGCCAGACTCTAGCTCTCATTCAGGAATGCCATGGCCACTCAAGCATCCTTTGCTGTGCTTCAGAAATGAGGCAGACAGAAAAAGGATGTTTTAACTGAGAAGATAGGTTCAAATCCTACAGGAACAAGTGACAACTTGATCTGCCTGTAACTTAGCTAACTCATCTGTGAAGTACTCTCTTATTTCAACTTTTCTAACACAACCATTGCTACTGGAATTAAATTTCTGCCAATCGTATATTAAGGCATATGACTGTGCATCACTCAAACGATGTTTGTTCTTTCATCCATCTCTTATAGAAGAACATGTGCACACAGTTTGGGGTTTTGGGGTTACCGTTTGGTTTAGTTTCCAGTTGACCCATCTGATTTTGGTCTTACTATTGCTATCAGCACTGCCAGATCTGCTCAGACAGATCTGCAACATGAAGCAGATGTTGCCCTGGGCATCTGGTGTCTGTTTAGAGACGGCACCTGGGTTTAACCAGATTTATAATACGTATTTTATTTCAGATAGACATCTCTTTATATTTATATTAGAGAAGGCAGGGCAAAGACCTGAGGCTTGTGTTTGAAAGCCTCGCACAAGGTGATTAGATTTCTCATGGTTTTTATTTTATCGAAAGAACGAATTCATAATTTCTGTCCCTAGAAATTTCTGTCTTCCAGAAAGTGACCGCTCATCCCTATAGCAGAGAACTTCCTTGTGCCAGGTAAGTGCTTTGTACATTAGAGGCAGGGATAGTAATTCAGACCTGCTGGGCTCAGCTCACTGTATGTCCAGGCCCACCTTGAGGTGGGCTCTCAAATTGTGTGAGCGTGTTCTACATTAGTAGGATATATTAATCATAGAATCACCAGACTGGAAAAGACCTCTTGGATCATCGTGTCCAGATTAATGACTGTGGGAGGTTCATATACGGCAAAATAATATCTAAGGTGGAGAGACATATTTTTCACTTGAAGGCAGTCTCCAAACAGAAGCTACTTGTGATCTAACCATGCAAAACTAGTTTGGTGAAGTACTAAGAGTCAGAGAAGTGAATTAGGAGTGAGGTGACAGCCAGAATAGTTTTGCTTTTACTCATATGTGCTTCAACATTAATGTTATTTTAATATACACACACACAGACACATAGACACACGCATGCACGCACGTTCTTTAACATGCTCCTTCGGGATAAAAAAATCTAGGCATTGCACCAAACTGTTACTCCACAGTCTTCAGTCATTTCAGAAATTCAAAAACTGCCAGTTTCTACAATGGGTGCTTTTATAGAATTTTTATTTTAGGACTGAACCACTACACAGTATCTCTTTTTTGGTTTTTCTTCTATTAGAGAACATCCTTATTTGCCTATCTGGCGTAGCTATTGTGAGTTATATTTACTGACTGGAAACTTGGCAACTCCAATATTTGTTCTTGGTAACAAGATACTACCCACAGTTTTTACTTGCTGAGCTTTGTGGCAACCAGGTGGAACATACATCATTAGTTTACTGAATAATGAATATACTTTAAATCATGGTTCAAAAATGCTCAGTTACAGTATATTAAGTTAGAAAAAAAGTTTAATGTAAAACCAGGTTTCCATAGTAGAATTAACCAAATCAAAATAGGCTTTTTATCAAGTTTATTGAAACTAATTCAACTTTCCAAGAACTAAAAATTGGTTTCCTGTCCTGACTGTTTTGGAATTACTTACTGTCATCTGTTTCAGACGTTAAAGGATGTGATTTAATATCAGCAATAAGGTTTCTGTTCTTACTTTGGCAGGTGTTAATTATTTAAGCACTACCCATTTAAATTTATTTCCAATCACCCTTTTGAGTGATTTGCTTTGTACTTTTCTTTAAGTGTATTTTTTGCACACACAAATAAAACTGGGTGGAAAGTCCCCCAATCAGTAGATGTGTTTCTCCAATGTTCAGCTATCTTTCGATAGGCAGGTAGAGACAGCGATATTATTTCATGTGTTATGGGCTTCAGTGATAGAATATAATACACCATTTTTATCTCCTTTGTAATAATAAAAAGTTGTCCTCTTAGACAGAGTTCTGTGGTTTCTGCATGGTAATAGCTGCACTCTGTGAAAATGAATTGTGAAGTGGGTTGCAGCTCCTGAAGCATTCATTGGGGCTGAAAAAAAATAGACAGACTTCTTGAGGAAAATAATGGAGGAAAAGCCTCTAAAATAATTGCAGTTGTTCTTCCACACATATGGTCCCACCAGTTGTTTTACTTACAGTGACAAAAATACAGCTATATGAATATTGTCTTGTTCTGTGCAGCTACCTATTCCTAATGAAAAAAAATATTGATCCTTTGCTGCAAGTGCCTGAATTATCATCTACCATCGTATTAGAATGCTGCCTTTTTTTTCATTTAACCTTTGCCATGCTTTAAAACACTGCACCAGAGAAACAGGAACTTTTTGCACTGTACAACAGACCTCTATCTGGTGTCAAGTGAAATTCTCCTTCTGCGACAGATGACTTGCAATTTAATACATAATTCTTGTCAGTAGAATAACATAAGGGAAAGCTAGACAAGAAGGAAAGCTAGGCGTAAGAGTGGGAATTTTACGCACCACTGGGAAATGAGAAGCTGACAACTATAGGTATTTCAGTTCTACAAGGCAAGTCATTTCTTCCTGGTAATAAATGGAAAAGGTGGGTGTTTGTTTAGATTTAAGCCACTCAGTAATGATTTTAACACTCAGCCAAACCTCCTGCCAAGACAAGCACTCCAAGGCCAAAATCTGTAATGAACTCTCATCTTCTCAATTATAGATTCAGCCCTGAGCAAAGTGATATCCAATATTCCCCTCCCTGCTCCGTGAGTGCAGTGAAGTGCTGATGGACGTGCAAGCAGTATGTCTCCACATGGCTCCTGCAGCTCCCCAGGACGCCACAGCCTGCCCGACCACTGTGCTGGGGCACCAACACCTGCCACGTCCCCTTCACCCATCTCCTTGACTCCTCATTCCCATTTCATGGAAAGTGTGAGCACAGAGGGAAAGAAATAGTTCCAGCAGTGCTGGGAAGGAGGTGAGGGAGGAGGGGGAGGAGGAGATGATGGAGGGACCATCCTCCCTCCACCTTCCAGAATCCTCACAGATCCTTCCAGTGGGCAGAAGACTGGACTGGTGGAGCCAACTTTACCCTTACAGGTCTTCACAGTGATTTTGTTGACAGGTCTCTGCTGATTGGTTGAGCCTGGCCACAGCATTTGTAGGGCTGTCATGGTGTGTAAGGGAATCAAGGTTCTGCAGCATGCTGTTCTTAGTCCATGCTTGTCTCCTTGTTGTTGTTACTTCAAGTGTAGTATCAGCTACACTTACTATCTGCTCCGCACTTGCACTTGTCATCAAGCTCCCTCTTTCTGTCGTTTGTCCAGAAAAAAACATATACAGTGTAACTTTCTTTCCAAGATTTATATTTCATAATTCATCCTACTAGCATCACTCTCTAGAGTGTTTTCTGTCACCTTTTCATATTGCTTTTGCTTGGTTGTCCCCGATGGGCTCATACTTCATTATTATTGTCTATTTTTTATCCATCCTGATTTGAAGGCACCTTGATCCCACCTGCCTACTGGCTGGTCCAACTCTATCTTTGTCTTCTCTCTCATAAATTCATTAGCATTCACTCATCTCATCCCAACACCCACTGACCTATACTCGCCAAAGACCTTACAAAATCATGGCACACATTTAGAAGCTGGAGACAATAATATTCAAAAGGATTTGTATTTGGGGAAGTGGATAGATATCCATATCAGGGATAAAAATGTACCCATAGTTGTGGGGTTTAAGAAGTGGAAGAAACTCTGATGCAGCTTTTTCAGATGTACAGAGTCTGTGCAAGGAGGCACACCAAGGGACTCTATAATGCTGCTCTGGATGTTTGCTTTATACAGTTACGTGTGATCTGCTGCTGAGCTAAATATATCTCTAGCTCTTTTTCAGCAAACTTTTGAGCTAGTTGTCCACCTTTTTAACAGAAGATGAAGTGTGGAAAGAAGAAACATGAAAAGATATGGAAGAAAGAGCACGTGGAGGGAGCAGAAGAGTATCTTTCCACCATGGGGGTGGAGCCTGTGTCTAATTCAAAAAATAATAGTGGAAGTAAAAAAAAATCAAATGAGGAAACCAAAAAATCTTTACAGCAGACTAGGTCTTGTGTTACTCGGAAGTCCTGATTTTTTGCTCAGAACACTGAGTCTGTTGCAGCAAGCAAGCCTTCCTTAAATAGTAAAAACTCCCTTTATGTGCCTTTGTGTTCTTCGTTTATACTGTGTGTTGCAGTTTTTTTTTTGCGCTGTTCAACAACTGGCAGTGGGTAACAGAATTCTAGAGGGTAAGTACAATATACAATACCTAATCCAGTTGGTCCAGTCTTCCAGTCGTCAGTTGTGGGTAGTCAGGCTTTGTAGCTGAACTCCTGAGTTCAGTGTGACTCCTGAACAACCAAGAATCAGAAGGTTTTGTCTCCTGTTCAATAAAAAATCATGTAAAAATTGTTTGACAAAACTCTAGATGAAAAATGAAAAGAAAGATTTTATAACTGTTATCGGTATTCCCAGATTAACTCTGGTTTTAGTTCCTTTTTCTTCTAGTTACTGGCTTGTGTACTGCAATCTTGGCAGAAGGCGTTAAATTGTATGTCGGTTAATTACTTAATGTTTCTGAATTGCTTAGAACATGAAAAGAGTGCCAAGTATCACTAATCTCATGTGAGACAACATTATAATAAGCTGGGGGTTTCATTTTCAGTTTCTTTTATCATGCATTAATACATAAGCTTTGTTTTGTGCTATATATAATTCGTACATATAATTAGTTGAATTCGCTACAGCCTGAATTCCTTTCCCTGACTCAGTGTAAAAGGAGAGAGACATAAAATGTGAAGAAACAAACATTCAGAGAGGAGAACGTTCTCACCATAACCCATGACTCAAAGGGATACAGAGATTGCCCAGCCCAGGGAAGAGCAGTGCACTCATCTAACCTGAAAATATAATAGCTTGGTTTAGAAAAATGTGTATAATTACGTTTTAAAATTATCAAGCTCTCCTCCTAACAAGCTGATCAACAATTTTCTTACTGTTGCTGCTTGGAAGTCATTGCTTCATTTTGTGTAAACCTAAGTTCTGAACATCTCATTTTCAGAAGTCAAGTTAAACGTACCTTGTTACTTCCCTTGTCTAAGTACTTCTGCATATTAATGAACTAACTCCTTGAAGACTCTTAGATGTGAATCACTAAGGCCTGCATCTTGGAAAGAAATTAATTTTTCTGGGTAGCCTGGTATCCTTAGCATTACAGAGAGTAATTTTCTGTTCCACATTAATATTACATTATGCTTGTAGCTTAATTACAGATGGAAACTCTGTTGAAAACATTTGTCTTTTTCACATCATTTACAGATTTACCAACAACAGCTAGCAGTAAGCCTCTACCTGCCTATGGATTTGCACTTGCTAATGTCTTGGGTAAGTTTATGAATTTTTGTGGTTGTTTGGAGATGTATAAGTTGCTCTTATTATGATAGTGGTCAGAAAGTTATAATGATATGGCCCATTTATTTAGAAGTATGAAAGCAAAGTGGTCATTCTAATTCCTTTGAAGCTGCTTTAAGGCTTGGCTTGGTTCCATCTCAGTAGTGGACAGTTCATAATCTAAATAAACATTATATTTTTACTAACAGGCCTTATACCTTCCATATAACAAATCTCACTACTTATCTGGAACCCATAGCGTAAGGTCATTTCCTGGTAGGTTGGTATACAAAGTATAGACACACTTGTCCAAAGGTATGATTTGGACATTTTGATGGTCTGCTTCCTGAAACAAAATCAGTTTAGTTTTTCCCCAAGGAAACAATGTTTTTTTAATCAGTCATGTTTCCTTTCCATGAAAACATTGACTTTTTTCATATTTAAGGAAAAATAACACTACAAAAAAGTTTTTGAAAAACTATTAATTTTTTTCAAAATATTTTCATGGGCAGAGTCCTCCTTTTTTTGATCAATATTAATATTAAGATTAATGTCTAATTTTAGGAGACCAAAAGCTAGAGCATGTGTCTAGAAAACTAATAGTATCTGTGAAATACAACTGTTTCCCTGCCTAGCCTCTGATACTCAAGGCCTATTTGGCTTTTGCCTCTTGCACAAGGAGTAACTTAAGGGTTTAAAATAAAATCAAATGCCATAGTATGTTGTCCAAGTATATTGAAACACAAACATAAATTTGAAACCCCAACACATCATAAATAAAATGAAATATATCCAAAAATAATTAAAATACAAATCATGAATTTAACACAAATAAACATTTACCTTGTTAACTTGAAACCTAACTTTTGCAAAGAGGTTTCTTTTTCTTCAGTTTCCACGAACATAAGATTTTATGAGTACTAGTATTGAATTACTACATATTATCTAAGTGCAACATAAGATCTGTCTCGGCAGTCAGTAAGATGTCATTCATTATTGTTTCACCTTGGGGACTGGATATTTAATCTGAAAAAATAAATACACAATGTATGTTCCATCTATATGACAGGACCTTCTGTTACAGCTTTCTTTCTGATATATAGCCTCTACTGATTCCAGCTAAAGGAAACCCTATGAGATTCTCCTAGGTTGTAACTTACTCCTAAAATACCCAAAGTGTTTTGCTTCCAGGAGATGCTCATAAAAAAAGAAAAAGTTTAAAATTATATTTTCCTGTTAAGTGTTGATATCTTAAGTGCTTCTTCTGTTTTGAAAGCTTGGTAAATGTTTAGTATCAGTTTTGTCTGATCTTATGTGTTTATAAATTGTGTTCTGTTGATTCATTTCCTGTGGCAGTATAGTGAAGTTTTGCTAGCAGAGGGATGAAAGAGGTCAGATTTTAATTCCATGGCAATTTCCCTTCTTGCCTATCACTTTCACAAGCACTATACTATTTCATGAAACTCCCATGTTTTCACTGACTTCCTACTCAAGTATGAAGAGATTCAGGCACATCGGAAGGTGTTTCCAGCATAGCAGCAGCAACTGAACTGGTCACACCACCTTTCTTTTTATCTCTGCTGCTGCAGAGCTAGTATTCCAGACCAAAAGAAATCTCTCTTTTGCTGTTATCATTTGAAGGTGTTTGCTCCCCTGAACCACAGACTACTGGAGAAGAGCAAATGTTTAGCTAAGAACAGTGCCATACATCTGGTCTTTACTTTAGCCTAGTGAATGAGTGAGGTCTGGTCCACCAAATGTGATGGCAATATGCTGAGCTGCCTGCATCCTTGTCATCCCCTGTGCTGACAATGACAGATCAGGCCAATCTCTTACCTGTAAGGAACTCCTGTCCTGAGGCCAAACAACCTGTAATGTGGCAGAGATCTCATCCAGAAACCCCTGCCCTTGCATATACAGACTTTTAGGCTGAAAATGACCTTAATATTTATGAAAGCTATTTGAGTTATATTCTAAACAAACTGCTGCTGTCTAGTTTGAAGTTAGACTCACATCCACAGAAGTATTTAGGTGTCAAACTCCTTGAGAGTTTGCTTTGCTTGTCTGATCATGTCAATCGTCCCTCCCAGATTGTTCTTCTCTGCTTAGGTACCACCAACATAGATGCACAACTCTGCCCATGAAAGTGAGTTCATAAAGGAAAATATATGTCAGAAAAAAGGTTAAAACTCCAGGGCTCTTTGAGACAAATGGAGAAGAAGAATTTAAAGTAATGAGATAGGCTAAGCATTAATAGAATTTAGATAGACTTTTCAGAGAAGTTAATTGAATTGAATAAAGAACAAGTGGCAGGAGCTTTATAAAAGATTTAAACGTGATTCCTTTTCTTTCCCTAAAAACATTAATAGGCCAAGTTGCTGAGTTAAATAAAGTGAGTGATATAAAAATAAGGGGAAAGCATTTGTTATATCTACAATCAGATATTGCTTCACACTATCCATGTGGTTAAGGTTAGAAGTTCTAACAGCATATTTGGGTGTGTGAAACATGGTATTTAAATAGATTGTACCATTTAGGGAATCTTTTCTATAAATCTAGTACAAAATGCAGAAATTTTTCATGAGAATTTTTAAAATAAAAAACCAGACCTGTATTTTAGATTTTTTTGCTACCAATCAGGATCAGAATCACTATATTCATATGTAAACCTGAATTTTCTTTGTTATGCATGTGAGAAACTCTGCATGAAAATCTTCTGCATTAAAATACCTATTAAATGACCTATTAATTTCATGCAGCAAATTAAAAGCCAGTATGAGCAGATAGAAAACCCCAATTGCACTGCATCTGTGTGCACTTCACTTCAGCCTAATACATTCTCCAAAAATTTTACAGTTTCTGAGTTATTAGCAGCAACTTTTGAGACTCTGAAGAAGTTGCAGCCAGTTGCCTGACACCAGAAAAACACGGATACTGGAGTGGAAGAGATTTTGGAATATAATGACAGCAAGAAGGCTAAAAAATTATCGTAAATTGTGTGTTTAGTGAGGTGAGAGAAACTGGGGATGTAGTATGGGTATGAAAAGCACACTTGTTCTTACTTTTTTCTTTTCTACTAAAAAAAGACATAAATATATCTATCAAAAGAAGTTTGACATAGTACATTAAGAAAAATTAACAGAAAGTTCAAAATACAGCCTTGAATATTTTTCATTGAATTACATCAAATATGATCAAATACATCATATCTGGTCTTGGAATTATATTTCAGGTGAAGGCAATGTGAATATGAGCTAGCATCTTCTGACATCCTCCAACAGAGGCCTTACCTACTTTCCAAGGGAAAAGGAGCCCTTTGAAGGACAATTTCCAGTAAACTGCATAAAAAGTGGTGGACAAGCATTACATTCCAAATATAATTTACCTTATTTACATACACACAGTAGTTCTTGTGGAGGGGAAGTTACACTGTATGGGGGCAAATGCCTCTTTCAGGGCTACCTGCCAGCATGAGCAGAAGATATCTAAAGAGCCAAGTCTTTACCAGAGTATCCTCCACTGCTTCCATAGCCTTACCTGCAAATACCACCAAGGACTAAATTTTAAATAGCAAACTGTAACAATGATACAGAATATTTGCTTGTGTTCCTTAAAGAACATGCCACTTGATGATACTAGTTGTAGGTACCTTTGTGCATCATTCCCGTGAATTTCCAGGAAACATTCTCACCAGTGTGTTAAAGAAAACTGAATGAAAGAGGGGTATAAATGCCCTGTCACTGTTTTTGCATTCTTTTTTCCAGATTACATTCCAGGTGCCTTAGAGGCAAAAATAAGCAACAAATAAATGTTTGGCTTTTGGGGTGAAAAAATGTTGCAGTGTATTGAAAGGAAGGATGTGGTTAAGGCAAATGCCTAGAAGGCAGCAGATAACAGTTCTGTTCCCAGATTTGGCACAAATGCTCTTTTTGACCTTACACAAAAGCATTTCCTTGCTTTGGGACCGGTTTCTCTGTAAAATGGGGGTGATAAGAGAGCTTAACTACCCTTCCTGAGAGAGGAACTGGGAAGTTTTCACTTATACTTGTTACACTCTTTCAGAACCTGAGAGAGATTAAAACTGAATCTGTTTGGACCTGCAGATTTAAGCCTTTACTTCAAATAAAACTTTTCATTTGCATTATTAGTATGCTAATTATGCATATTTTTAAAAATAACCAGCATTTGCATTTATTTGCTCAGTTCTGCAAATAATTAGCTAACTTCATTACTTGAAAATACTATTTTCATTTCTTACAGTCAATGAAAATAAAAAGAAAGAAAAAAAATTGAGTAGTAATTCTTCTACTTGTGTATGACAAAAAAGTTTAATTTCTGATAGAACATTTTAACACTAATATTGTGATTCTGATGGGCTGTTAGAGAGAATTAGAGGAAAATGAAAATGTTTCTCCCACCTTTTAAAATAACTTAAAGGAATGCTTTGATTGCCTTTTAGAAAGACACACGTATAAAAAGTGCATTTCCCTATTTCTCTTCCAAAGAGTTCTGGAACTGAGAAATCCCCCAGGCAAGACTTTCAACTTTCTTCCTTCCATTGCTGCTGAGGCCTGCAGAGACTTCCAGCTTGTTTGAATACAGAGGAGACTATTATCTGCTGTGATTAGGCACCCATCGGACAAACTATCTCACCCCTTTCTGGCTTTTTAATGTGTTTTTTTAGCCCTTGTCCTTGAAACTATGTCCCAAACAGGTCAGCCAGGCTTAGGAGTCTGGCGCAGCAATGCTCACCCTTAACTGAGGTGATATTTATACATAATATCCGTTTAAATTATGAAATTCCTATTGTGAAAACAGCAGACATATTCAATCACTGTATCCCAGAATAAATAAGAGAAATATTCCAGAGTTCCTATCAGAGTTTAATAGGTATAATTTTGCTAGCGATACGGTAATACACGGCAGCTTTCCCTGGACGGCAGTGTAAAACAAAGAAGTGGTTGTCAGCCTTTCAGAATCAGATGTTAATGATATTTCATGTCTTTGTTGAGTCTGTGGAAAGCAGCTACTGCACCTAAAAGGGAAATGACTTCCATACCAACCTCCCCCAGCCAAAGTAATTCAGATTGGGAAAGCTGGATAAGGTCCATATTTATACTTCGGAAAGAGGTGTAAAAGAAGATTTCAAGACAGTATTGACTGAGCTGTCTCCTAGTCTCTTTACCCTTAGTTATTTCTTATCGTTGTGATGAAAGTTTTTAGTCCAGTGTATCATGATGTCTTTTTTTTTTTCTTTCTCTCTTTTTTTCAAACATATACGAGGAAAGAATGTAATGTAAGCAAAACTCCAATGTGTTTCTGGCAAATGAGGAGTGTTTTCTACATCTCGTGTATTTTTGGAAGTGTTTGAATCCAAAAGTAATACATCTTCCAAATCAGGAAAAAAACTTTTTATTAGACTGATGCCTGAACACAACAGAGAGAGATTTGTCTGCTCCAGCATTGCAGCAGGCAGGGACTGGTGCTCTGTCTGAGCTAGTCTGGAAGATTTGAGCCAGTCGAAAGAAGGGGTTTTGTGGCTTTATTGCTGCAACTTCATTTTGCTGTACTACTGTATGTCTTCACTTCTGCAAACTTTTTTCATTATTTTGAGAAGAGGTCTTAATTCCGATGCAAAATCTATCCAGAAAAGAGGGCCCCTCAGCACTGTATTCCAGCTGGTGGGGATTAGCTTAGTCCTTTTACCGGATACGTATCATTTTAATCTTAAGCCTTTAGACACTGTACAACATACCATTAAGTCTTTTACCAAATAAAACACCAAAAGGCTGGTTCACTAAGGGTTACACACCCTTTGCAGGGAAAAAACCTAACATTTACAGAGGGATAACTGCCAAAAATGGCTTAAATTTCATGTCTTTCCTATTTACTAAATCCTACATCCACCATGTGTACAGTGACTTCCTTCAGATATGCCCCTGGGAGAAACACAAATCAAAATAAAGGGTAAGTTGCCCCCCTAAAACATGTCCTGGGGTCTAAGGAGTGATTTATATCAGTTCACATCAGAAAATCTGAAAAATGAAAGTTATGTTGTTCAGGAATAAAATGAAACATTCCAGAAAGTGTGAATCATGTATTTGACTTCTATGATAATGAGTACTACATTTCCTATAGGAGTTAGTGGTTAGGGTATGAAACTGGGGCATTAACAGACTGCGTCATTCACTAATGATCTTGCCCAAGTGACTTTGACTGCAGTTTTCAGCTTGGGTGCTTAAACTGAAAAAAAGTTGCAGCCCTTGGTTATTTGGGGAAGCCCCGGGTGACAGTTGCTGAACCTTGAACCACTGACTTGGGTTGTTAACAACAAATGCAGACGCCTGGCTTTACTCCCTGTGGAGCTTCTAAAATGATGTTTTATCTGTCTGTCAAGGGTGAGGCAAAACCCCTCTGATATTTATAACGTGCTTTGGACGAAGGAAGCAATCTAAATGCAAACTATGATAGCCAGTGTTTATTGGCTAGATTGTTGTTCTGACACAGGCTCAGAAGAATCTCACCATGTTATTTTAGCCAGTCATTTGAAGTTAATCACTATAGCTCATCATGCTAAATTAGTGCCTATGCTTATGGGACCATCTTCGGGCATGAAGATCAACTCAGAGGTCATTAGGTGTGGCTCTGGCAGTGGCACTGTGAATGAAACTGCATTGATAGTCTCTGCCTTGCTGTTGATTCAAGCTTTTTGTTCCAGGGGATTGGATTGTTGTTGTTTTCAATAAGAAAGAATTCATCTGTTTTGGAAAACGTTGTTTAATACATAATGGAATATTCCACTAGCACTGACAGACAGAGCCGCACCATGCCAGGCAGCCAGTCCATGGAGCTAGACTGGCTGGCGTAACTGCAAAATAGGTTGCAAGCATCCCACTGATGCTGGATTTGATGCCTCCTGACTGCTATTTTCCACAGGACCAGCTGTATGAAAATAAACTGTTCCTAGGCATGTTGATTAGGAAAATTAAAAAAAACCTGAATGCACACTATGGCTGTGTTTTTTGTACACAGAATACTAGTATATAAAATTCACAAGGTCTTTTAGGATTCAAGATACCTGAGTAAGATATATGGTAAAATTACCATATGCATAAAGCCCTGGGATAAAGTACTATTAATCCTATTGCACAAATACAGAAGTTGAACTAGAGGCAAACATTTTTGTCTGGAAATTAAGGTAAAGATTTTTGTCTTAACTGGGATTATAATTTAAAGTTTTTATTTGGTAGCCCTGTGCTCGGACCATGCAATTCTCCCTAGCTCATTTTTGTGCAAGGATATTGGTGTCTTTATTAAAATCCCTAGTTTGAGGGATCATCTGATTTTTGTTAAAATATCAGTATTCATATATTAAAGAAAAATGTTTTGAGGCCATATATTGTGGGAAAAATCTAGAAATAAATAGCATCAGTCATATGTAGCCTGAAGGTTCCAAGGACCACTAGACAATGTAAAAAACAATCAAAACCAAAATGTACTTGTTTATGTAACAATCATGATATTAAAAGGAATTTTGTGATTTTAGGAGACCCAGCTCATGATTTTTCAGTACTTGCCTTGGCAAGCCTGTAGTGGAGAATTTACATACGATGACCAGGTTCCTCTGTCACTTCACACACAATTAGTCTATTTTGGAGGATCATCAAATACAATTCTGTTACATGTTAATAGCATTGCCAAGCTCAAGGATTCAAAAATCATGAGCTAGTTTATTCTACATAGCAAAGCGATTAGCAAGAGAAAATGCAACAACAACAGCAACCCAACAAATGCTCTTAATATTCATTCCGTTGTCTTCTCTCTATGAGGCCTTCAACAATGCCATGGTTCAGTACCACTACCAGAACTAGCTTATTTATCTTCAGGGATGAGACATCTCTCTGAAGTTTAATGACAAAAATATGGGCCTTGCTGCGTAGTATCCATAAGCTGGGTTTGGGGTGGATGCAGTGCGAGGCATTTGCAAACAGAGTTGGTTCAAAAAGTATTCGTAACTGCAGAAATACAGGGAGCAGCACCTGGGAACCTCCATCGATGTGTTACTATATCTATAGAAACACCATTAGGGGGAGCTCTGGAATAGACCTAATGTCAGTTGTTTTACGGCTTCCTCACCTGAAAAACCACCACCTTCACTTTTTCTTATTAGGAGTAAACAAATGGTGTTTAATAAGTTAATCATTATGGTACTTCCACCATCTTCTTCATCACCACCACTGAGACTGGCAGACACTATGGTAGTGAAGTCACCATAAAGACCAACACACAACAGAATGATCAGTGTCAGAATAAATGGGGTAAATACTGTGGATTCTCAGGTAGAACTGGCTGTGACTAGTTGTATGATTCTGGTATTTTCCTTCATAGTGTCATTCAATTGCAGAGTCTTACTGTATGTGTTTGTGGCCCTTAAGTGAGGTACCATCTTGAAAAAACTTCTTTGTCATGAAAATATGTTGCTGCAAAGATCCTGCTGTGAATTTCTAAGGGGCTCATCCATTCAGCTGAAGTCTTCGCTGCTCTGAAATGTCCTCTATTAAATCTTGTTATGTGAAAAATAATGGGCTAAGGAATTACACCTAATGTGTATGTGATGTATCATGTGGTATAGGATGCAATATGGTACATCAGTCACAGAGCTCACAGGCAGGTGCATTCTTTTCACATGAGAAAGGGTTGTTTTGAGTTTTAGAAAGGTAGGGCTTATTTTTGCCTTTCTGTGAAGTGTATAACTTTGAGATTGTGATTTGGAGAGCTCTGGATGACCTGCAAATCTGCAATAAGCAATGAGGACCCATAGCAACTTGGATTTACATTTTAAAATAAGATGTACTGATGGATAACCACAAAATAGACGAATAGGATGATCTCCATTTCATCTGTCTGGAGGAATAAATCCCACATAGCTAGACAAGATGCTGATGTGAACCAATATTTTAGCATATTGTGGATAGTTCAGAGCAACGGAAAATGTCCAGTTTTTCTGAAGGATAGTGAGGAAGTGATTACTTAAGCAAAAGAAAAATTTACCCCACAATCTCAACAACAGTTTAGCACAGTAAAACCAAACTCATTGCTAAGATTAACTCTTTTTAAGATAAAAAGTGATTTCAGTTTTCAATTTGGCCTATTCTTATGGATAAGAATATGCGATAGCCTAGGAATTACCACTTCATATTTTTCTATGCTGACTTGAGGCACTTCTGAAGTACTTCTAAAAATTTGCAGAATACTCCATTGCTCAAAATACGATGCAAGTGAACTCTAATGAATTCATTACCAAAGGAAGAGATTTAAGTCATTGCTGCACTCTTGCCAGATTCTGTAAAACTGTCTGGCGGCAACATGCAAAGAGTTCAAGCAACATTGCTCTGGCCCTTTATACAATAATGCCCACATTTAAGCTTTATTCTCCTTTGTACCAGGATAATGTAGGGGGAATAGAAGCACAGTAGTATGAATATTACCAGAACACCTTCTGAGAAGAACATTCTTATCATGGTAGTACTCCTAAGGGTTTGGATGGCCTTCAATGTATTGATCCTGGGACATCAAGGTCCTAACTAAGAAATATGATTCCATGAAACCCTACAAGAAGCTAGTTACCAGAACATCTCATTCCTGTCATTTAAAAAATGCTACAAGCAGCATAAATTGTTTTACGTGGTCTTTTTACTGAGATGTGAACTTGTGCCCAGTGTATAACTGCTTCAACTCATTGATGCCTCATCTGTTTTCTCTCTGGTGCATTTGTACCTTCAATACACTATTTGCAGGGTCAGATCTTGAGCTCCTTGGGGCAGGAAATCTGCCCTTCTTTGTTTGTATTTTGCCTGCTAAGCAAGCTCATGGATGACACACAAAAGCAGTGATGAATATTACAGGACTACTAACATATTTTTACATTGTAAAGGGAAAGACATTTGCCTGCTTCTAATAAATGTTGCATCGTTTATGGCAGAGTTAAATATGTTGTATCCCACCTAAAGGAGAACTGCTGCAGAAAGCATCTCCAGCCCAGCAGAAGTCCCGGTTATCTTTCTCTCTACAAGTTTCCCTTTGCCCCATGCAGACAACAGTCTACAGTAAAGCGATTGCAAAACTGTGAAATTACAATAAACCCACCAAAACTGCCAGAGCAAACAGAACTTCATTCCAGTGAGGCCAGGACTGTCTGCAACCTCAAGTCAGGAGCCAGCTGCGTTGAATGGTAGAGGAACTGGATACTTACTGCAGCTCTGAGGCATACAGTTATGTTCTTACGTTGAATGTTCTGAAAGCAGTCACTTGCTGGCACTTGAAACTATTGTATTTCAAGGTTGCGCCAAAAAAAAAAAAAAAAAGACTTTATTTCTTCTGGACTATAGGAAATAGTCAGCTGATTAAAATGAACTGATTTTCCTCCCCTTCTCCCCCTGAATGATAAATGTGTTTGTTAACACAGAAATCCTCAAGACTAGGATACCTGAAATATTTTTTACTTGTAATATTTCAGGGTATGGGGGGCTGGCAGTACAAGAAGACCTTGCTTTGAAGCATAGCAGGAAGCAGTGCTTTGGTGCATCTTACCAATGTGGAGAAGTTGGTCTATTTAGCCAGAAAAGTTTCACTATGCAACTATTTGGTTTTGTGCAACGTAGATAAACCTGGAGACTCAACATCCAGACTGTTATGCATATTCCAGCATGCTTAAGACCTCACTTGCCTACTTCACATTGAGGTTACATTAGGCATAACAATACACAAGAAGACGTTCTTGAGATCAAAAGTATATGGGACCTGAAACTGAGCCTGTCATAATTCTTCTTGAAAGACATGAAATGGGTCTGAGGATCTCTAGGAAAACCAGAGGATCTTAAGTTGAAGGCTCTTCTGGAACAGTCTTGGAGTTCATTCTTCACGTCAACAAAAATAATGAGAAAGGAGAGCAAAGTACATGAAGGCAGTTAGCAGAGTTTCTTTCCCTACTGTTGCAATGATGGTGAACCATCCAAGAAGAAAGACACGGGGAACAATGGAGAGAGAAAACTGGTGCAGTGAGAAAGAGCATGCTGCAGGACACACTGTGTGTATCACAAACAGTGACCACTGAGGAGATGCATGCCAAAAAGTATTAAACAGGCATTAATTTAAATGTTGTCCTAGAAGCTAGAAGACATGAAAGAAGAATGTGATGATGAAAGCTTCGGGGACTGTGGTGAATAAGTGAAGTTGACTCAAAGTGAATTAGGATGTGCAGTAAGAGAGAGATGGATACAGTAACCTCCCGAGATCTCTGTCACCAATTGCTGTCAGTAAGGAATTTGTAGCCAGCAGAACTGAGGGCGCTGTGGAAGGTATGTGATGTTCCTGTCAGAGCTAGTCCCTTACAACCCTGACTTTAGCAAGTATCTGGCTTAAGTCTTTAAAGGTAAGCAAGATGATCTGCAAAAAAGGTCTGTCACAAATATATTCACAAAATTCAGTAGCTATTAATTACAACAAAAAAAGTAAAATAGCTTTCATGCCTTCTGCCTCTATCCAAAACACACTTGAGGGTTTTGAATATCTTTTCTAATGCCAATTCCAGATTCTTTTAGGAAGACCTCTGAACTGCTTGATTATAACTGATTGATTCCTTCTACACTTTGTGGTAAAGGGTTTCATGACTAAATGATCTCTAAAGTTAATAGAAATCCCTCCAACTTTTTCCTGTTGCTGTCTGCTGCCAATTGAAAGTCTTGAATCCATGTTGATTTAGCTCCAACTATGAGGGAGAAATAGAACAATCTGAAGTTAATATTTCAAAAAAATTATCTTACACCACAAGACACGACAAGATGAATTTCAGAACATTCGTATCTTGTTCACCAGTATAACCTCTGCAAAGAGAACTCCAGAAGAAGCCAGAAGATGGATTCAGGCTAGAATTTATTCTGTTCTGTGGATACAGTGCAAATTGTAGCAGAGGAAAGACAAAAAGAGAAGGCTGCAATATTAGAAAATTATTTTGGCAAATTGTCTCTACTTATTTCCTGATAGAGAAGCAAACACTTCACAAATGTGATCAAGGTTCTTCCAGAAGTGAGGTACTCATTTGCAGGGGAAAAAATTACTTTAACCAAGTTCCTATAGAACCCTTGAGTGGAAACTAAAATTGCTTTGACATCAATGTCAACTGTTTTCTCCTGGGAGATTTCCACTCCATGGAATCATCTGGATGGTCCTCTTTCATATGTCCTTGTACTATGTACAATGAATCTGGATTCTGTTGCACGAAGATCAAACACTCATTCCAAAAATATTTCAGCCTTTGAGGTAGTTCTGGGAGTAATTCTGCAAAGCTATTTTAGAGGAGTTACAGTGACCCAGTTAGAAGGATCCTTTCACCAGATTTTGAAACTGTGGTCAGTATTTCTGTGAACATAAGTAATTAATTCAAAGAAAGCAGTGGCAAAACATTTTTATTTTTGTGGAATGTGACATGGGATTTTTGTGGGATTCATAATTGATCTAAATCTCATGATCCATACTGTATGTAAATGGGTTTGTTTTGCATATGATTTGCAAGTGGCATAACTGTTCTGCATAGACATGCTTGAAATTTCACCAGTACTAACATTCCTTCTAGACAGTAAAAATCCCCCAAAAATTTCAACCACAATTGTCTCATCAGTATTAGTTTAAAATTCAGTACTTTCTACTGGCAGAAGAAAGCCTGTTTCTAGGGATATTTTGCAGAGATAAATTTATAAAATTCTCTAACTAATCTTTCAAAGACTGTCATGATTTTTAAATATTATTGAAAAAAGTCCATGAAAAATATGAAGCCATATTGGTAAGAGTTTCAGAGCTTTCAATCTTGTCCATGGGTAACATATAGTTCAATCTTTCCTATAAATTTTTAAATTGGAATTTTCAGGAAATACAAGCCAAGCTCTCAATAGTGTGTTGTAGTGAGTAATCCAATGAATAGTTACTTGTTTTATTTAACAAATTGGAAATGCAGAAATTTCTCATACTTCCACAGGACTGCTTCCTCTAACGTTCTCAACCACACTGTTCATTGTTACACTTCTAGAGATAATAATAGCTGTAATAAATATACAGAAAATTGCCAACAACCTTCTGTTATGTCAGTAAAAATATATGTTCTCCAACAAAGCCATCAGTCCTATTAACTTTTAATGTCGAAAGTCAACTTAAGAGGGTGTAGTGGCATGAGGAGAATATGTTTTTCATGTAAAGATTATTTTTATGTTGCAATGTTTACTGCTTGAATAAAATAATGCAAAAGCATTTCACAAAGTAAAATTTTAAAGTATCAACTTCTCTGTTCCTTTCCTGTGAAGCAAAATTCTGCATGCCTGCTTTTCCATTCCACTGCACTCTGTAGGGGTAAATAAAACAAGAAATCTTTGAATGCCAGCAAAGCTTTAGAGAAGACAGCTCTTGTATTCCATTATTTTTGGTAGATGTAGGCAGTGGAGTTCTGACTTTAAGAACCGTTTGATGCATGCCTATGTAGCTGGTTTCTCTCTTTTCAGAGAGGAGAATTTTGAATAATTTGATATGGTAGAGGTACATGGACATCAGGAAAAAATTCTCCACAGAAAGGGTCATTGGGCACTGGAACAGGCTGCCCAGGGAGGTGGTTGATTCACCTTCCCTGGAGGTGTTTAAGGCACGGGTGGACGAGGTGCTAAGGGGCATGGTTTAGTGTTTGATAGGAATGGTTGGACTCGATGATCTGGTGGGTCTCTTCCAACCTGGTTATTCTATGATTCTATGATCATGATCAGAAACGTTTGATGTGTTATTGATTGGATTTATATAGGATTTGCTGGGAAGTGAGGCATCTACTATGCTATTCACCCTGCAAAAGGGACAAGACTAAACGGTCAACCATGGAATTTTGCAGGTATGTTTCTAACTTCTATTAAAAAAAAAAGTCCAGGGCTATGCAGTACTCAGAACATCACTCACTCGTACTTACTTTCACTGAAAAACAACCTGTTGAGCAAGCAGTCTCATAAAAATACACTAGAATGAAATCTCTTTCTAAGAAAAAAGTCTGTACATGAACAGACAGAGGTACTGTGAACGGCCTGAAGCCAGGTCTGGAGTGATTTTGACATTGCCTTAATTTCCTCTCCTGGGCTGAACAGTGCCTCCCTTTTCTTTCCCTTCTTCTTTTGTCCCAAATATCTCACTTACACGGATTTTACATCAATGTAATTGGCTTCAGTGGCCTAAGCCCCTGGTGCCTGTAAATTTTGTTCAAGATTTATGAGGTTGCAACTAAGATTAGAAGCTGGATTCAAGAATAGCATATATCATGCAGAGATATGAATGGATTCATTTCACAAGAAAATTAGATGGATGAATTGAAAATGTTTTCTTCTGCTACAGTAATAGAGAAAGGAAGTTGGTATGCTTATTCAAAATTATGGTCTCTGAATCAAATCTTTAATATATTTTTCAATACACGATAATTTTATCTGTCATCACTATCAAATAGCTTTAATGTTACTCACTTAACATCATTCAAGAAACAACTTAACTAATGTCTCCAACAGAGAATTCATCTTCTGTTATTTCTCCAGCTGTATTTTCCTTCTTACAATCCCCAAAATGACTGTAGCACAGACTCCTCCTACTAAATTACAATATCCAAACAATTTAAATTAGTATGTCATGAGATTGGAGTTGTTTTGTGTTTGACCTAATTATTAAAATTACTTTCTGAGAACTAATGGTGTAATTACTCTTATAATTAGTAAAATAAAGAACCTGTAACTGCTCAGACTGGGAGAAGCTGATATGATCAAGCTTTAAATTGAAAAAGTCCAAAATTTTCTTGTCTATCGTCTGTAGCTCAGTACGTTTCAAAGGGAAGGCTGAAACATGCCTGCAATGACTATGTTTAAACAATTAAATCTTGTCTCCACCTTAGCATTTGATACATTACTCACTGATGTACCTTTGTCCCTACTTGCCTGTTACTGGGAAAACATACAGCAGTGTCTACTACAGATACCAAAACACACTTGCCGCGGCACTGGTGATACAGCCTTGTGATAAACCAGGTACGGTAGTCTAATTGAAACTGAAAAAAGAGCTCCAGTTAGGGGCTGATCATCACCAAGCAGAGCTCTGAGCAGGCAGCCTGGGGCTGCTGCCTGTAAAGCTCACTACCTTGGGCACGAGCAACAAGAGTCTCTTCCCAGCAGCCCATATCACTGGCACCAACATGTGGCTGTGCTGGGGGCAGTGAGGGTAAAGCTGGAACTGGGGGTGTGGAAATCTTTGCTGCCTATTCTTTCTCTTTCATCCCTCATCATCTCACTTCCTATGCCATCAGAGAGAGGAAGCTGCCCATCCTGCTGATGCCCTCTGATATTCCCTTGCATGAGCAGACCCTGGGTTACATGATTTGGAATACCATCTATGTGTATAGAGTTCACATCATGCTATTTGTACAGTTTTCCTCCTGAGAAAACATATCCCTGGTGTAATTGTTTGGCTGGTTTAACTATGCATGATGTAGGCTTGTTTGTCTCTCAGATTAGATAGGTGTCCTGGGGAAAAGTACATTTCCATTTTGCTTACTGTGTATTGCACTCATTCTAGAAGACCTTTCATGTCTATTTCTAGCAAAATGCAATATGCAGATTTTTTTATTATTGAATGAAGGGTGGAACCCGCTTCTGGCTGGATTGCATTTCTAATCAATTTATTTTGTCAAGCAATCAGTCAGTATATATCTCTAGTTTTGCAGAGGTATCTCTCATTTTGATGCTAAAGTTTCTGAGAGCTTGAAGTGGATAGTATTGTGTCTCGTAGTAATTTTCTCTTGATTTGAAGCTCTGAAATGCCAGAAAATGCTTTTTGAATATTCAGTTATATTTCAGCAGGAAACAAGAACACCAAACCATTGCATCAGTGTTTAATTAGAGTAAATAGAATATCTACTCATAACCATTTTACTGTGTTATTATTTTGGACTCATTGTTCACTTATTATGAAAGCTACATGCATCTTGGCTTTGAGCATGTGACCCAGACAAATCCATAATGAATGACACAGAATTATGTCCTTCAGAAGTATCCTACACATCTAGATTTGTACACGAATTATTCGAACATCAGCAGCAGCGTTTGCAATGCCATATGAAGAGTATAAAATTCCCAAATAAGAGAGTGAATATTCTGTAAATACACTGTCTTTTCTGTTTGCAATACAGAAATTATGTCCCAAAAGGGTGTATACAGATCAAAATAGGATTGGATCCTCCTAAATGCATGACAGATTTTTTTCTGTAGATGACTTCAGTCAAACATAAAATGACTGAAAAATACAGAAAGCAAAATGAAAACCCTATGCAGAAGTAGGTATTTTACTCATGTTATCACTTAAAGGAAGAATAAATAATGAATGCAGAAAGAAGTTGCTAATTTGCATTTTCTTTTCCTTCTAATATCTTTAATAAGACATAAAAAGTAAATGCTTCTCAAAATTCAAATTACAAAGGAATTGTTACTCTAATAATTAAAATATTTTTGACATCCAAAATATGCAACAGAAGATGTTGAGGCCTGTACCATGATGAATAGAGGTGAAATTTTCTTAGACTGAAAGCTAAGAAGAGCTTTCTTGAAGCAGAACAAAGATGAGAGACTTCAGACTATTTAAAGATACCAGTGTTCTGACAGACCTGAGAGGGTAGGTGGTTCTCCAGGCAGTGACTGGAAGAGCAGCAAGGACCCAGGTTTCCTGCCTTCACAGGGTCACTGTTGGCATTGCAAGAGCAATATGCCCTAAGGAACTACTTATGGTTAGTGCTAATGGGTCATTCTTTGCTATGGGGAATCATACCTTAAACACTAGATTTTGCCTTTGGTGTTTTTTGTAAAGATGGAAAGCTATAGAAAAATGTGTACAAATATAGTTCCCTGATCTGTAACACAGAATTCTGTAAATTTTAGCCTTTATTGTGAAAAGATTCATTTCTGAGATGAGGACAAGCCATTCATACAATGGCTTGAATCCAGCTATTGCAAGGTTGATCTCTCAGCTTCTCAGCTACATTTTCTTTGATTTACTGGTTATATGTCATACAGATATTGGAAATTGAAAATGTAACCCAAATAAATACTAAATTTCTATGCACTGCGAAATCTGTATTTTTTAGGACCAAATGAAAATCGAGACATCTGGAAAGAAGAACTTTGTCATATTTGCTGTAGCACTTAACACTTTGAGTATGTTTTCTTTTCTGCATTAAGCTACATTAAAATCCTACATAAATCAGTAATCAAATAACACATTTATAAACTAAAAAAATACCAGCTTTATTTCAGATTGTTGTGTGCTATTAAATGACCACTGTTATTAGCTGCTGGATTGTAATGCATTACAGGGCTCAAGGAGAACGCACTTTAGAATTCAATATAGCACTAGCTTATCAGAGACGTGCACAACTATTTTGACCAAGAAGGTAATCCTTAAAGACAGGCATAGAAATACAACTTAATAAGGAAAATAAAACAAAAGCTAGAGCATTCTCATTTTTTAAACAAAATCTAGGCATCCTTTTCAAGAGGCCATCATCTATGGGTATTCCTTTTTAAACTGTCATTGAACTTCAGAATTTTAATTAAGATCAATCTTACTGATTTCAGTAATAGAGAAAGGAAGACAAACAGCACTTAAATAGCAGCACTTCCGACTCCCAGCCGGAGTAATAAATACGTATTAACGGCATATTAAAACTACAGATACCAGAGATGTGCTGATACCAGACAATGCTTCAGACCTACTCCTTCATGAACTTGCTGGGGAGGTTTGGAAACCTGCCACAGCCCACCCTGCTTTATGCCACCTCCACTGTCTGCTCCAGGTTATATATATCCAGGAATATGTACCTTGACTGAAAGGGGTTCATCAGTACTGTTTGCTTATTTATTTTCCCAAAAAGATGGTGATTTTAATCTTTAAATAAGATTTAAACAATTATTATACTAAGACTGTGTAGAAACCATGCGTTTGAGGTTCATCAAAAATAAGAAGGATTAAGTGAGTTTCTGTAACTAGGATAATAATGTTTGGTTTATGTGGCCCTTTTACAGCATCTTTCCTCTGACAGCTGAACGCTTCCAATGATTTAAAATGGATCTCATGTTTCCTTTCCTTCCTATTGTCTTTCATTTTCAACAAAGAACTCCCTTGTTGTTTCTGTTCCTGTTTCACTCTGTGTGTGAGGGAGTGGAAATGCCATGTGCCTCAAACCTGTCAGAAAAGTTCATGTCATCAAAAGGAGTTTGACATTTTGATCCCATAGTGACTGCATCTTCAGTCATGTCTTGCAGGAAGGAGGCCCATTGTCTGTGACCAGCTTCTGCACGTCTCCAGCACTCAGGTTATTCTTTCTATTCCTCTAAAACTGAATTTAGAAGACCTGTCCTGGAGGAATACAGTCACAAAAAGGAGAGCTACCCTAGCCACCCTGAGCCTCTCACAAGGCAGCTTTTAGTGTCTGACTCAAAGATATTTCCACCTTCCTGCTCATGACCCTGTTAGATGAAAGAGAGTTATTATGACCTATGTGATGGCCAGATACAGTAGCACCACTTGCCTCCAAAGCAAAGGATAGTGGGGACAGGTGAACTGGAAAGAGTAGATGGAGAGGACTACTGACAATTCTCCTTCCAAGTGTTATTAATGAGAAAATCAGTGGTGGCTTCAGGTATGGTACATCCTATTTCTACTCAGTGCAATTAATTGATGAGTAGTTTGCGTTTTAAACTCAGTATCATGGATCACCTTCAGTTTGCACGTTAGAATTTTAGAGGTTATTGAACCAAAATTTGCTGGCTGTAAAAATACTCTATTTTGTAATCTCTAGAGAAGAAATCAAAATGTTTCAAAATGGAAAATTTATGTAATGTAAAAAGAGCATCAGGTAAACAACAGACAAGTTGTTAAAAAATGGAAAAGTTGTCCAAAAGTGAAAGGAAATTAAGAGTATTTGGGCAGAGAATGGGGCACTTTTGCTCTCCCTGTCTTGTGGGCATGAAGAATTGTAGTTAGCAAAGGTTAATGCTGCTCTAGTCTCATGCCTCCCCTTTCTCACTCAGATCAGAATTATTTCTTTTGTACTATGTCTCCTTGCCTTCTCCAGGAGGGCTATCTAAAAGCCACAAGGCAGTGGTTTCATGGGACTTTGTTGATTGTTTAGAGCATCCACAGGGCTTGGAGAAATGAAAGCTTCCAGACATAGCAGAGCATGTAGGATAAGTTTAGTATTGCTATGAATGGTTTCTGAGCATACTTATCAAATGCACTCTGGCAGATCTCACAAAATAAAGCAGCCAGAGCAGCAGAATAGCTATCATATCGTTTTGAATTGGTAGGACTAGAAACAGAGTTTTTTGACTCTAACATCTCCTTTAAGAACTTCAGGTTTGCAAGAAGAAGATGATGCTAAAAAAGAAATTATATTTAATTATGGATGTGTTTAACACATAATAGAGTTTTTTGCATAGACAAAGACACTTCCATCGAAGTCTTTAAAATATGCATAAAATAAAATATGCTTCCAGGACTTTAAAACCTGGTGATTATTGAGTGTTTAAAATATACCTTTCTCACTCATATAGATGGAGTTTTGCATCAGCTATCATGTATTTAAAAATGTGCTTTCCCCCCAGTATCAGACAGGACATAGACAACTCTCACTGTACACAATTTGCCAGGAACTGAAGGCTTGGGGAGTTGAACTTTCCTTCCAATCCACGTGGAGAGCAAATCCCATCTTCCCAGTGGAAGGATCAGACAGAAATTCCATAAGCACAAACTCACGAATACCCTGTGCAGAAATAATCCACAGAGAGAGCTGTTTGGCTCCTACTGCATTCTTAGCTGGTCAGTCACAATAGCGCCAAAGATTTCTTGCCAACTCTCACACGCTTCTCTGATACAGCTTCTTTCACATTCTTGCTCATATTCCTCTTATCTGCTATCTAAAAAACTTTAAGGAAACTCACAGGGGGAGGAAACTCCTTCTATATTTATTTAAATAACATTGAAGAAGGGTGGAAAATGCCAAGTCTGGACTGCAGCATAAGCAGGGCAAGTGACTATTTAAGGCCTCCAGGGAAGACTCATTTGTTCTTCAATTTAGTTCCCAGTTCTCTTATGATATCCCTCCCAAACTC
This sequence comes from Phaenicophaeus curvirostris, assembly GCF_032191515.1. Classification (NCBI taxonomy): domain Eukaryota; kingdom Metazoa; phylum Chordata; class Aves; order Cuculiformes; family Cuculidae; genus Phaenicophaeus; species Phaenicophaeus curvirostris. The sequence continues at coordinate 83,675,198 of NC_091394.1, read as the reverse complement.
ACTGTGACTTACCCCTCTTTTTCTTGCTCCTCAGAAGTCTTCTGCCACAGTACGAGAGAATCAGAGAGTGGTTTGATTAAATGTTTACTTTAAACATATTTTTATAGACATGTTTGTTCATTTTTAATTATTATTCCAAGTAGCAGCTAAGTTATCCTTAACAGTTTTCCATCTTACGTTCACTCCATGCTTTACAGACTCTGTTGTTGTGAGCCTGGCAGAAAAAGGCATCAGTTCAGAAGATTTTTATTATTGATTTGAGACTGTATTGCCTTTATTCATTTTAACATTACATCAGAAAGGGTCCTTTGAAACCTGTAGAGTGAACCTGATTTAACTTGGCATGAGAGCTCTTGGAAACCACATTTTAATGGTCAGAGCTCTTCCCCCTGCCGTTTGCAAGTGCCAGTTGTCTCATCTCAGGTATTCATCTGCCTTGGCCATCCAGCCCCTCAGAATGAAGTGACAGAGAAAGCTCAGCTCAAGCATGGTGTCTAATGTGGCTGCAGCGAGGTGCATTCCAGGGCGGTGGAGTGCTCCCGTACAATGCTGATGAGGATTGAAAGGGTGGGCCCAGAAGATGTGATCACCATAGTCTATAAGCCGTGCACACACGACTCAAAGCGCCCCAACCCATGCATCAATTCTTGCTGCTGGAACAAATGACCCCTTCAGGGAATGATGCTATAGAGGAGGGATATGAAGTGCACACGGTCTGGGCTGGCCAGGACATGGATTCATAATATAGATACTTTTGCAGCATTGACATATGCCTGTTTTCTTGCCAGCTCTGTAGATTGCCAGAATTTGGCCCTAAACATTTAATGAAACCATTGAGATTTATAATCAGAACAAGCAGAAAAGAAAATAGGAAAGGGAGGAGGGAAGAGGAAGAGAGAAAAATGTACAAAAGGCATCTGATTAAACCAGTGATAATTACAGATATTGTTCCTCTCCAAGCCAGGATCACACTTCAAAATAAATAGTAGAAGATAATTTTGTTAATAATTTTAATCAGCTTCCTTTTCATGAAGGATCAGAGAACACTAATAGATATTTTTTCCAAAAGACAGATGATTTGTAACACCATCAACTCAATAACTGAAACAAGAGACCTATTCTCCTTCCCATTTGCATGAAGTAATGGGTTCTTCTAGAAGAGGAACAATAGACAGAGATTGAAAAGCCTTGATTTGACCTAAATGAAAGAAATTCTTCACTAGCAGATGCTTTATCCTGTAGTTTATTTTTCTCTCTCTACTCAAAGGGTTTTACAACCATGTTGTCCTGTTTGTTTTCAGTCTTTGTTTCCTTTCCTGATATCAGGTTGAAGTCTGGCTGGCTTAAACTGTTCAGCTCGGGTTTCCTTGGCAACAGGAGCCACAATAAGCTCAGTAAAGCACATTTTTGAGCAAGTTTTTTTGTTTTCCTTTTAGCCATTCTCATGTAGGCATCAAGGAGAGGGGAGCTGGTTAGCTTCAGATTATTCAGGTAAACTGCTGTGAGAGGAAAGGGGTAATATTTGTCTTATTTCTGAATCTGACAAAACCCACAAAGCTGCCACTGCAGTTAATGTCCCTGCTTTTGCCTCCCAAGTATCAATAAGTTTTATACCTAACAAGATTTGAAAAAAAGAATAATTACAGTGCAATGTGCATGATTTGATTAGCTTTTATATAGGAACTAATACCTCCTATATTTAAAGGCTACCTGCCTTATATTAGTGGCCTTTCTATATAATTGCTTCCTGCTACTGTTTTCCTTTACTGAGAAGAGTCATGTCATGTTATTGCAGATGTGCTACCAGCTTGGAGTAAGCATGGTGCTCTAAACCATGTGTAGTACAATAAATCATATCCCTCACAATAATTTAATGCTTTGCAAATCTTTGCATTTGTTTTTCTCCAAAGTTGGAGGAAACACAGTAGGAAACAATATTGTGAAATCCTGAAGAATTTCATTTCCAGAAGAGCTGCTTGAGAAATTACGCTTCTCCTCCTCTTTCAAAATAATTCAGTATGAAAGGAAACATTTTGTTTAAATTTTGTTTAAAAAGAGTTTTCATTGAAAACCTAAATATTCAGTTTTCTTGTTGAAAAGCCCAAAGCGAAAAACATTTTTCTCTTCTTTCACTTCATTTTTCAATGCAGACATCTTGGAAAAAAAACCTAAAATGGGGAAAATAAAAATGAGCAAATGGTAACTTTTATTTGTAAAAAATGGTTCCCTCTCTCTGTCTCTGCTGCTGCCACCCCAGTAATTTCTCCTTTATATGCTGTAGCAAATTTTGGAAAGCAATGTTCTTTTAGTTACCAAATGCAATGTGGAATATGCACTGTTATTCTCCTCTTTCAGCCATACACAAGTGGGTTTTTTTTGAGGTTCCAATAGATAATCCTTTTTTTTTTTGTGAAATTGAAAACTTTCTGAAACAAAATCCTTTTGTGCAAACTTTCCATCACTGATGTTAGCCAGAGGCATTTTTTCTTTTGTATTAAACGCATGAGCAAAATTTTGTCCATCTTTCTAGAGGCTTTCAGAGTTTACAAGCAGAACAAAACTAAAATAATAAAAGACCCCAGTTTTTCCTTTAAATTCTCATCAGATCTTTTTTTATGACACTGAGGCAGAACTTTGGCTTTACAGAATACAGTCTGTGCTTTTCCATCTCAGATTTGAAAGGGCTGTGAGACAAAATGCCTAGTCTTTCTTGGCTTTTCAGTGAAATCTGTTCATTTTCAGGTAGCGTAAATTCTTTAGTATTTGAAGAGTCTTACTAAAACTACCTTATTGTAAAACTAGGAACATTGGTGAATGGGTTAACTGACTCATAATGCCTTGTGGAGTGTCCCACCACTGAGAGTACTTCTGAGAACATGCTACTTCCTGGCGTCATCATTCCTGCTATGGATATGGGAAGATGAGCTTCATGATTATTAGGAAAGACTGTATCATGAAATTACTGTGTGGCTAATAATAGCAGGCATTGCTGTTGTTTAATTGTTTTGTTTTCTCTCTATTTTTCCAGCAATCATTTACCTCAGTTCAAAAAAATTAGCATGTTTTGTAGTTATTCAGACATAACTTGATTATAACTCATTCAGCATCAGCGATCACTTAGATGATGCCCAGATGCACATACAGCAAATGTTTTGTTATATTTCAGATTCCTGTCCTGGTAGTTTTTGCTGGACTTAAAACTGAACTGCCTCAGGTTCAGAGCCTGATATATCCTATTAAGGACACTCAACTAAAAAGAATACTTCTAGCTGACACAGGGACTTTACAGATTAATGAATTGGTCTGTAATACCTTCTCCTTCTAAGGGCTGGTTCAAGTTTCACTGCTGTTACTTTGATTAGCACTATCTCCTCTGGTGCTGAGCCAGGCTATTCTGCATATTGACTGCTGGCATTTCTTACTGCTGTGAGAGAAGCAGAGGAAAAATCCTGCTCTGTAAAGTTTGTATTGATCCAAAAGTAAAATTGTAAACATAGCCAGAAGAGCTGTATTCTGAAAGGAAAAATAGGGTTGTTAATGGTGTGGAACAACCCATGTATTATCCAGAATAACTTTCTTCCTTTAAATATATAACATTGCTAGTATATTTGTTGAATATACTTTATATACTCAGTCATTTCATGGAATTATTGATATTATAAACCATAGCCATTTATGTTATTAACTGCCCTCTGTTTACCTCAGGTTGTTAATCAGAGAGCTCGCCTCTGAGTGCTGGCAACTCATGATTTCTCTAGGATTATTGCTAACATTTCTGCTACCGTCAGAAGGGTTTTTCTGGCTTAGCTCAGCAATGAGGAAGTCTGTAGCTGATCAAATGTGCTCTCGCAGGCAAGTGTCACTGCAACTGACAGGAATTAATATGAAAGGCAAAATCTAATACAGAAAACATCACTTTAAACCCCCTTTCCAATTCAATACAAAATATTGGAAAATATTGGAAAGGAGAACAGGATTCCAGAGCATGCAGCTCTGATTATGACTGACCTACTCACAATTATAAATGGCAAGCTGGGAGATACAGCATCCCATTCTGCCTCACTTGAATTGTCATCTTTAATTAAAGAAATTCTATGTCACGGATGACATTTCTCAGGGAAATATCTCTCAGAGTCTTGAGGAAGGGAGGGAGATTAAGACTGGGAGTAGTGTTTTGGCTGTCTCTTTGCTGTTTTCCTCATACTGATTTAAGTGGTCAGTGCTGCAGCATTTAAAGACTGGCCCGAGAAATTCCCTTGGGCATTAGCTGATCTTAGTTCCAAGACCTGGGTTTTGTGAATGCTTTAAGTAGTTTTCCACTTAGGAGGCAGTCTGTGCCTTGTACTGTCACTCTGAAAGACATTCATTTTGATCCTGAAAGTGGGATTTTATTGTGAGATTTTGTATTTAGGTGCTGGGAGGTAATATATACTGTTATTTCCATTTTACACATGGATTTTGAGACTCAGGAACCAGCATTCAATAAAATATTTGCATGTCTGGGGTTCCGTTAAGCAAGATTTCAGGAGCCTAAAATCTGTAGCATTTTTAGGGAAACCCTGTTTAATATGTGGAGACATCTTTGGCATGTAAGGTTTCAGGCAGAAATGCTATAATGAGTCCAAAATGCTCCTCCTGGTTATGTCAGGTCAGATCCTTACCTTTACTGCAGTGATTGGGGTTTTTTGAGGTTCAGAAAAGAAAAAGCTTTATATTTCAGTCCTCTGTGGAACTTGTAGTACTGAATATGCTCAAAATAAACCTGTCTTACTCAAGTTGGGTAAAGCAGTGGTGCTACCTGCTGTCACATCCATGAATTAGTGATCAGATGAGTCATCTGCAACCTTAGTTCCAGACACACCACCTGGACACACCTTCCCCTAGAAAGGCTGCCTTCAGTGTGGTGAGATAGAGTCAGAATCATAGAATCATCGACAAGTTAGGGTTGGAAAGGACCTTAAAGTTCATCTAGTTCCAACTCCCCTGCCATGGGCAGGGACATCCCACTAAATCAGGTTACCCAAGGCCCCACCCAATCTGGCCTTAAACATCTCCAGGGATGGGGCATCCACAGCTTCCCTCGGCAACCTGTTCCAATGTCTCACCACTCTCATGCTGAAGAAGTTCTTCCTAATGTCTAGTCTAAATCTGCCCTTCTCCAGTTTATACCCATTTCCCTTGTCCTGTCACCACAATCCTTTATGAATAATCCCTCTCCAGCATTCTTAAATGTCCTTTCAGGTACTGGAAGGTTGCTATAAGATCTCCGTGGAGCCATCTCATCTTCAGGCTGAATAAGCCCAACTCTTACAGCCTGTCCTCATATGGGAGGTGCTCCAGCCCTCTGACCATCTTTGTAGCCTCCTCTGGACCTGTTCCAACAGCTCCATATCATTCTCATGTTGAGGATTCCGGAACTGGACATAGTACTCCAGATGAGGTCTCCAGAGAGAGTCTTCTGTTGTGAGAGTCCACCCCTTCTGTTGAACATGGGCCAATCCACAGCAATGTGTTAGACATGAACATTCATGAAACAAATGACAGAGATATAAGGAACCTTCCCCAGGTGCCTTTTTACCTCTGAATCCTTCTTTTTCGATACTATTCATTAAAACAAGCAAAAAAAAAAATCAAAAACTAAAAAACCCAGTTGTATCTGCATTGAACATGGAGGAATACCTCACATTTCATCAGTCAACCCATGTCACAAAAATTCTTCATTTAGAAATTAATCAAATCATCATCTGAAACAAGATGATAGAATATGGCAGAGTATGATTGTGGTCCCTGAAGTAAAACACTCCACTCCTTTACTCATTGCCAGAAGAGATGTGATCAGTGCCAGCATAAGACCATACTCTTTACATGCTTTGAGGAAAAGATGGGTGGAATTTAAGAGCATCTGTACTTGGTCTAACTTTGCTCCTGCTGAGATCGAACAACACTTACATTTTGTGATGCTGTTAGGTGATATCATGAGTGCAGCAAAGGAGCACAAGCATGATTAAGGGATAGAAACATCTGTCTCTGGGGAGAGATTGAGAGACATGGGACTGTGTATTAAGAAAATAAAGCTCAAGGGATGTTACCAAAGTGCATAAATACCTGACAGCAGTAGGAGGTAGGGTAAAGATGGAGCCAAGCTTTTTTCAGTGGTTCTCAGTGACAGGGCAAGAGGTAATTGGGCACAGCTGAAAAAACAAGAAATAACATTTAAATGTAAGGAAAAATTCTGGTGTGGGGTTGCTTGAATACAGAAAAAGGTTGCCTAGAGAGATTGTGGAGTTATTCAGAAGCCATCTAGGCACGGCCCATAAGCACATTGCTTTAGCACTCTGAGCAGGTGTTAGACTAGGTGATCCTTAGAGGTGCTTACTAGCCTCAATGTTCTATAATTCTATCATATAAAAATATGATTCTATGGTCTAAATTCTTATTTCCAATTATTTTACAAGAAATATGTGCTATATATCAATAAAACACATATAGATAAACATGTTTCCTGAAGATGACTCTCAATGTTTATGTTGTCATAGATGCTTTATTTACAGTTACATTTTATTTAATTACACTTACTATACATTTTTATATACAGCTGCACTTATTTACAAATATCTTAAAGTATGAAAATGTAGAATACAATTAGTCTCAGCTAATAAAAAAAAATCCTGAAATGATGGTATCATCCTTTCACCAGCCATTTGAAACTAGTATTTCAAATAAACAAAACATTGAGGTCCCTTCTAAGAACCATTCTTTTGTTTCATCTTCTTTTCTACTTCATCTTCTTCTTTCTTTATCTTAGCCTTCATCTCTCACTTCCTATCAGAGCTTTGAATTCCACTACCTGCATTTTCCTGATTCACGTTTAAGATTTACCTTCTTGACTGGGCTACTGCATTTACCAACTTGTGGACCTTACTGAAGAACTGGGATTTTAGTAAACAATATTTAATCAACTGGCATTGAAAAAGAGAAATACGTATTTTTGATCTCAGAACTAAATAGTGGCAGGGAACCAAAATAATGAATGTTCTGTTCCAAGGGCAAATCTTTAATGCTGGTACACATTTTGAGAGGGCAAAGTGATTACTCTCCCAGTCCTCTATTTGAAAAAAGCAAGTGAATTGCAGAGTCAGTGCAAAAAAGCCCATATTTGTGCTTGACCCTGTACTGCTGCCAGTCCCAGGGGCTGTGGGGATCTTAAGTGATTTGGCCATGCAGCTTCTTCTTTATAACTGGAAGCACATACAACTCTTTGGCAGCCTGTGTAGAGAGAGAAAGATTTGATAAGGTTGGGGTTTTTTCACTGTCCTTTCTTTGCATTCCTTTTATAGGCAGGGGCAATAATACCTTAAATAAACAGCTCCAAAAGAGGCCCCCAGGGCATTGATGAAGATGCTTTATTTTCTCCATATTATTAATATTACCTGTTTCATGGGATTTTAGAACTCGAAGTATTTTGCTTCATAGCTGGATTGGTTTCCCACTATGTTATGTAGTTCAACACTTTTACTGCTTTATTTCTAGTTCATGTGTTCTGATCAGCGCACTCACCTGTTATGGAGATAGCTATATTTGTTAGCTGTCTTATCACAGTCTACTTCCCTGCATTGCTTAATATAGTTCTCGAACTTGTCGTCATATTTCCTATCTCCTGCCACCAGTATTTGAATGGTCTTTACTTTTCATCAGTCTCAAATGCATCAGCTAGAAATGGAAGGTGTTGACATTTTCATTTATCCTCTCAAAGAATATTAAATCTTTTACTAAACTGATCTGTTTTATAAACACACTGCTGGAAAACAAGCTATTGCACATCTAGAACTTGGCTTTAATTTTCTTTTCATAATTTTATTTCGTGAAGTCATTCTACTGGTTAATGAAATTAAATAAAATTGGAAATAAAATAAATTATACTGGAGACAAAATCACTGCTATAGATCTCATCTGTTCTCCAAAAGGATCATTCAGTAAAAGAAGGTTTTTCTTGTTTTCTTGTTTATTTCAGCAAATGACATCTATTAAAAGTTTCTAAAACACTGTAGAAAAGAATGCCTATTGACAATCTAAAATACTGAACTTCAGTAGAGTTTATGTTTGATATTCATGTTGTGAATCTTGAATATATGTTTGAAAGACACAGGCTGTAAAAAATACAGGCACTTTGGAAGTTAAGGATCTTGTCAGTACAATTCTTTTTAAGGACCTGTTCCACCAAGCTCAATTTGTCTCTGATACTTATTTGCTTTTATTCCAGCACATTTCTGTTCTGTCCATTCCTAAAATTTCCAAGTTATGCACTTATCAAATCTTTCACTGACCTGATTTCAGAAAACTTTTAAGCCCAGTCTTAGTCTTCTTAGTCAGTGGTAGTTCAAACATTTTCAAAAGTTAGGTGTCTCTATAAGTGCATTGTAAAACAGAATTTTGCTAATGAGCACTCTGCTGTTTGCTGCCTGCTACAATGTCTTGTGTGTTTCTCACGCTCCCAGACCAGGTCCATATATATTCTTATGCTCCCAGAACTGGTCCACGAAGCCATTATCTTCTAAAACTTATTTCTGTTCTTACATAGTTCTCAATTCCAAAATATGGAGATGCTTTCAGTAAATGGAAGTATGGGCATGTGGGGCAAACTATTTTATCTTTATCTTTTCTTTTCTGCACTTTAATTATGCCTAGTTTTAGATAGAAGGTGTACAGCACAAATAGGATGGTCTTTTTATATGTTCCTTTACAGTTTCAGTGTTTCAGACAAGCTGTGTTTTCCCCTTTTACTTAGTGCTGTTGTTTTAAAACTAAACACACGTATTGTTTGCTATTTTTCTACATGGGGTAAAGTCATATAAAAGTTCAAATGTCTTCACCTTTTGATTCATCCTTTATGGACTGTAGACTCACTCAATACTCATGGTGTACAGTTGACTGACTTATCGGGTAGAATTAATCTTGCAGGATAATAGGTTTACATACACCTTAGGTTTACATATACCTTAGGTTTAAACACAGGTTTACATACACCTACAAATTGCCAAGTCTACTTCTAGATTCTAATAACTATATTAACTAGCTCTGTCTTTAATGGTAGTTTAGACAGTTAAATGTTGACACGCAGTTTTCTGAACTGAGACCTGAATCTGACCTCTAATATGGTGTGATATCATCACTGTCATTGCTTTCTCTGTGGTCTAACAAAAATCTAGAAAAACATCTTTGCCAACCCAAGTAAGCCTTGAACCTAACCTTTAGCCCTCCAAGTTTAAGTTCTTGACTTTGTGATGTGATAACAGAAGGGGAAACATACTATGTGACAATATGCTCACCTTCACCTAAGGTTCAGATGCCTAATGTCACCAAGTTAAGGTTAGATTTCTATCAGTCCTACTCATTTTCCTGGCCTATACTTGGATTTTGTCTACACTTTTCCCAACTCAATCCTCTGCTGGTCTTTCCTCAAGCTTGTTTCATAGTGGTATTTCCTTTCCAGACAATGGCAGAGCTTTCAACTCTTCTGTTCATCTTGATCTCCTGCTATAATTTCCATGCTGCCTGCTGCTAACCAGCCATCTATGAGGTTGCCAATAAAGTCTCTCTGTTTTACTGCTGAAGTCAAGATAAAGCTCAAGGCTTAGGATTTACTTAGGGAGTTTCTCTCTCTCTTTTGACCACAAAGGCAAGCAACAGAGATGTACCAAATTAACATAGCTTTTGGTAAAACTCCATAAGCCATTCCAATAATAGGAATCAAACTTTTTGTGTGGTACCTGTGTTTTCCTTCACAACCTGCTGTTCTTAAAAAAACATAAGTATTTTTTGTCGATCTGCTGGAGGGTAGGGAGGCTCTGCAAAGGGATCTGAACAGGCTGGACCACTGGGCTGAGACCAATGGCATGAGGTTTAACAAGGCCAAATGCCGGGTCCTGCACTTGGGGCACAACAACCCTGTGCAGTGCTACAGACTAGGAGAAGTATGGAGGTTATTCTCCCTCCATACTCGGCACTGGTGAGACCGCTGCTTGAATCCTGTGTTCAGTTCTGGGCCCCTCACCACAAGAAGGATGTTGAGGCTCCGGAGTGAGTCCAGAGAAGAGCAATGAACTGGTGAAGGGACTGGAGAACAAGTCTTACCATGTGCGGCTGAGAGAACTGTGGTTGTTTATCTTTGAGAAGTGGAGGCTGTGGGGTGACCTTCTTGCTCTCTACAACTACCTGAAAGGAGGTTGTAGAGAGGAGGGTGCTGGCCTCTTCTCCCAAGTGGCAGGGAACAGGACAAGAGGGAATGGCCTCAAGCTCTGTCAGGGGAGGTTCAGGGTTGACATCAGGAAAAAATTTTCATGGAAAGAGTCATTGGGCACTGGAACAGGCTGCCCAGGGAAGTGGTTGAGTCGCCTTCCCCGGAGGTATTTAAAAGACGTGTGGATGAGGTGCTGAGGGGCATGGTTTAGTGGTTGATATGAATGGTTGGACTCAATGATCCAGTGGGTTTTTTCCAACCTAGAGATTCTGTGATTCTGTGAAATTCATGCTCTACGTTCAGTACTGTCCTTAAGAAAGAATTCAGCATCCCTCTGCCTGTAGATTATGAATGGTACTAGTGGAAAGGAAAATGTATGTATTCTGAGGCACTCCTGTTTGGGTACTACAAGTCTAGTGGTCACTTCTGAGAGATCTGATAAAAAGACTGACATGATTCCTACAAAAGATGTCTGATGCCCATGTTACAGCTAGATGCAATTCCCATTATAGAATATAGAATGAAAATAGTCACAAAATAAGAACCTTTACTCCTTCTGTTTCATTTGAAAGAAAACAGATCTCAGAGTGAGGTCTGATGCAACTTCCTGTGAAATTACTGGTCTTAGAATACAGAAATTCTACCTGTAGTGGTACCCTGTAAAACCTCTTCATTTTGAGATCCATCATGACTCTTAGGAATGGGACATCAGTGGGAAGGTAGTGAGTAAACTTCTGAAAGGTAGCATTTATAATAAAACTGATTTCATTCCCTCACCCTCATGTTCTCATCATTTTCACTCACTTGTACTCTCACATCCACATACTTACAAACACCAGAACATCAAGTGGTCTGGCCAAGATCAGTTATGAGAGACATGGAGGGCAGGAGACACCAGCTACCAATTCCTCATTTTGTTTCTTGGGTTCCTCTTGACTGGCAGCAACAAATTGGGGTTTGGATAGGTCTACACTTTAGAGGTGATGTGTTGTCTTAGAATCTCACTTATTCCACCTTCCACAAGACTTACCAGATTGTAGGATCTTGGGATAATTCAGACTAGAAAGGGCCCCAGGAGGCCTCAAGCCCAATCTCCTACTCAGGCAGAGTCAGCTCTGACAAATAACAGTCAGAAGAAAGTATTTTCAGTGTACAACTATCCTACAGAATTTAGGAAATGCAGTATAGGAAATGGCTTCAAGCTCTGCCAGGAGATGTTTAGGCTGGACATTAGGAAAAAATTTTTCACAGAAAGGGTCATTGGGCACTGGAACAGGCTGCCCAGGGAGGTGGTTGATTCACCTTCCCTGGAGGTGTTTAAGGCACGGGTGGATGAGGTGCTAAGGGGCATGGTTTAGTGTTTGATAGGAACGGTTCGACTCGATGATCCAGTGGGTCTCTTCCAACCTGGTTATTCTATGATTCTATATATTTTTGAGTGCTATCTACTAGTATTCAAGTTATTGCCTGACTGTTCACATGTGTAGGCTCTGAAATAGTCTTGTAACCTTAAAAGGATCGGAAGACTCACATACTGCATGACTTCTCTCTTTTTGAAATTGTAAGAGAAAGTGATGGTTAGAGAAGAGAAGTGGCTATACCTGTTCCATGCTGACCCGAATTCTGGATTGTTTGAAGTTTTATAATTGTTATGATCTGGCCAAAGTAAAGGTTGTGTAAATTAAGAAACCTCACATTTTCTTTTATAAATCAGAATAAGAGGTGAGAAAGAGTTTTTCTTCTGCCCAAAATTTACTAGTTTTAAACCTGTGGAATTCAATTGTAACTGAAGATAATATTTGCAATATTTTCAGCTTCCTTCTTTTCTAAAGTGTTTCACGTCAAAGGAAAGGAAAATAGATGGTGTCCCTCAGAGAGAGAGGTCATTTTGGGGCGCAAACTCATCAGTATAGTAAAAAGAACTTTAAACTTGTTTCAAAAGCCCACAGGGCAAAAATTCAAAGGCAAAATAAAACCCGAACAGCAACAACAATTATTGATCCAGTATTTTGGATGGAATCTGAAGATGAGCAGAAATCAGAATAGGTGCTGGAGAGACAAGAATGAAACTAACAGGCAAACTCCTGAAAATCTATGCACAGATGTAAATATTCAGTGGCTGAAACAATGATGACATAAAGAGACTGGCAGATGATGAAACAACATCAAACTGGAATGCTAGTTGCAGAAAAGTGCAGCTTGTACGCGTCAAGTGAGAGCAAAAAATGAATAGATGCTACTATACACATCAAGGTTAGCCATGGAGATTGAACTCTGTAGTCATTTAAGCTTTTCCCTGCTATATTTTTTTCTGAGTCTTGTTCTTCTGTAAGTCTACTTGAGCCATTAGGATTTGTTGCAAGAGTAAAATTCATATGCTTATTTGTCTAACAATGTGAACTTGATACTTTATTTTTTTAAGTTGGGGAAAAATTCTACAAGTAATTCTATTAACCTCACGAGGTAAACAACTAAGCTGTTTTGATTTGTTCCAGTAGAGGGCAATGACACCTATACACAGTTGCTGTTTCAATAGACCAGGAATAAACAACCTTAAGTTATAGTGAGAATAATCACGCCACCTCCCTTTTAACCTTTCAGACATCAGGTTAATTAAGCAGAACCCCAGTTCATGCATATTATCCCAAGGGAACACATTACTGTGTATTTCTCCTTTTTGATGCACAGTTGCAGTATTAAGTCAGGCATGATTTACATATACGATGTGATAATTTGGCCTAGGAGTCAGGATGAGCCCATACACTCTGGATAACTGGTTTAGCTTGAATAAGATAAGCTTGTAGATGTTGCATGAATTTTTATGATTGAAAACATGATAAATATTGCACTGGAAATGTTACCCTGTGACTGCACCAGCAACAGCCTCAAACATCTAATTCTCTGCAGTGAAAGTTTATTCTGTCTCTATGTATATGTATAATTATTATTATTTACCATTTATTTAGCATTGTCTGTCTCCTAAGGAATTCACCATCTAAATTAGTCACAGATAGGTCAGCACTAGGTAGGAACTATTTGAAGTAAGGCAGACAAAAAGGATTTGTCTAGGTAGGTCATAGACTGTGCATTTTGGAAACATCTCCTTTGTTATGTCAAAAACTTCCACACATATTCATTCAAACCTAGCTTCTCTTATTCTCTGTGTTGATGTTGGCCAGGTACACTCTCTCTGTACTACCATCACTTACTATTTTTAAAGCAATAAACAAAACATACCCCTAGTTCAAGGGACATTTTATAATTAAAGCCATTGACCTCCAATACAGCTTCAGTTTGTCCTTCATTGCTGTGTTAAATCCAAGACACGTTACAAATTTAACAGAGTAGATTCTTCCCTTGTAAGCTACAGCACCTTCTATCATACCTTGAAGTGAGTCATTAGGGCAGTTCTTGTAACTCATGTCACTTGAGACTGTAGTGAAGATATCAAGAGATTTTATGTGGGAAGTTAAGAGTTCATCCAAACTCTCAAAACTGCAGAATTATGTATGGAATGTGTTGTTTGCATGTTGATATACATGGATTATCATTCAGATCTGCACTAAGAAGGTGGTACTGTGTTCTTGTACAATGACTAGACAAACAAGTTTAGGAGGCCTCGTTACACAGTGAATATTGTTGATGAGTGTGTTTGACTCTGTACAGAAGCTGTAAAGGACAGGATATCTGACTTGAAGATTTTGCAGCCTCCTATTAGGCAGATATGATAATAAGATGGAACAAGGGATTAGATGGATGGGGAAAAACTACAGGGGGTTTGTCAATAATCTGATCAAATAATGACTCATTCTAGTCATGTGCATTTGTTAACACTTCTTGGTAAATAAAACACTATAATTGTGAGGGATCTTCTGATGTTTCAGTTGAAATGAGTTTTGGTGAAGGATTTAAAGAAAGTGAGATTCTGGGAGAACAGAATTAACAGTACAGGATGAAGATCTGAAAAAGATCTGGGTAGGCGATAATTAGTAGGATATCAAGACTAGCATCGTTTGCAAACTAGAAAGGAAAATGGAAAGGCAATGCAAAAAAAATCAAACAAAAAGATGCATCTAGAGGGCTTCCACTGAGATTGCCTCAATAAAGAATGATTTGTTATACTAAATAAATATTTTTAGCTGTGTAATTATCTTAATGTTATTCAAGTAACTTGGGTCTTTGTCAGTTGCGGTATTTTATTTTACTTGGTTTTTTGCTTGTTTTTCTGCTGTAAGTACATTGAGATGACTTCTAATCAGTTTTTGGAAGGTTGAAGATGCTTGTGAAACCCAGTTTCTGGAGTAGTCTGCATTTGTTTGAAATGGGTAATATATACTTTAGTGTTTAAAATAGAAGTGAGTCAAGCAAATCATATGCTGCTATTTACAGAAACTTTTTTAAGGTTTTCTTTTTTATTCTGTCTAAAGTTATATTAGAAAGACTTTCCACACAGCTGCTCAAAATCTGAATAAAATCTGTAATTTCTCATCTAAATTTATCATGAGTTTTTAACTATTTCATAGAAATCCAGACATAATTTTAAGAATGAAAACTAAGCTAAGGCTTGAGATTTAAATTTATTTAATAAATTGGTAGATTATTTATAAATTCTGGAGAGTTTGAGTGTACCTATATGCCTATTCAAAACCCAAAGACTGGAAAAAAGTCCACAATGCTGCACAACATAACCTCAATTTGTAATTTAAAGGATGATAGAATTTTGACCAGCCTTGATGCAAACTGGCTAGCTTTTGAGTAATGATGAATATCACACAGTGTGAGAAGTTAGTCATATCTAGATATGCAAAATTATGGTAACCGAGAAGTACTCCATTTTCTCGAAATTAGATATTGTTCTTTGGATTTCAGCATAGTGTCCTGCCAATAAACAAAGCGTGTTTGTCTCTGATTTAAGTAGTGGCATACTGAAAAATTTGTGGGCTTGTGATAATGACAACATTGGCTTCAAGGCACACTGGTTTTGCTTTTGTTCTTATTTCAGCACACACTTTTTATGTCATGACTGTGCATATTCCTTTTCGGAGTAGGTGTGGAGCTGCTTTAAGAGTGCTGAGATTAAGAAATATGTTCCAGAACATATTTTGAGTCATTGTTCTCACATTTAAAGAGTGAAAATGAGTTCATCGGTGCCTGAAAATTCCTTGATTTTATTTAGACTTGCAGAGTTAGTGATAGCATAAATGTTTTCTTCATATTGAGCAGATGAGGCTTTAGGTTTTCTTAATGCAGTCACATTGCTCTGTCAATCTAAATATGTGTGACATACTGACTTGATTTATAATTTCAGATCTATCTTTAGACTTTCACAGATTATAGTACAAATTTAATTCCATGGAGCACAAAGGGTACAGTCTGTCTTAGCTCAGTTTATACCTTTTCATGTTTCTTCTGGGAAATATCCCTATTGTCTCGAGTGTCATCCTATATGCCTTCCAGTTTTGGAAACTCCATTCTTTTTGTTTTGCTGTGCTTTAAGAGTTCCAAAGGCATGGGTCAGATTTCTAAGTCTTGCAAGACAAATATTGAATTCAGATTTTTCTAAGTAAAACCCCCCTAAAATGTATTTATTTGTATGTTTAAATAAACACATATTTTGTTAATCATCTGGGATTTTGTGCAAAATTTGTACAATTGAACCTTCATATAAAATCCAAAAATATGTAACTGTTTTAAAAATTATTAGTTTTTTATAAATCTATAAAACTTTTTGTTATAAACTTTATTAACAAAAGCAGTAGTTAACAGATATAAAAATAAGCAAGTTACACAACCATGGCAGGCTCCTGCAGTCTTTAGCTTTTCCCCACAAATGACATACACAACATTCTTGGCTGGAGCTTTATTCAAAACACATTTCAAAGACACAACTGTAAAACATTAGATCCTTCCAAAGAGCAAATTGACTAATGGGAAGAAACAAGACAGACCTGCCATGCAAGGCAAAAGAAGTCTCCACCTAACCCAAATTCTAGTTCTCAAGAAAGCTACCAGATATATAAGTCGGGAAAAGACAATTCTTCTCTTAAATTCACTTACTATCTTGGAATAACCACAAATGGGTTTATGCAGTCTGTAATCCCCCTGTTGATATCCTTCCTTTTATTTATTACGTTTTTGTCTCTGGTGGTGAGGGGCTTCCCAAGGCAGTCTATTAAAGTCAACCTACAATTTGACTCCTGAATAAAGATATAGTCATTTTCTAATCTAAAGATCAAGTTCACACCTAGGAATATTGGCAAACTGCTATTCTAGCATGAGGCAGACCACCAGTTTCTTAGATTTCAAAGCCTTAATGTTTACTTCAGATCTGAGATTAAATATTGGTGGACATACATTCACTCTGAGTTGAAACAGCTTGTGTAATAATTCTTAATTTGCTGTCTTTTCAGCCGCAATGCTGAGTGATAACTTTCAGTTTAGCTTGTTTTCTTTTAAAACTTATTTGACATAGCTAATACAAAAAATATTGCGGAAAGAGAGAAGAACTTACAAATCATTCGGTTGAACAAAATGCTGAATCTTCCCTACTTCTCTCAAATATTTCAGATCTTTCATTTGAACCTAATTATTTTTCTGCATTTTTAATTACAGTGTAGTCTTGCAAAAATTCATAAGCATCATGTGGACAGATCAGTTTTGGGTCAGAAGATTTTCAAGAAAGGCCTAGGTGTTGAAGGGAGATTGATGGCTTGCTCAATAATAATCATTTCTTTAAGTGAGTATTGAACTTCTGCCACAGGAAGGTAATTGGGGGAATATGCTGCTAACATCTTTGTACTTACATCTGTTTACATCAGCATGACCAGCAACAGCAAAAATTGGGATACACTGAACCCAACTCAGGCAGACTTCTAGCTGTGTACCTGCATTTGATTTACTCTAAATTCATACTGAAATTTTGGTCAAATGCAGTTGGGTACTTTTTCCCCTCTTATGAGTCATTATGGGCTGCTTTTGTCTTTACAAATCCTCTGGGGTTAAAATGAAGCAGAAAATTCATGAAACAGTGAAAAAATCAATTTATTTTATAAACATTGTAGAATCATTGAGATGTTCTGGATAATTACAGAAGAACCTGACCTTTGTCACTCAGCTACGTTCTTTCTTTTGCATGTTAGTCAGTCACCTAACACTGATATAGACAATAATGCAAATTTTCAATGGAACACAAGAACAAAAGGCACCTTATGATTACCATGTTATTCTAATGGTCATGTCTACTCACATGGGAACAATTAATAACTGTAGGCCATGTGGAATACCATGCTGGGAAGATGTGTTAATGGAAAATTTCATAAGCCTTAAGTTTTTTTGTTTGTTTATTTTTGGGGTGGAATGGAAACAGGAGAAAACAAAGAGACTGTTGTAAAGACAAAAGGTTTTACATAAAATCAAATGCTTTAAATATCTTTGATTCTTATCAGACAAAGATGTAAGACTTAGGCTTGCATAGGAATGATGATGCAATTAAAATAAACAGCTTTTGGCTTTGTTTCTGTGAAATGAAAATGTTAAGTGATATTTTTTGAAATGTTTTGTTGGAATGGTGAGATTGCATAATGAAATACCTCTCAGAAACAGATTGGAATTTCTTCACAAATTTACTACCATTTAGATGTGAAAAGATAACTTGTGTCTATCTCAATCTGTGTGATTTAATTCTCACAGTCAAAAGTTTTTAACTACAATTATAAATAATAAACATAAGCCTAATTTTTCTGTTGTGTCCTACTAAATGCCGAGATTAATCAGGAGCATTAAGGTCACCTCGCATTCTCTAGGATCACACTGAGACAGTACCATACTTTAGCTCACCTTTACAGATACAAGATCTATTTGCAAAAATAATGAGAGAAAGAGAATAAAGTCAGAATAGAAGGGAACAACCCAAGTAATTTACTTCAGCTGTTATCAACAGTTTAACCATTTTTTGTAGCTGCAGTAGACACTGAGGTAGTCCAAGGTTCATGATAACTCTTTCTTTATGGTAAATGACATTAGATCAGAAAGTACTTCCAATCTTTCATGATTCATTTCTCTTTCATTTTCTTACATAAATTGTTTCCTAGCATTTTCCTAAACAGAGAAATAATCACTGAGTTAGAGAAGCAGAAAAAAGTAGAAATGCTTTTGAAAATACTGCATCATATATGCCAAACTTGCTATTGAAACAATTATAAATAAAGATGAGTCTCTGTCTTACTGACACTACCTCATTTAAGATGAGGAATAATTGATTTTAACTGATGAGATGAACGTTTTCATCCACCTAGTAATGAGCGAATTAGTAAGACTCCTACCGAGTTGTCCTAAAAAGACACGACATGTTGGAAAGAACTAATTATTGTTCACTCTGGAATACAAATTCCTGCTCATGGTAAGCTGTGATGCTGACTTTGTGTCAGCATGGAGAACAATACAGAGCAGATATCTGGTTATCAAACACTGACACAGTTCATACTCAGCCTGGCCTGATCACTAGCCAAACACTAGCAGTTGAAGTGGACCCAGTTCCCTTCCCCTCAGCCCAAAGAAAGGGAAATGAAAGAAAAAAGTCTTGTGGGCTGGAAACTAAAGCATCCTTAATGAAATAATATCAATAATTAAAATAATAATAATAAACACTATTAATAAGAACATAATAAAATATGTACAAATATACAAAATTGCACACCCCTTTCCTCCCACTTTGATGACTATGTCACAACAGATGCTGCAAAACACATATGGGAAAAGGTCCTGGACTGACAGGAGGGAGGGAGCTGGACTCAGGAACTGGATTCAAGAATGGATTTATCCAAGACAGGGGCAAAAAGTCAGACAAGGTTCTCACTGGATGATGGCTGTCAAAGAAGAGAGCTTGACCCTTGGTACCTCAGTTGTATACTGAGTATGGCATGTATGGGATGGAATACTCTGCTGGTCAGTTTTGGGTCACCTACCCTGTCTGGTCCTCCCTGCAAGAGTGATCCTTTTTTTCCCCTTTCACTTCTGACACTCCACTAGCTTGAGGATGGTCTTGGTTTCTACAAGAAAAAGTATAAGTAATGACCTTTCTGTTTACCAATGCCCAGTGTTATCATAGAATCATAGAATGGTTTGGGTTGGAAGAGACCTTAAAGATCACCTAGTTCCAACCTCCCCTCCATGGGCAGGGACACTTTCCACTAGATCAGGTGGCTCAAAACCTCATCCAATCTGGTCTTGAACACCTCCAATGATGGGGCACCCATGACTTCTCTGGGCAACCTGTTCCCGTGCCTCACCACCTTCACAGTAAAAAAAAAATAACTTCCTAATATCTAATCTAAATCTCCCCTCTTTCAGCTTAAAACTGTTACCCTTCATCCTGTCACTACACTCACTGATAAGGAGCCCCTGCCCCTGTAATCTGCAGGATCCCTTTAAGTACTGGAAGGCTGCCATAAATTCTCCCCAAAGTCTTCTCTTCTGTAGGCTAAACTCCAACTCTTTCAGCCTCTTCTCATATAGGAGGTGCTCCAGCCCTCTGATCGTCTTTGTGGCCCTTCTCTGGACTCACTCTAACAGATCCATGTCTTTCCCATGCTAAGGACTCCAGAGCTGGACACAGTACTCCAGGTGAGGGCTTATCAGAAAGGAGTAGAGGGGGAGAATCACCTCCCTCAACCTGCCGGTCACATTTCTTTTGATGCAGTCCACGATACAGTTGGCTTTCTGGGCTGCAAGCACACATTGTCAACCCTTGTAGAGCTATCCACCAACCCATCCAGATCCTTCTCTTCAGGGATACTCTTAATTAATTCTCTGCCCAGCCTGTTATTGTGCTAGGGATTGCCCGAACCTGGGGTGCAGGACCTTACACTTGGGCTTGTTGATCTTTGTGAGGCTCAATTTTCAAGCCTATCAAGGTCCCTCTGGATCACTTCTAGAGAGAAACACTGAAAAAAATGCATCTGACTTTCAGAGCATGAAGTTATTTAGATGAAGTTTAGACGAAAATTTCGAAAACTGATTCTACTTTAGCTTGGACCAGAACAAATACTGTGCCCTCCTTGGTGGCTTTGACAGTGGCAATCCTTCAGTGAAGAAGGAAAAGTAGTCTGAAATATCCCTGCATGTCCCTTCATGTTTGTTGGTGAATATTTCAGTTTCTTTAAAGGTTCATTTATACCATACTCATCAGCATAGCTTCTGATCTTCTTCCAGTAGTGCATTAGGCAATGTGACAAATATCTGACACATTTTAGTTCTCTCTTCCTCTCCCCGGGGGAGAAAGGCTAAGTGAATATAGATGCACAGGGATAAATTCAGACCTGCTGTAAGTAATTGTGACTCCATTGATGTCAGTAGAGTTGCACCCTACTACTTTTGATTTGAAACTGGAACAGAGAACCACATTGTTCTTTGTAAAATAAAAATAAACAGTATGTGAAGATGTTTCCAAACATTTCAATAATATTATCTAGGACAGATTCTGCCCCTAGTTAAAGCCATACAAATCCATTTGAGCTAATGACATTGTACAACTGTAAAAGGAATCAGCACTTATACATACATACAGCTTACAAATGTCTCTGATTATTAGATACACATTTCTAGATGTACATTGATCAAACTGCAAAACTGCAAGTTTGACCTTTTGTCTTAAAATAGGTCAGTGGACTGAAATGCCTTTGTGTAAACTAACCTTTACAGTTTTTGTGCACTTTTCCTATTGTCAGATGAAAATAGAAAATATTTTTTAACATAATTTTGCAGTATATGTATAGTGTATGGCCAAAGGCCTCCAGATCATGATGGGTATGATGATGTCTTACTTTACTAAGATGAAGGAGAGTGATGGTATTTTTCATCACCCTTTTGAGAGTTTTTAGATGAACTGATGAATGCACTACATTACATTAGATGTATTTTATAAACAAAAAAGGCTTCTATTTCATATGTTGTGTACTCAGTCAAATAGAATCACAGAATCACACAGAATCACTAGGTTGGAAAAGACCCACAGGATCATTGAGTCCAACCATTCCTATCAATCATTTAACCATGCCCCTCAGCACCTCATCCACCCATCCTTGCATAAATTCTGTCTTTGTGTCATTCTTTAACAAAAAAGAGCAGACTGTTTCTTCAATCTGTTTTTCTTCTTCCTCTTAAGACTCATACACAGTTCCTTCATTAAAACATATTCTGCTTCTTTATCATGGCCAGTCATATCTGACAGCCCTAAATACTCATTCCTGGCCTTATGGCCAGCCAGAGTCACAGCACATGGAGCTGTGTAACTTGCTGCTTTAAGCAGTCCCTCACTCCAGCAGAGAGTGAGGCTTCCCAGCACTTCTGCATCTACAGAAGTGTTCTTGATATGATCCCAGTTGTTGATGGAAGCTCTGTGTTTGGACCAAAACACTTGAAAACCGCTATTAGCACTTTGTGTTATGAAGGGAAGACCTTTTGACCAGCATTACCCAGCTTTTAAACACAAATATGTCTTGTTGTTATGTTCCATCTCTGTATTATGATAAGGCTCAACTATATTATGCTCTTTCTGTTGCCTCTCTAGGTTTCAGAAACTCAGGGAGAGAGTTGCTCCCACAGGTTCCAAATGACATGAATTTATTGTGGATGGGTCAAGCCACAGCCTATAGATCTGATTCAATTTTCATTGCAGGAAGTGAAAATTTCTGTAATTTTAAAGGCCTTTGTTTTATGAATGACACTGATTTAACTAAATACAGCTGAAACAAAGAAAAATAGTCTGATCACAGCACTTTTGACACAAAGAATTCATAAGCTCCATTCCTGAGGATGACTTCCTATGGAGACCCAAAAGATTTCTATGGAGGTCTTCTGCTAGACAGCGACAATTCTTTTTTTAGAGGAAAACTACCTAGAGTAATTATGAATATTTTCATGTTAGAGAAGAACAAGACTAAAGTTATCAATACAATTGCTATGTTTTACATCTTGACTCTGAGTGACTTGCAAGTTGCAAGTTACGTTTTCTGAACCAAAGACTTTGAGGTTATCTTTTAGTAATTAGTAATACCACATTTTCTAGAGACAGAAATTTGTCACATTTTTCCTTCACTTGTGGGTTCAGCTATTTTAAGATACCCTTTTTTCCTAACAT
Organism: Phaenicophaeus curvirostris; assembly: GCF_032191515.1. NCBI lineage: Eukaryota > Metazoa > Chordata > Aves > Cuculiformes > Cuculidae > Phaenicophaeus > Phaenicophaeus curvirostris. Next base: position 83,652,825 of record NC_091394.1, on the reverse strand, counting down.
ATTTTCAGTTACCTACCATGGAAGAATTCTTTGATTCCTACATTGACCTATTATTGATCAGAAGTGGTGGTCCTTTCTCCAGCTTCTGGCTTTAGTCCTCTTAGCTGGGAGCAAGGCTTCATAAAATTGAAACAATAAATATCTTATATCTACATAACACTTGAATCCAAAAACAGTTTAAAAAGCAAGGATGAATTCATTTACCACCAAAATGCCAACCACCTCTGGGGTGGAACACATGGTTCTTATTTTCACAGAGCTAAGCAGCTTTTTAACAGTACAAAACAACAGTACGTTATAGTTTAAGTCATGAAATGAAGAATAACCCTGCATCCAATTGAAATGTAAGATTAAACTTAGATGGGGGGAAAATAATTACCCAAATTGGTAAAATTATCAGAATACAAAAGACTAACCATGTTATTCTGGCACAGTAGGCCACCAAAAAACTAAGAATTGAGTGTGGTAAGGCATATAAATTTTAATTACATCTAAAAACTGTTATCTTCAGTTAGATTAAATATTTTTCAGCAAAATGATTTCTTGTTAAAAAATGTTGTTCCATCAATATCTAGCCTTTTTGTGGAAAGTACATGCCACTTAGACAGGAAAGTTTTTTTTGAGTCTACTTTAGAATTTCTGATCAAAAAGAGGCTGAGCCAGAACTACTAGTAACCTGACTTTTATGCATATCCCCCAGGATGTGGGAGAATGAAATTCAAGTCCCTGTTTATATTACTTCATAGTGTAGATTTGGACCTGGGTTTCCAAGGTCCCAGAGGAATGTCCTAAATTACTGGACTTGAAGCTATTCCGATCATGTTTTCTTCTTATTCTCCCATGGAAAAAAACACAAAAATTGAAAGGTTTTGGGTTTGGCTCAGTGTAGAATGTGAATTTTGCAATTTCAAAAACTTTCCTGGAACAGGAAAGTTTTTTTCCGCCCAGTTCACCTCCCGCTGCAACATATTCCTTTGCAATAAGATTAGAAGCTATGAATTTGTTGCACTATTTTGTTAGAGGAAAGAAAATCACTCTGTAGGGTTCATGTGCATTTATAATATACTGTAATGCTTCTGTACATTCATTTATTTAGTTTATGCATCAGGCTAGGTCATCAGAAAACTTAATCTGGAAGTTAGAAAATTTCTAGCAATCATAGTAATCAACTTTTAAAATATGCTTAAAATAAAAATAACATGAAGACACACCTACCTGTTCCTAAGGCGGATTTAATTACCCTCTAAAAGAACCTAATTACAATAGCCATAAGGTGGACGCTACAACATAGATGGTCCTTTTCATCCCCATTCCTTCAAGGACTAATAATGCAACAATCCCTGACAAAGAAAACCTCACAATCTGCTCTTCTGGCTCTTCTGGGCAGGTTAAGAAGTCAGAAGACATTCTTGTAAAGGAGGTGCTATCACTCGCTTTTGCTTTTGGCAATCACTTCCAATAATATTTATGTTCTGATAGATGCCACTCCTGATACTTGTAAGATCCAATATCTTTTTTCTATGAGACAACCAAAAACTAGATTTAAGACTGCTTACCTGTTTCAAATACCTCCAGGTCTCATGGCAACAAAATTCTACCACTAATGAGTAATGTTAGACATTCTTCCACTCTATTACCAATATACTGAGCCTTCAGCTCTAATGAGGTCTATTGATTCCTGCAGAATTGTGATCTTTGTTAATCTGTCAAATTAATTAGGTTTCTGTTGTATTACTGAAAGAGGTGGCACACAATTTTGAAGAAATATCTGTTACTTTCAGCAATATAAGTATTGCCCGCTATATGGTCACTAAAGGTGCTAAGCCCAGGAACTGTGACGTTGATGGACAGATTTCACTAAGATTTGTATGAGCTCAAAAAATTTGTGTAACTTCATTGGCAAGGAAGCCAAGCATTGAAGAAACTTGAGTCTAAAGATTCCTCAAGTCTCTTTTTCTCTTAAGGCCAACTTTTATGAAAGTCAATGGGAGGCTAGTTTCCAACAAAATTAATGACTGCATATTAATGGTTGTTCAGAAAATTGAATTGTTTGGTCTTTGAGGAAGACACTAACCCTTTCTATTGTATTTGGACCACAGGAAGAGCACTAATGTTATTCAACGAGGTAGGAATAATGGTCTAAGGAAAAAAATTCACAACATCTAGTAACAAGAAAAAAAATTGTCAGAATGCTTAGTTAAAGAACAACCAAAAAGGAATAATAGCATACAAAACCCCTCAACATAAATCTTGTTTCTAGCCTGATGGGCTAGATACAGAGGCCTTTATAGTTAAATCAAATTCAACTGCATTCATTATTCATATACTCACATGTATATCTAAATGTAATATGTATAAAAAGTCCATACCAACATGAAAATACATTAGATGTTCTTGTTAAGAATAAACAAACATTGCCTTGTTTGGCAGAATTTTCAAATGCATATTGCTTCCTTTATTTATTTTTTTATTACAATAAAAATGTGTTTTGTATTAAATCTATTGTTATAAAGAAATTAAACCCTGAAATCTGCCAGTGTGGCTTTTTTCCATAAAGCGGAAAAAAAAGCCCTCTTCTTTTAGATACTTGAAAACATTCAAAATCTGAAAATGAAAAGACCAGCCTCTGCGTAGAAAATTACTCCATAAAAATAAAAAGAATTCTTCTGTGTGAACTTAAATGGTTTAAAAGCAGAACATAGCAGAAGAGAATAGCATGCATGGTCATAAAGGGAAACAGAGGGTTTAAGTCAATCTTTACAGATGTATCAGAGTAGTTCAGGAAGAAAAATAATAAAAATAAAGAAATTGGAGGGAATTTCACAAAGATTTGGGTCTGATTCACCCTTCCTGGTGCCAAGATTGTTTTCTTGAGCCTGTGCTTCTAAGGAAATTCCAAGAAATTCCTTACAAAAAAAGTTTTCTCCTTGACCTGCTCCTTAGTTTTGAACAACAGGGACAAAATTTTATGGCCTGTATTGAGGGGTTTGACTTGCAAGGCCTGAGCTTCCAAACTTTACTAATCAGAGCACTTTACCCCTTCATCTTCTTCTGTGGTTCAACCTATACTTCAGACTATGCCTTGCTGTTTTCCAGTGTCTATCTACATTTTATTATCTTTAATTCTGTGTAGTAGGTTATATAACACTCAGTCATATCAAGCAATACTTAAGATACTTGTCCGCAAAATACTTCACACGTACCTAATAAAAGGCAATTCTAACTCCAGAGAGCAAAACATTAAAAGTCATACTAGAGTGAGAGAAAAAATGCAATCCTACAAGTTGCCTTGTCCAAGATCCCAGGGCTGGCCATTAGCAAAGTCAGAAATGGCATCTTGTCTCCAATGCCCTTGAACACTGCCTGGCTTCTCTTACCACCTGATTTCTCTTTTCTTTCTCAGGAACTTTCTCAGAGGCTGCTATACATGCCCCTGTACATCTAGTAGAAGAATAAATGACCTTTAAGGTCCCTTCTAACCCAAACCATTCAAAAACATTCAGACATAATGAGCCCGGTCACTTGTCAAAGAAGAAATGGTCTATGTGTTCAGAGGCAAAAGAGATATTGAGTAATCACCAAATGAACATATATCTTGCTAGATGTTTCAGATTTTTTTTTCGGGACACATAATTGGTGACTTGGCTGATAACAGAATAGGACAGACTACACATCATTTACTTAAACTTTAGAAAAACTTTTCACAAAATGCCTGTTGGTGAGATAGTAAGGTCATTGGTGATGGCATCAGTATCAGGTAGGTAAAAAGGCATAATAGTGAGCTGTGTGGCAACATATAGACAGTGTAAATATGTGTGAAGGAGAGATGTCAAGTAGAAAGCAAAAAGTGAATGGCCTTTATGACTTTGATATGATGTATCGGGACCAGTTCTGTTTAAATAAGTTTCTTTAAATGAGTTTCGATTTAGTGCTTACGTGTGTCTCCTCACTACAAACTGAGTCACTGTAGCGTCCTGCATCACCATCATCCAGCCATGCTCAGGTTTAAGTAAAATTGCCAAACTTCCAATGGTTATTAGGGAAAAAAATTAAAAAGAAAAAACAATATGGGCGCCAACCATATTTAAGGTACAGTTCTTAAAAATTTTAGAATACTGATGCCTAGTTTCCTCTGCACCCATCTTCCTGTGGCTTCACTGTAGCCCTAGACACTATTTTTTTCACTCTTGCCACTGATTGTGACAGCCCAGGGCTGTCACATGGCCCTTTCATGTGAGTTGTGGTGTTCTGATGTGGCTGGAGGTACCACTCTGTGGAGGGATTACACATTTATTTGTATTTCACAAGGTTCTGGCTAGGACAGGACCAAAATCTGGGTGTTCCTGGCTGCTATAATGGCCTTTTGAAGCTGTAGATTGTAGAAATATGAGACATCTGTGTGGTGGCTTCAGAGCGCACATCCCAAGCTCTGTCTTCAGTCTAGGATAGTTAGTAAGCCACCATAGTCAATGTACCATAGATGCCAGTAGCAGACACACATTGTGAAATGTTATTGTCATTCACTGTACATTATTCTACTTGCTTAGTAGTTTGAAAGTCTGCCTACTTTCAGCTGGTTATGATCTCAGCTGAAAGCAGTCTTTAACATGAGTGGGAAATTATGTTTGTGTTCAAAGCCGCTCATATACTACAAAATGTTTTACCTGTGTCCACACTGCAACTGTGCAAATGTTGGAGTTTCTGCTGTCAGACTGGACTATGCTATAACAGGAAGACAGGTTCTTATGTCCGAGGAGGTATAGAGATACAGACAAGGACCTATTACAGGTTGTCTTCCCCCATAATGCAGAAGGAGGGACTTCCAGAATTTGTTAACTGATGGAGGGAAGAAAATCATTGAGCTGAACTTAGATGGATAGCTCTCAAGGGAGGATGCACCAGCAGTAGGGAGCAGAGTTTATGGGATGGAGATTTAGACAAAGCAGATTAAGCCACCTCCAGCATATCCTTGCAGATCTGATTATGGGGTAGCACAAAGATGGCATAAAACCAAATTTTCCTTTCCTTATGGGCAGATCTTGAGATTGTCCTAGAAGTGAGGAAAGCATTCCTGAATAGGATTAGCCTGTGCCTGGTCTTGAACAATTTTCTTCCAGCCAGTTCGTAGCATGCTCTTTTTTTCATCTCACATAAGATCTCCACATGTATTATCCTTTGCAAGACAGAAGAGACAGAACTTAAATGAAATCCAGTCTCAAACACAATGGGGATGTTCTAGCGAGCATGGTGGCCCACCCAGATTTTGGAACTCTCTAGTTTGCAGTTTGAAGAACTTTGGTATGGGAAATATAAATTTTGACTAAATAAATAAGGTCAAAGCCTTACTGCTACATAAGCTGGTGTAAGGGGCCTGGTAAACTCTTGCTATCGCCTTCATGAAGCCAAAGGTTCAATCTTGCTTAATATCTCTCAAAACAGATGACAAACATCAAAGACAAAAAAATAATCTGCTAATTAGCTTAACTGATTTGGACTCTGGAAATGGGTTATATTTAGTTTCCTACCCTTCCAATGACTTTGTTTTCAACCTGGTACTAGTCACCCGAGGTGTTCTAAGTCACCTTTAAAACAATTATATGTATGTCTTCATTATAGATGTCAAAATGTCTTAAAGACTCATTTCACTTCCTGGCAGGGGAAATATTCATACTTATACTAATTTTGGCAATCTATTGTTGCCACACTGAAAGTGTGTGATCTTTTGACCTCTTCCCCATTCTTAGGTATGACTCAAGTCCATGCTGACTAGGTATGGAATTACTGCACTGGATAAAATATAGAACAGGTTGCTTGCTTGCATGCACTGGACAGAATTTAGGAGGAAATTGCCTGATTCCCTATGGGACCTTGATGTAAAGAAACAGAATCAAAGAATAATTCTGAATTAAAAAAACATACTAAAAATGTTCTGCTATGATGAAGGGCACAGAAGTGACAGGGCCTGACTGACAGGCCTAAAACAATATAGGTGAACCATAGATTATCTGTGTTGCATTGGCACGTGTACTCTTTAATCTGTAACTTTTCACATTGCTGTTATCAGTAGAATTGTGCTGTGCTGTTCTTCATACAGAAAGTGTGAGAAAACATATCATAGTTGGCATTATCAGTAGAATTTGGCTATGCCACCTTAATTGTAGTTTCTCTAAGCATACCCAGGATGAGAAAAAGACCATCAACACCTCGGCTGACCAATCAGCATGAGTATGAGTGCTCTGTGAGATGAGAGGAACTGTGCAGGAATGCTGCACCTCAATAGGCCCCTTGGTTTGAAAACAAGAGATATCCAGCTGCCTCCTTATCTCTTCTCTTGGGGTCATGGCATTACTCTGGGGCAGGGGTGGAAATGACCAGAAGAGACCAGAGACTCTGTGATTTTAGAATTATGTGAGTTGTTTATTTAATGATATAAAAACCAGACCGTTTGCAGTGATCTTTGGAGACCTCACCTGCAAGAGGACACACTGTGTAGGACCCCCCAGTTGCTCTCCAAATCTTTACTGCAAAAAGGGGCTCTCACGGCAATGACAGATCTGGATGATGATGATAGGGAAATTTGTGATGTAACTTTCTTAATTACTATACTTATTCTTTTGTAGTAATGAATAGATACATTGCCTTTAAAGCTATTACATTTAACCTGTCACTACCAGGTTATTAGTCACTACCAATAACTCGTTACCTTTCTTGTTTTAATAAATTAATTAAAACTTGATTTCACAGACTATTCAAGAGTTTAGGCTTTTATACTGACCGCACTTTGTGCTTAGCACTCTGTAGTAAAACAGGCATCACTTCCCTGTTTGAAGACCAAAGAATAGGAAGATAGCTAGATTACTAAAACATAAGTGTAGGAGCCATCACTGGAGAATTTCAGACTGTCATTCCTTCTCTTTTGGGACAGGATCCAGATAGCAGAGATAGTACCATCTTTTGTCTGAAGATTTTTTTAAAAACACTTCCAAAACAATTTCACAAATCATCTTAGAAGTGCCACAGATGAACAGAATTATTGCCTGTTAGGAACATGATACTTACTTGCTACGAAAAAACCAAAGTGAGAATACTAGCAATTCTAGTTGAATATTTCTGGTGTATGCTGGTGCCTTCATCAAAACCAGAGAAAGTACTTTGAAGGGAAAAAAAATAAAAGGAGAAGAAACAACAGAACAAAAATCTTAGATGTTAATGAGCAGTTTTCTGGTTTGTTTTCCAAGAGACTCAAGCATGATTAAGCTGAGCAGACATTCCTTGGACAGAAGGCAAACTTTTATAACCAGACAGAACACTGACATTGTTGGAAGACAATACTTTAGAAAGAGAGGCTTTGAGTGTGCAAATAACATAACAAATGACATTCAACCTTCTGTGACATCTTTATTAAAACTTTACAGGTCAGCATATCTTGAATTTTGAATAAACATGTAGTCATATATATGCACACACAAATACTTGAATCTTTTGTTTTGTGGTACTGCTTGTCCTGGTTCTGTTTAGTTCTCTAACTGTTGGCTTTGCTTTGTGCCATGTTTACTAAAAGTTCTTTGCTGAAGTTATTGAGAGTAGTTGAAAAATATGTCTAGGTGTCTTGAATAAGTAGAATTCATGTATGTGTCTTTGTAAGAATCGAAATATTTTATAAATCCTGTTTTGAAAGGGGGCTGAACATGCCTATAAATTTACAAATTATCTGTCTTTGTTCATACCATAGCTTCAATTCACTATTCATAGCTGGCGTAAAGGACTTCCACTAGAGTAGGTAAAAGCACTTCCCTCTATTCTCAGGTGAATATTTTCATCTTTATAGACTCCTTTGGCAGTAATTAATGTAACTAAAAATATCTGCATCCAGGTTGGAAGTCTCATTTCCCCAGTCTCTCTGTAAACAACAAAGGGACAGTTTTATCTAGTGGGTGTTGCATACCGTGTTAATTAACTGTAGTGACTGCCTAGGAAGTTCAGTAAAACTAGCATCCTTTACTTAAGCAAGACAGTCATATGCCTGCAACTGGGGTATGAGAATTTTCCTGAGTGTTTGCTATTTCACTGAAACATATATTTCTTCTTCTGTTTTCCTCTCTTTCTTTACTTCATACTGAAATTTAATTCCTTAGCTTGTCAGACAAATGTAATAAGACCTCATTATTTCCAATTTTTAAGGGTAATGTATCCATGAAAAGGATGTATCTGGAGTATGTAAGAGTGTGTCACATTATATTTTAGGAAAGCTCCTCAGGAAGTACCAGAGGAGAATGATTTGAAAGGAGTTGTCAAACAAAATTCTTATATGGTAAGAATAGTAAGTTCCATAGTAACTGATTATACATTTCTTTTCTTTTTATCCTGATGGACATCAACATGATTAACAGATATCCACAGCATTTCTGAGAAATCATCAAAAGCCATCAGACAAGTAAGCACATTATCTGGATTAAATTCCCACTAAAGGAAAAATAGTAATTGAACCATAGAGCTGAGAATAATTGAGCCAGGATACTGAGGGCACCTAGACAGCAAATTCAAATAATGCAAGTAATTGATAGCATTATGGTAGTATTATAAAAATCAACTTAGAATAAAACATTTTTATTATCTGAGTACAGGTAAATTCTTGACTGGTTTAGCCACTTCTAGTAAAACAAATGTTGATTTAGTAGGTTTTGTAATAAGTCTGTGTTAGAAATAATTTGCTTAATTACTCTAGGCTTAAGAATGATAAGAAGATTCAATGGTATGGGTTTTTTTCTTCCTCATATTAAAAGTCTACAGAGAAATTTCTAAAGGTAAATGAATTGCAACATCCAAAATCATATGTGTAAGATATCTTCAGCTTTTCCTAAGAAGCTGGTTTGATTTTCATATTTATATTGGCTACGGGTAAGATTCATGTAAATCCCGAAGGTCTGAAAACCAGACCCCAAAATTACACTGAGGTATTGAGACAGCGCAAGTTAAAAATTGTGAATAAGAGCTATAAAGTGCAGGAACACTTGGTGTGTTTTATGGACCCAGTCATTCAATGAAAGCTGAGGCTCTGACTTTTTTTTTTTTAACCTGAAAGTTGCTATGGGAGAAGCAGACAGCTAAAGGTAGGTCTGACCATTGGGTCAAATCTCTGAGCTCATCCCATATGTGCTGGCTCTTGAAACAGAACGAGTGGAACTTCCTGTACAGACACACTAAACTGAGAGCACAACAGTGGGACCTCTGCACATAAATGATACAGATACATTAGCGCTGTGCCCTTTCTGCCCTAAATTAATGGTGGCCAAGGGTCAGTGTAGTTCTCACAGCTGTGTTGAGACCATTGCCATTTGGAGACCCTTGCTGTGGCCTGGATGTGTCTGTCTTCAATTGGAAATGAAAACCTGAGAACCTATCTTGAAGCAAAGTCACTCCTTCAGCTGTTCCACCAAAAGAAGGATGTCAAAATGTTTCCTTTCTTTATTTCATTCTTCCCATGTTATGATTTGGTGATCAGAGCATCAATCTGAGGTGTAGAAGATCAAGATTAAACTCCTCCTTTTGTCTGAACTTGCCACAGTCACATTCTATACAACTGCTAAAACCAGGAGTTGAGAAAATGCATGTCAAGTTACGCTCTTCACCTCTCTTCTTCAAACTACAATGACCAAATATTTATTGTCTAAGACTGTGAGCACTGATCTACATCTTATTGGTTAAGACACGAATTTTAGCTGAGTATTAGCCACTGGTCCAATGGTTTGGATTCACTTAAATCTTAATTTATAATACTTATGTTTAAGTTGAAACAAGGACTGAAATACAATTCTCTGCCTTGTCAGATGAGTTCTTGCAAGCACACATTAGTCTAATAGAGCCATAATCACACACTCCTCTGCTCTAGCCCCATGAGTGTTCAATTATTCCATGGAAATTTACAGACTTTGAACAGAACAGGGCTGAGAATGTCTTGCTGTGGAATATTTTATATCCTGGTCACTATATATTCACTAGGAAGGTAGGACGCACAGTTTGAAGTCTCCCTAGGTAAGTGAGGTCACTGAATTTGTATTTTTCATGTATTGAGGAGGATCATTGCCACTCACCCATTCAATAACTTGAACACTAAACCCCAGATGTTTGGGGTTTTTTTTGTCAAGTCTAAAGAGTGTGTCTTCTTTAAAAATATCTTGACTGCAGATCTTGCCGATGAAATATAATGTTGGTCCCTGTTAGATTTTTGTGCGTAACTGCCCAGGCCTTGTGCAATTTCAGGTCTGTGCAGGGTTTTCAAAACCACACTAAGACATCCATAGACTTGCAGTGTCTCATAGACGAACACCTGTGGAGAGAAAATTAAAATTATTGGCATTTGGTGTTGGGTAGGCATAGATACAAAAGCCTTCTGGTAGTGATAGACTTTCAGCTGGTATTGGCTCACTAAGGTTTTTATTTTACACTGGACACTAGAGCTGTACTGTATGCCAGTTCTCTTAATAACAGAATAGAATCAGGCACCAATATAAAAGTAAAAAAAAATTGTTAGAAATACAAGTCCAATATGATTGATTATATACACTGGATGAATGTACAAAATTAATGTTATGAGGATATGAAAGGTTATATATCAAATACTGTGTAATGAGAATACAACACATTTACAAATTAATCTGATCATAAAGGAAAAGCTCAGCACACATCCTAATTACTAATAGTAAACTGTGATGACCTGTAGTTCCCACTCAATCCAGGCAGTGTTTCCAACGTAAGAGGAAATAAATTAAGTTTGACTGTGTTTTCATTTACAAGTGTGTGAAGCAGGTGATGTTCCATAAAAAATGATGTGGCCAAGTTAGTAGTGTTTTGGGATAAGAAAGTGATCCCTGAAGTGTTTTGTTATATCTAAATCAACATTTATAAGAGATGTGTTAAAAGAATCCCTCTTGAATAACATTATCCTTAATTTCTTTGTCTGCATTCAGATGCTGTCAGAACAAAAGGAATGTAAAGAAAAATATAACTCCAGACCTGCACCAGTAAGAGCTATTGCCTAAATACAAGACATGGAAATGAAAAAAGACCCGAAGTATAACAGAAAGACAATAACATTCTAAAAAATTTCTCTGTTTTAGGGACAGGCAGACTGAAAAAAATAGGTTTTCACACCTCTAAAAGCAGATTGTTCATCCTCTGCATTACGAAATGAGGATGCTAATCACCTTTGGCTTCAGCAGAAACTTCAGCCTGAATGAAGGGTGACAAATAACCCTTGGTGAGAATTTTCCTTTCTAAAAGTTTACCAGTGGAGTACGAGAACTGCTTTCACTTCAAATGAAGATGCTTCTGGCACAGGTACAAGTCTGTCCTCTTCCCTTCAGGAAAGCTTTACAGGTGACAATTGATTTCTTTGGCAATGAGCATGCTGACAGGATACTGTATCTGACACATGACAAGGAAAATGCACATATATTTTTCTGGCACATATATATGTGTGCATATATATACACAAAGTTGCCTGAGAAACAGGTGGGTCATCAGACATTGTTGAAATCTGAAATATCTTCATAAATTTGGGCTTACTTTTGTTCCCAAACTGGCAAGAATCCCTGACTAATAGGAATACAAAATGTTGTGAGGGCAATTAATCTTGTGAAATTTGTCATTCTTTTTAGCTAAAACCTCATTAAAAATTCTGTCTTTGAAATTACTATATTTTATGATATGCTTTTATGGAAGGAGGTGTCCCTTAAAGTGTATGTAAAAGGATTTATTGACAGACAGTGAACCCTTCACCACAGAATCTGAAATGCATTGAAAAACCTCCAAACTAGACTGGACAATGTTTCATGTTGCTAGTAAACACTAAGGAACTACATTGTACAGCATAAAGGCAAGAAAGCAACATTATGGCTGATGTCCCTTCCTTAGCTCTTATTGGGTTATAAATCATGAATGAAAAGAAGATTGATTTTTTTATTATTGTTAAGTTTCCACATTAAATATGGCCATTGATTATGAAAGTAAATGATAAAACCTAGGTAGGATATGCTATGTCTTATTAAAATGTATTTGGCACTGTTCAAGTATAGTTTGCCAAGTAATATGCCCTAGTATTAATGTCTGGTATTCTATAGATTCTGTATAGGCTTTACTTGGAATAAGATGTAACAAACTTTCTAGGCTTTGATTATGCATTGACCAGTGGCTTGTAGAGCAGATACTGATGGAGGTGATGAAAGCTTCTTAATTGCTGATGTTTTCAAACACATAAAAATGATCCAATAGTCTGGACATGTCCTGTAACTCCAGAAATACTTTGAGAAGCACCGTGAGATGTTTGCCAAAGATATAGACATTGACAAATAAGTCTCCTTTGAGCGTGTGAGTTCACTGACACTCAGGCATTCAGTTAAGCCACTGGGAAACAGGGACAGCTTGTAAGCACCAGGGATAGTGGAACTGCTAGACTCATTTGGTCATGTCCAGAATGAGATCATGTGTCTTGATCTCATTCAGAATACGATTATTTTTGGTTTGGGTGTGGCTTGAGGACTGAATGTCAGGAAATGTAAGGGGGAAAAAAGGACAGTGTGGAAGAAAACAAATGGGGAATTTTGAAACAGAATCAAAGACAAAACAATCAGCACAGAAGGGTGCATGTTGGTTTTCACTTGCTGAGTCAAAAGTGCTTCTGAAAAGGATCAAAAGAAAAAATACTTCTAATTAAGTTAATTCTTTATACATAATACTACAACTACCTACATCTCAGGAGAATTTGGACCCCTGTTGAAAACGAGCCGTTATCTAAGCCTTGTTAATGCCACTTCACAGTCACAGTTGTCTTTATAGCTACTGTTACGTTTACAGTACATATACTGCATAGAAAAACACATGGAGCTTCTCTGGTTTTCACTGATATAAAATAAGGTTTTAAAAGTACTCATCTACCTGTAGAGGTGCACCTATACCAAAATTTAGAGGCAGTATAAAACAACTTAATTTTTCAGAGCTTACACTGGTCTTGCTGTGGGCAGGCTTATTTTATTGTGTGGTCTGAGAGTACATTTTTTAGCTCTGGGGGTGAAATCAATAAGGTGAAATTAAACATATGCTTGAAGACATGCTATCAAAATAGACGTTTGCGTTTGTGCAATTGAGGGAAAGTCCACGAACCATGCACTCTGACTGAGATCTAACCAACCAGAATGAGTCACTATGTTTTTGTGATGATCTTTAAGTACATAAAAGAATGGGGAAAATAAAGTCAAGAGAAGAAAAGAAACTAAGAATCTAATGATCATGAGGAAATTTTAGTGTTTGATAGTCATCTTTTAAACTAGATTATGGAAAAATCAAATAATTTGAGGGAGATTTGTTCTGACTTGAAATTTCTTTCTGTAAACAAATATCTTTACTTTTTGGCTGGGTGTTTGGCAGAACATCCTCTGAGGAAAAAGTCAGAGTTGGCTGATTCATTTTCTGTGGTGTTACACATTGATTTGTCAGTCCAAGGAAGTGTTCTAGTTCACCGTATTTTCTATTCTTCTCCTATCGCTAACACTGTTGTGTAAGGGTCAGCGCAAGTCCATTGCTCCACAGATGGGAGCTGATTCAGTGGTCTTGCCATCCAGGAGCACTGATGGAATTACTTCTACTAACTACTCTGTTCGTCAGATAATGTTAGACATCTTTCTTCCCATCCTTCCTCTGCCATTCGGCAGCTAGCTGTGGATGAATGGCAACAGATCAGAAAAAGCAAATGGTCACCAAGAATATTAAGTATCATTAATAGGCATATCCCTAGTTCTTATTGTATCTTTAATTAACAGATGGCCCCTTTCTCTCTGCATGGTTGTGTGCCGGAAGAACATACTTCTCCTGTGGTTTATTGCAGAACTGCAGTTCGATTTGCACCATGACCCACTTGGTCCGGAGGAGAAAGGGGATACGGAATGTCAAATAATGTCTGCATCTATGGCTTGAACACAACAGAAGCCTACGGGTTTGTGGACAACTGTAACAGTAAAAAAGAATGTTTTTTTCCTGTAACTGCTGAGGCTCTTCAGAGTGAATGCAGTGAGCATAGGGCAGGATCTGCACCAGCCCACCCTGCTTCCTGTGAGCTAGGCACGGTGCTCAAGTTTTTGCCATCATCTGCTATGGACTGCAGGGTTTTGGCAAAGTCACGTAACCTCATAACGTACTAACAGTAATGCAGATCACTTCAATTAATAAAGATAACTTTGCTTCTGTTGGCAAATTGTCATTTAAACAGAGTGTGGGAGGGGGAGATAGAGAGATTCCCATTAACCTGTGTTTTGAAACTACTTAGACCTTTTTCCAAAGGGGTTACAATTTGTCATTGATAAATGATGTTCTGTAAATCCCAGAATTAATTATTTAAATTCCATTAACTTAATAATAGTATGCAACAAGTCTGCCTGCACAGCCTTTTAGCTTTTCTTCTTTTTATTAAATTGGTGTTTTGATTGATTTGGGTTATTTTAACACGGCATAAAACTAGGTCTTAGGCCACGAACCTGAAAAAACCTTAGCAGTCTTTATAAACTCAGGATAGTATTTTGCACTGAGAGTGAAATGCAATAACCCACAGCTGAAAAGGAGGGATCCTGCTTGCTCTTCCCTTCTCTTCCAAATCATCCTCTTTCTTCTCTTGGTTTACTTTAACTTACTTGACTTTATTCATATAAATCCTCAAAAAGATTCATAGAATTGTTTAGGTTGGAAAAGACTTTTGAGATAATCAGGGCAACCTAATCAAGTCCAATCCTTAACCTAATGCAGTCAAGTCCACCACTAAACCAGTCCCTAAGCACCACATCTCTGCAGTCTTTAAAATGTCTTTTAAAATACCTTCATTTAATTTAAGGTATGAGAAGCCAGGTTCTGCACAGTGAGCTGAACTGACTAACAGAGGATCTGTTAACTGTGTGGGGTGATGTGGATAGGCAGCAGGAAAGCACAGTTTAGGAGTGTGGAAGATGGGTAAAAAAGAGCTGATCTGGATCTCCCTCATTTGGCGATGCCAAAGCGTTTACATGTTGGCCACAGTGTGTACAGCTTCATAATTCATTCCCAGAACCAGCTCCCATTAATACCAATAGGACTCGACTCAGCTTGTCTATGGGATCTGAATACTTTCAGGATGCAGAAAATCACTTCCTGGTATAATCTTTGCAAATTCTCTGCTTGCTAATGTAATTTGTCTCCCCTCAGTCTTCTCAAGGTTAAACAACCCCAGTTCCCTCAGTCGCTCCTCATAAGACTTGTTCTCCAGCCCCTTCACCAGCATTGTTGCTCTTCTCTGGACACACTCCAGAGCCTCAAAATCCTTCTTGTGATGAGGGGCTCAGAACTGAACACAGGATTTGAGCTGCGATCTCACTGGTGCTGAGTACAGAAGGAGAATAACCTCCCTAGACCTGCTGACTACGCCGTTTCTGATACAAGCCAAGATGCCATTGGCCTTCTTGGCCACCTGGGCACACTGCTGGCTCATGTTCAGTCAGCTGTCAATCAACACTCCCATGTCCTTCTCCTCCAGGCAGCTTTCTAGACAGACTTCTCCTAGTCTGTAGCACTGCATAGGGTCGTTGTGCCCCAAGTGCAGGACCCGGCACTCGGCCTTGTTAAACCTCATGCCATTGGACTCAGCCCAGGGGTCCAGCCTGTTCAGATCCCTTTGCAGAGCCTCCCTACCCTCCAGTAGATCGACTCTTCCACCCAGCTTAGTGTCATCTGCAAACTTGCTAAGGGCGCACTCGATGCCTTCATCCAGGTCATTTATAAAGACATTGAACAGGGCTGGACCCAGCACTGGGCCCTGGGGAACCCCGCTTGCAGCTGGCCTCCAGGTGGAGTTAACTCAGTTTACCAGCACACTCTGGGCCCGGCCATCCAATCAGTTTTCCACCCAGGGGAGCGTTTGCCTGTCCAGGCCAGAGGCTGACAGTTTCTCAAGCAGAATGCTGTGAGAAACTGTGTCAAAGGCTTTACTGAAGTCCAGGAAGACCACATCCACAGCCTTTCCCTCATCCAATAGGCGGGTCACTTTGTCATAGAAGGGGATCAGGTTAGTTTGGCAAGACCTGCCTTTCATGAACCCATGTTGACTGGGCCTGATCACCTGGTTCTCTTGCATGTGTTTCATGATAGCACTCAAGATCATCTGTTCCATGACTTTTCCTGGCACTGAGGTCAGACTTTCAGGCCTGTAGTTTCCTGGATCCTCCCTCAGGTCCTTCTTGTAAATGGATATAACATCAGCCAGCTTCCAGTCCAGTGGCACTTCCCCAGTCCGCCAGGGCTGATGGAAGATGATAGAAGGGGGTTTGGCAAGCACATCTGCCAGACCCTTCAATACCCTCAGGTGGATCCCGTCCAGCCCCATAGACTTGTGAGTGTCTAATTGACCAAGCTAATCTCTAACTGCCTCCTTTACATCCAATAAAGACTGAATATTCTCCTTGGTCCTCCTTTTATTGTTGATGTATTTGTAGGAAGTTTTTTTGTTATCTTTCACAGAATTGGCCAGTCTGAGTTCTAGTTGGGCTTTAGCCCTCCTGATTTTCCCTCTGCATGATCTCACTTCTTCCCTGTAGTCCACCCAAGATGCCTGCCCCTTCTTCCAAAGCTCAAATACATTCCTCTTCCTTTTGATGTCTACACAGATCTCTCCTCCCAACCAAGTTTTTTTTTTCCCCTGCATCTCCTTTTCCAGCACATGGGGACGGCTTGCTCCTGAGCTCTTAGGATTTCCTTCTTGGAGAGCACCCAGTCCTTGTGTGCTCCCTTGCCCTTAAGGACTGTCCCCCATGGGACTTTATTAACCAGCCTTCTCAACAGTCCAAAGTCTGTCCTCTGGAAGTTTAAGGTGGCCATCCTGCTAATCCCCCTCCTCACCTCATCTAGAACTGAGAATTCTACCATCTCATGATCATTTTGTCCCAGGTGTCCTCCAGCCGTCACATCCCCCACAAGGCCTTCTCTGTTCACAAACAGCGGGTCCAGGAAGGCACCTTCCCTTGTCAGCTCACTCACCAGTTGTGTGAGCAAGTTGTCTTCCACGCACTCCAGGAACCTCCTAGACTGCTTCCTTTCTGCTGTATCGTACTTCCAGAAGATATCTGGTAGATTAAAGTCTCCCACAAGGAAAAGAGCTAGCAATCTTGAGACTTCTCCTAATTGTTTGTAGAAGAGCTTGTCAGCCTCTTCTTCCTGGCTGGGTGGTCTATAACAGACTCCCATCACAATATCTGCCTTTTTGTGGGCTCTTCTGATTTTTACCCACAGACACTCAATCCTGTCATCACCATAATCAAGCTTGATGATATCAAAGCACTCTCTAACACAGAGGGCTACCCCACCACCTCTCCTACCCTTCCTGTCCTTCCTTAGGGGTTTATATCCCACCATAGCAGCACTCCAGTTACATGAGTCATCCCACCACGTTTCCAGTGTGGCAACTATGTCATGCTCTCCTTGCCCCACAACACCTTCCAGTTCCTCCTGATTATTGTGCATGCTGCATGCATTGGTGTAGATGCACTTCAGCTGGGCTATTAATCCCACAGCTGTCATAAAGGGAATAGTCTTCATTCCCAAATGACTGGTCCTTAGATTATCTAGCTTATCAGAGCCATTTACATCTTTTCCATCATGAGATGTACTCGCCCCCACTTGCTCTGAAGTGACACACTGGAGGTCCTCACCAGTACACGATCTCTCAGGTACTGGAGAGCCAATTCCAGGCTCATGCCTGTCAAGCCTGGCTTCATCCCCCTCCCCCTTCACATCTCATTTAAAGCTCTATTAATGAGCCCTGCTGGATTTTTGTCCCCTAGAGGACAAGCATGCCCTATCCCTGGAAAGGAAGCATGGAGGTGTGTAGGCCAGTCCATGGTCAAAGAACCCAAAGTTTTGCTCCCCACACCAGGTTTGGAGCCGGGTATTAATTGTCTGATTTTTCTTGCTCTCTCCCTCTTCATTCCTTGTTATTGGGATGCTGGAGGTAAACACTACTTGTGCCCAGAGCCCTTCACCATCCTTCCCAGGGCCCTGAAATCCCTCTTAATTGCCCTCAGTTTCTTCATCTGGATATCATTATTGCCTACTTGGAATACTAACAGAGGGTAATAACCTGTAGGCTTTAGCAGGGAAGGAAGCTTTCAAATGATGTCTTTCACAGATGCACCAGGCAGACAGCAGACCTCCCTGTGCAGTGGGTTCTGTCTGCAGATAGAATCCTCTGTTCCCTTCAGAAGGGAATCCCCCGCGACAATGACTTTTCTTTTTCTCAGAGATTGTTTTGAAGGTCATTTGAAGATGGTGCAGCTTAGGGAATGATTCTAGGCTGTGGGAGCCATCCTCTTCCTCTGTGGAGTTTGATTCCACTTGTAGTGCTTTTTATCTATTCTGCAGGGGAACCTGGGAGTTTGTCGTCTGAATGGGGACAACAATAATGTTGATATAAGATTTACTCTAAGGCTGGAATCTACCCGGTTTGACTGTTATTGATACAGCTACTAACAGAACTGACCACAGGGTTCTTTCATCATCATCTCCCTGGATTTCCTGGTTGGCTTCTCATTCTCAATGATCTTCTCATTTTCTTCCTACTGCCGTAATGGCATTTCTTATAATGACTTCACTCCTCAACTTCTTTTGAAAGCCCCTTTTCCAGTCCTGATCTAAAAAAAAAATTAAAAAAGCAACTGTAGTAAAAAAAGCCTTAGGTGGCCTGTTTTGCTCAATTCAAGCGTGGTAAACTCAATATACTTAGCTCTTTGCAGAATGTATCAAGTCTGATTCCTTCTCAGGTTAATGTCTCAGCCAGGGAACTAAGATGAAAAGTGGATCTGACTGCCAGCCTCCTCAGAGACTGCTTTGGGAGCATGAGCCTGCACAGCCCTTTAAGGTGCTATTCAGCACAGTTTTTTTAGGCATAGCTTCTCTACCTCCACAGTCTGCTCTCTTGAACTGTAAATGCTCTCATAGAGTCATACCTGAACTTGTGCAGCTCTTAAAAAAAACAACCACCAAAACCCACAAACACAAATAAACCCCAG
The DNA here is from genome assembly GCF_032191515.1 of Phaenicophaeus curvirostris. Lineage (NCBI taxonomy): Eukaryota > Metazoa > Chordata > Aves > Cuculiformes > Cuculidae > Phaenicophaeus > Phaenicophaeus curvirostris. The sequence continues at coordinate 83,633,752 of NC_091394.1, read as the reverse complement.
AATTTTCCCCTGTCTTTGGATCTGCAGCTTGGCAATGAGTAAAAAGTATCAGCATCCACTTCAGAAAACTGTATTCCTAAAGTATTGCGTGAAAGTTGTTAGACAGACGTGAACTGATAATTTTATTTTTCTCTCACAAGTGACATAACAAACCTCCTTCTACTTTCATAATAGCTAATTAAAGCACAAAAGTAATTGAGAGGGTTTTAATTGTTTAATTAAAAAATCTCTATAAACATAATTATTTTTCCAGTTATAACAAAAAAAGCAAAACGTTTTGTATTTTACTTTTCACAGTTCTGCTGGAGCAATTGATTTTGAAAGTAAGAAGGTCCATTAGAGGATGTGTATGCACTACTCTTGCTTGTCTTGCAATGTAAACAGAACATCTGTATGTTAGATTCAAGAAATAGCGCTTTTTGGAGAGATTATCAATGAAATCGATTATTTATTTTCTTCTGTCAGTAATTTATTGGGTACTAGGGTGCAGATCTTTTTGAAAACACACATTTAATTTGTGCTGCTCATCACAGCGATAACAGCCCACTCTTTATCCCTGTCACAGTGTTAAAGTTGATGATATTAAGGTTGCATTGAACTATTTTCTTGTATTCAGCTAGATTCAGCCTGGCTAAGAGTTTTGCAGCACGAGTGCTGAGATTTAGTCTATATGCCTTGTATTGTATCCTACAACTCACCCCCACTCAGGGCATACTTGGTTCCTAGCTGAAGTGAAGATAGGGGGGTTGAGGGTCACTTGTACTTGCCTGAAGAAACCTAAAATTTTTGGTGGGGACTTGTGTAACTGTTGTGGGCAGATGAGGTCAGAGCCTTTGAGGAGTGGTGTGGAGCCAGACAAGCTCCAGAGGAGCTGATGAAGGACTGCAATCCCAGAGGCACAATCCCTGATGCAGATCTCCAGCACACAGGTTTGCGCATGTTAGGCTGCACCATCCCTCCGGTGTATCCAGCCAGTTCTGCAGGCTGGTGCAAGGGTAAGTGGATTAATGGTCTGGCTCTTTTTCACTCCTCTGGGGTAGCTTGGGAAGCCAGAAGAGAGAAATCCTGCTCTCATGACAGAACTTGCCCATTATCTACATTGCACAAGGTAGCCACAGCTCACTTCTAGAGCTCCCTCAGCACAGACACAACACCCTGTTCACTCAGGCTGGAGAAACTGGTCTCAGGTAGGGCCAACCATGCTACAGGTCATGATTTCCTGAGGTTCACTGTTCTTGGCCAGGATTGGTATCTGAGCCTCATCTACAGCTAAACGGCTTACTGTGGGCAAACAGCCTGCGCATTATGGTGTTCAGGCTGCCATAAACCAGCTCCACAGCGCAGTGTAAACGTAAGGATTTTATCTTCTGGAGGGAACACTTGCTTCTCTGTCTGATCTATGGGGAGGATGTACTAGGAAGCTGAGACCTCCAATCTTTTCTTCCTTCTCAACAGACTTCTACAAGAACAAGATACATTGTGCATTGTTAATATTTTGTGACTTTCTCTTTTCTTTGCTACTCAGGCAGCTGATTTAGTATCTTGCCTAAGAAAACTCTAGGCATAAGAAATAAATCTGCAAAGTGTGTTTCCAAATGATTGAAGTTTTAAATAACATAAGAAAACTGAATTCTTTTCTTTAATTTGTGCTTCCAAGGAAAAGGAGTGCCTTTAGGTCCTTGGCAAAAAAAAATCAGTCTCTCCCTTTTTTTCTTTTTTCCTTCTTTTTTTTTTTTTCTTTTCATAGTATGAAGAAGATTTAATCTATTTTTTGAGTTTGGAAAAGTAGGTTCTTACAAGCAGAGGAAGAAAATTCACAAGGAAGTCAATCCAGGCTGTATTCTATGGCCCTGAAAATTGCAGGCCTGGTAAACAGAAGATGACAATGTAGTAGGGTATGCAAATGTACAACAATATTAAATATTAAATGATATTTAAATTAGAATATAAATATAGCTATGTATAATTCAACAGTAGGATGCCTTTGCAGTCAGAACAGACAGGAGGTCAATGACCCTTGATGACAGTTTTTTCAAGTATTAATATTAAGTCTACATAATAAAATAAGTCCTTACGCAATGTATACTCCCATTCTGGATGGGGAAATAGAAACATCATCCATTTTGAACACATGTGCTGAGCATGTGGTTTGAATCTTCCTTATGCGTAATTTGATGAATAACCTTCTTGGCTTTCCATATTCATATTCAGAGTTTGGTAATGGTATGACTTCCATCAGAAAGGCTATGATGAGAATATTTCATGCCTTGCTCTAGCAATGAAAATTAATTCTAACCCAGGTAGAACTATCTTCTAGGTTAAATATTTCTAACACATCTTTCTTATTGAGGAGCTTCTTATCGAGCCTATAAGCATATCTTTTATTGCTGTTTTTGCTCTGTTATAAATAATCTTCCCTGAAGTTAGACATATTGACACTATCTGGTCTGCAGTGCACAGAAAAGGTCTGTATTTTTATGGCTCAGCACTCAAACAGCTGAGAAGCAGTTAAAACACATTCCAGTTTACCGTAATTCTTTTCAGTCCTTGACAGATTGATTTCCATGGGGTTATTTGCTTCTTTCTGCACCCTACTTCATAACAATGCTTATGAGAATGATTTATTAACTCAGTGCCAAATTCTTTGATACCTTAATAGTTAGATTAACTTCAGGACATGAGGCTAAGTTATTTTTTTCCCAGGTGCTTGGGGTGATGCTTTTCAATAATGAATGAATAGGGTCCTGAACTAGTAGCACTTTGGTACTCGTGTGTGCCAAAATTGTGCTTTCTCTAGAAGCATTCAAAGCAGACATAAGCAAGCTGGATAATAGCTCCTATTCAAAATAATCTCTTGTTCCTATGCCTAATGATGAGCACTGAAATAGGGCATCTAGTTTGCAGATCTCCCCCATACCAATGATTTTTGGCTTCCTCATTTATTAGAACAATATGAAGTCCCCACAGAGCCGAAGTGTCCATGAAATCAGAATAGGTTAAAAAAAGCTGTGTGAATAATCACTTTTGCAGCTCACTGTTGCACTAGAAAAATAGAAGTTTGTCTTACATAGACATGAATAGATTTTTTTAAATCCTTTACTGAAATGAAAAATAATTTGTTCTGGTTCAAGCAAAACTTTTCATTTGCAATCTCATGTTTTATTCTTTGTAGTTAAAAAAAATGTAGACTCATTTCTTAACGAAATATCAAAAATGAGAAATAAGAGGGTTGGTTTTGGACATAGCAAAACAAAATATTTACATTTCTGAAAAACTAGTCTTTTGAAATAAAAAGTGTGTTTGAAAATCAGGGGACTTAGAAATTGTTGAAGTTAACTCAAGTGAGTTTCCAGCAAATAAAATGTTCACACAGCAAAAAAAAAAAAAAAAAATTGCTTAATGGTCAGGCTAGATGTCTATGCTATACAAATGGAGGAGAAAATTAATTACATTATCAGAACATAACATTGATGCTCCTATCTCAAGCTAACAAGTTTTCTCTCATAATCTCCCAGAACTACCCATTTAATGATGTTAACATATCACTTCAGTTTCCAGATAACTGAGTGCAGACTCAGATAGAATACTATTGCCTTGGTCAAGGCTTTAGCATATGCATGCTGGTCACTTACAAAGAGAACTGTTCAGTAGCTGCTGTTGCACTGCAATTTTGAAACACCTACGTGACCTTAGTGCCTTCCCTATATGCTCTGAGTGCTATTTTGTGCTGTAAGCAATGCATAGTGTGCTAAGATGAACCGAACAGTACTAATTAATAAAAATCTGAGCCAACATCATTAGGTTTATTGAGCTCAATAAATTAAGTGTAGTGATAGATACTGATCCTGGGCTGCACTCAAGCTAACAGTGCTATTGAGGAAACAAGAATTAGTAGGTAAATGAGGTCACCACAAAATGTATGAAGATAAGAAAAAAGCTTTTGCAACAGGAAGTACTCAGTTAAGATTATGGGACCATGGAGGATGGAAGCGGCTGTTTACTTAAACCTCATGATCAAACTAGGTTCAACAACAGGTCTTCAGGAAACAGTCCACACACTTTATAAATGTTTCCAGGGATGGAAGTTTAGTTGAAGGAGCAAAGGAAGAAGGCATGTTATACATTTACCTTGTATAAAAAATAATCATATCTTTGATAACTTGCAAAATGCTATGCTGGGAATAATCAACCTGTACCTTTGTTCACTTCAGCTGCACTCTGCCCACTTGTATCTTTCCCTTAGACTTCACAAACATTTCTGTTTATCAAAATTATGTTTTCAAATATTAATCTAGAAAAGAATTATCTTCTCCTCCTTCTTTAATTATGAAATCTGGTCCCTTACTGACACCAGTCCGAAACAGCATCTAAGACAAGTTCTGAGCAAAACCAGAATTTTATCATCAAAGGATTTAAGTTCCTTTTTTTCCATTTTTTCCCAATATTAAGGAAACTATTTATGCTACAGAAGACTGATGTTTCTTTCAGCCCTGGAGGGTCTTATAATCAAAACCCCAAGACCCAAAAAGTTGTAGTCTAGACTAAGGAAGGTTAACAAGCAAATGAGCTATGGGACCCTACCTAGACCCTCAAGGTTCAATCAGAGTTTTAGCTACATAGCATTTGTAAAAATAGAGTATATGAAAATCAAGGCACTTGGGTTTTCAGTGCAGAGAGTAAATACAAAGGTACAGGAAATGTGTAACATACCTCATGGACAGATGACTGAATGGAATATTGTATATATTTTTTATCATTCTTTTGAAAATGACTGATATATACACTATTTCCCAGTATCGACTAAAATGTCAGGCAGGAGAACCAAAGAATTATCTAGCTTTGAAGGGTCTTTTAGAGGTTATCTGGCCTGAACTCTTGCACAGCATAGGGCCAATTTACATCAGGTTGATGCTTTTTTTACAAATCTCTTCATCTTTAAGGGGAAATACAAAACTAATATGAGACAAACTGATGCAGTGCTTTCAAAGCAAGGTGAACCAACACCTTCCTGCTCACTGCTGTGAGATCACTATACTAGGTTGTGTTATGATGACATTTGATAGGACTATGTGTTTACTGGATGTGGATGGAAAAGGAGCTGTTCAGGTTACTTTCCCATTTCGTCCCTTGTTAATGCACACATACTCACATATAATCAATGATTCATGATTGCTTTCTTCCTGAAACACAGCTCAGCACTTGAATGTCCTTTTGTGCCATGATCCATCTTCCTTGTAGCAGGTCTGGGCCACAGTATAAACTTGCTTTCTTATGTAAATGATTTGGAGAGACGATTTCTTATAATCTGCTCTGATCTTCCCTGCTCAGCTGAGTTTTCTCAAAGCCTAAACTGTTGCCAGGATGGATCGTCTTTTTCTGTTTATAATCACCATTTTACTAATAAGGGAAGAGCTGTTAGATTATGTCTAGCAGTGGTCATTTGCAAAACCTTGGTTCCAGAACACATTTCTTTCCCCTGTAAATATTTGGTTGCTATACACTAATTCCAAATGGTGACAGATACTCTAAAAGATATTTACTGGTTACCTACCTACTCATTCTCTTGAGCTAAATCACCCTCTCATTCAAGATAAATGAACAGCCAAAGCTTGAGTTTATTTGGGGTAAGAGGAGTGTTCCAAATGTATTCTTGTCTTCTGATAACCTGATTATTTTCTTTTCAAGCATGACATTGAAAATCAATCCTTGCCCTTGTACTATAGACAGGTATATCAAATGGGCTAACACACAATTAATAGACTTCCCGGTACTATACTGCATAGTGAGGATACTGGTATTATAATTCTCTGTTTTCTTTTAAGTAGGAAAACAATAATACTGACTGGGTGAATAAATAAGCTTCTAAACAACTTCTTGGTTTGTTTTTTTTTTTCTCGGATATTTGACTGATTTCATACTCTGTATTATTCTGATCATATTTGCATTCAGCATAAACACTCCAAATTCTTGAGAATTCCTGGCTAAATGTGGAAGGAACGAGATGTAGTCTAAAGATAGATATTTCAGAGACAGGTTTTCTGTTTTGAGGTATCTAGTTTTTGACACCTTGTCCTGTTTTTCGGAGGTGAAAATGACCCTTCGATTCTGCTGGGTTCAGATGGCTTTTTGGGTGAGATTTTGCTATGTTTATGGTCTGGCATTTAGTGCCAGAGATACAGATAACTAGTAGCCACTTTTTTTTTAAAAAAAAGAACATATCTAGAGTAGGTGTCGCTGGAGACGTTAGATACTAGTTCAGGAGTAAGCTTACATACAAGCAAACCAACTGCCCTCGTTTTGTAGGTTAAAGGCAAATATACTAATTGACTCTATTGTGTTGTATCTTACTAAGCCCAGTTGACTTCCATGCACAGAACAGCTACAAAATCAGATGCTGCGTATGTTTATTTAATGAAATGTGATTATTTTGATTCATAGAAAAAAAATGCCCATCCATTTTTCTGGGTGCTTTCACATTAAACAATAAAACATTCTAAGGCTTTTTTTGTTCACCCTTTTTAGTGGAGTTGTTAGCCATTAATAGGCATTGCAGTCTGACTCATGAAGGAGCATTTTGTTAATGTAAAGTACAATCCTGTACAAAAGGCCTGGTTTGTGGTTTTTATTTAATTATAAAAAAACTGTATTATAGTTCCAGGAGGAACTAAAGAAGTAAAAAAAGGGTGTGGATATGGGTGTTGGTATGCTTTTAAAGCAGGTTCAAGCAGCCTGAGTAACTTTGATTTTTCCTTTCAGCATTTTAATTCACATTAGTTGCTTATAAAAGCATTTGATTAAATGAGCCACTGCTCTATTCTTATACTCATCAGTCAAGTTTGTCTTGCTGTGCTACATTTATGTTGTGACTCAGGCCAAACTGTCCTTTTCAGTGTAGAGAGAAGGAAAAGAAATATTACACAGCCATAAAAAGCTGAACTAACTTGTGCTTCTTTGATATTTCTTTTTCTGCAGTGTGTTTGACTGTGGATTGAGACAGTTTGTGGGTGATTTTGCCTGCTCACCTAGCTGAGACATGCCACTTCAACTTGTGGTCTCATATCAAACAAAAATCTTTTTGAAGCTTGTATGTAAAGTCAGCTTCAGCTTCTTCATACCAGGCTCCTCTTATCCCCTCACTGAGTAACTACAGGAGACCCCAGAAGGCCCAGGGCACCTGGGATAGAGACAAGGCAGCTTCATCACCACAAGCACAGTCCTTGACAGGCAAAAACTAGACTGTGATTATTGTGACAAAGATCCATTCAGACCTCTTAGTCATAGCCCTGACATAATTCAAATAGCCTAACAGCAATAGCTGGATTCGTATTGGTGGCCTGAAAGTGAGAAAGAGAATTGGGCAAAACTATATAGTAATCAGGCATACAGAGAAATACCTTGTTACTAATCCAAATAGCTAGAAAAGTTTTATACATATTACTTTATATTCTGGTAATGCAATAATTGATGTGCTGAGAAAAAAAAAAAAAGCCTCCGTTCTTTTGTGTTTAGACCTTCTGAATGCCACAGGGAGGAAAAAGGAACCCAGTACTTAATCATACCTGTATTAAACTGGTTATATAGCTCAAGATCATGTGTATTGCAGTATTTGGCCTCAGAGTCATCAAATGAGTATTTTGTTAACAACTGCCCTATATGACACAAACATCTCAGTGTTATATGTGGACATATTACGCTGACTAGCAAGAAAAGACAGTTTACCTATCAAGATTTTCCAAATTAGGAACGTCCATCTTCCTTTAAAAGGCATAAATGTTATAATTTAAATGATCCTTTTAAAAGTTTCTAAGGATTTTTTTTTACATGAGCACATGGTTTCTCAGATTTTATTTCAATAAAATGTGGGCTACATTTTAGCATCCTCCTGTTAGAAAATGTTGTTGTCTATTGTATTGCATTTGCTAGAGGTTCTGCCTGGATTAGGGGCATCACTAGCCCAAGTGCTGTTCAGCTTTATAAAAAAAAGATTGATCACCAATATCTCACAGGCCATGAGACTGGGGTGGGCTCTGAGGAGGATTTTGAGGTTAAAATAGTTACCTGGCATATTTCATTGCATAAATGTTCAGTGAAAAGTCACATATACCTAAAGAAGATCTTAAATCAAGCTTACGAGTGGATCTTTACTGCATCCCACAGAGAAACAAAAGTGCGGGCTAGTGACTTTGCAACAACCTGTATTTTGGACTAAAAAATGCATATCACTGTTCCTCCAGAAAAAAAAAAGAAAGCCAACAACTTTCATGGAAGTTCTTTTTAAGCAGTTTAGGAGGTTGCTTTACCAATCTGCAGGCAAAGAAGGAGGTAGAAAGATGTGATATGATTTTTTACACTTGAAACAATAATTGGAGTCCCAGAAACTGCCGTGTAAGATCACGCAAGGTAAGGTATCTTTGCAGAGCACAGGCAAAGTACTGTTAACAGAATTTTCCTCCAAAAGAAAAGCTGTTTCAAAAACTGTCTTTGCAAAATCATGTTGTTGATCATTTCATGTTTATCTGGTTTTGGAAAAACTTTCTTCTGACAGGTGACATTTTGAATATCCACAGCCAAAAAGATTCCCCATGAGGAGCTGCATAGATGTACTTAGAAAGAGTGAAGAGAGTAAGAGACCCATCGAGTCCCAGCAAAACTCTGCCTAGCACTGACAGCAAAATTATGCATCCTCTGCCAGATTATTTGGAGCAAGTAAGTCAACTTAGGAATTAACAGTTAAGTGAAACATATCGCTATTGCCTCAATCCATTGAATTTAGTTTTCACTGCGGTCCAGAATCCACCTCATCTTGAAGTCAACTAGGCACTTGTCCAAGTCATTGATGTTTGTAGATAAAGGAATAGGACACAGATATTTTGTTTGTGCAGAACAGACCTTAGTGCTTTCCTTTATTTTTTGACTAGCACAGACTTCCTTTAGTGGGAGGCTTCCAGTATTTTTTTGATCCTGGCTGGGTTGTAAATACCACACAAATAGTCTATACTCTGATATCCCCAGTTTACGAGGAAGCTAGGAAATGAAGAGCTATTGCAAAATACTTCCTTAGAGAAATTAACTAAGCTTTTACAAATGTGTTTCCTTTGCAAGTAAGTCCTGGCTTTATATTAAAGGTTTCCTTGGTCTCAGAAAAATCACCTACCTATGTATGTGAGGTGGTTTGTTATAAAATAAGTCATCCTACTCTCCCTTTTCAACACAGTTGTATACAAGTCTGTTTTTTTTCTGCAGTTCTGGATGCTATCTCAAAGTGAATAAAGATACTTTAATGTCCACATAGCAGTTGTGAAAAATGGGTGTAAATTCTCTGTATTCAAAAAAACTCTGTGTCCAAAAGCCTGTTCATTTTTCCCCAGTTAAATAAATTGGTTTTACTACCTACTTTTCTATGCAAACTTTGCTTAAGAAGGTATTTGTAACAATTTACAACAATGTGCCGGTCTGCACCTGTGATCTGTTTAGATGCTTTTAAAGATTGCCTGGTTCATTTTCTTGGACTTGGAAAATTTAAAGAAAATATTTATTCTAGTCACAGTCAGCTGGCATTGTAATGCTTTCAATTTCATTATAGATCCTCAGTACAGCAATATGTTCTGACCTTTTTTCTCTTTTCCTGCTGAAGTCCCAAAGAGTATTTTTATCAAATTAGAAAACATTTAGAGAGTTGAGTTCAGTGGGGTTACTTAGAGAAAACTGAGTGTGAGCATAGTTGTTCCTAAACTGGAGCCTTAGCTTTTACTTATAACCCTAAGTCCTTCAAAATATTTAGGCAGAAATATGGTTTAAATTTTGCTGTATACCTTTAGATGATAACTTAAGGTACACGCAAATGATTGTATCAGTTTATTGATAAGATATGTGCAAATATGGAAATAATCAGATTATATTTAAAAATTGTCTCAAGTCCAAGCAGTCCAGACTTTGGTGAAGACTGAATTCGTGTCCTAACTTTAGGACTCAGAGGTAAAGATTTTAATTCAAAATTTTGCCCACTCTTTTAATTTCTTTCATGTTTAAATATTTATATACTGGTAAGGCAGACTTAGCAAATATTCTAGTTTTTGTTTTGCTCTTAGAGAGGTGAATATATTCTTACTGTGAGAGATACAGACTCAGAAATGTCAATGGACCAGCACTGGACCTTCATGTCGTATAAGGAAATATTCCTGTTTCTCTTAATCATTTGCAAAATGATTTTGCACTCAGCTTCCAGAATATAGCAGAGAAATAGAGTGGGGACCTTCGCAGAATAACTGGTCATTGCTTTTCCCAGACTATTTCAGCAAAAATAGTTAATAATATTTTCAGGTTAGATTTCTGTCAGGGTGTACTGTAAGTGACAAGAACTTACTAGGAGTAATTGGGAAGGATTCTAGGCAGAATGTTATAGTGAAACAGGCAGAGGAATTTTGGAGTGAAAATGGTATTAGTTTTGTTTTATAATAAAACTGCTCTTTCTATATTAGAAGAAAAATACTCTCACAGGGATTCTTTTTCTTCTTGTGGCTTAACAATCTTAATTTATGCTAACTTTTTTTGTATAAAATACTTGTTTCAAAAAAAGAAAAAAAGACATGCAAAATCAGTCTTGATACTCTTGGACATTCTTACCCATGTGTGGAAAAAGGATAATAGTCAAGCACAAGTAGTGGTGTCTGGTAGCTAGGCACATTCACCAAAATAATTTGCTTGTGGATCAGATTCAACAGACAAAATTTAAATGTCTTGTTCTGAAGCCATATTTTCACTCCAAGGCTTTACTGTCACTGGCCAAGCACGGTAATTTAAACTGACTTTTTACTCAGCATCCAGCTTTAAATTGTAGCTTTACAACCCTACTGTTTGATGATATCACAGGACAGAAATATAACCTTTCTAGGAGATCTTTTATTTGCAGATTGGAAACATAATTCTGGAGATACAGTGCTTGCAAAAGAGGGTCCAAGGCCAAATAATCTTATTGAGATAGGGTCAGACATCCTGTATCATAAATTCTGGGAAATGGATAGGAATTCTAAAGGCATGATTGCAATGTACAGTAGTATTTACAGGAATATAGTACTGCTGTGCCTACGATTAATTCTACTTTCTTTTGAAGGAGGTATTGGAGCAGGTACCATGAGAGGGGAGGGAGTGCCCCCATACTGCTCATTCAAGCCCTGTATCTGTGTGGAAGAAGCTGCATACAAAGGGAAGCACCTTTGTCAGGTCAGCCAAGGATCTACAATCTCTATGGGTTTTCATGGAATGATCATTGATGCTTTCATGGATTTTTTAACAGCTGTTCCTGAAATGTCATCATCGAATATTATAAGCCCCAAATCTTATTTCATAAACTTTTCAGCTGAGTAGGCAGAGAAATATTTAGCTGCTGATGCTGAGGGAACTTAGTGTTTGTCCATGAGAGTTGGGAGATAACTCAGTGGGAGTAATGCTGGTGAGGCAGGTATCCTGTGGGTGCTTTATTGCAGCCATAGTCATTTGCTCAGCCTGCTAAAATATTCTGCAGCTAAATCTTTCTTCTTTTAACTATCTTTTTTTTTCTTTTTCTTTTATGGAACAGAAACGTATTTATAGATCTATTGGTGTACTGGTGCTGTTGTCTATTGGGCATTTTTCATTGCTACTCAGTAAAGAAATATTTAATGTTTTTTCCTACACAGCATATTTTTTATACTCCTTCAGTTCAGTCTCAGACCAGCTAGTGGCTAGGGAATGACTGCAGGCAAAGGAGTCTCACAGCCCTGCAATGGCAGCTGGGCTGGCTGAGGACTGACATACAGTAGGTTAACAGTGATGAGACAGCCCTTCATCCCTCCTGCCATGTGGCTTTCCCTCCTTGCATGTATTTGTTTCTGTATATATTGGCAATCTCCTGGAACAGTGACTCTCCTGACTGGTATGTAAAACCTTAAAGAAAGTCATTGTTTTTGCTGTAGTTCTGAATCCCAGCCGGGGGGTGCTGGAAATTAAACTTGCAATTTCTGAAAGGATAGCAAGTTCTAGGAGTGTAGAACTGACTTTTTAAATGGATTTACCAGATTTGTATGGTATTTAATAGCTTGTGTTTTGAAAGCCATTAAATTTACATTATGCTTTATCACATTACAAACAATCATGGTTAAAAGTTAAAATTTTGCAGCAAGTCACAAACCTGTATTTGTATGCAATTTGTCATTCTCTTATTTTTCATTAAAAAGATTTTTTTTGTATACTACCTTTGTGATAGAAAAGTAACTCAAAATTGTCTTCTTCAGAAGGAGTTATCTAAGCATCTGAGTAAAATTTTGTTTGTAATAGGTTTTTAGTGCATTAGTTTGTTCAATGTACCCCATCTCATTTTTTTTTTGCAGCCCTTGGAAGATTATTGAAGCAGCAATATAAGATTAGACCCTTAAACAATGTCACCAAGAACATCGTATTTCTAGTGGTGCAATCCGATGTGCAAAAGCATGAGTATGAAAATGATTCATGACATCTATTAAAGGCTAATTTAAATACCAGAGTACCATTTTACCATTCATGTGCTATAAATTATTGCATCTACTGCAGTTTGAGACCAAGTTGAGCCATCCTTTCCAACCTGCTGACAAACTCCAACCCCAAAGGATTTTTAAAAAATTGTAGTTGTCGCAGTAGACGAATCTTTTTTTGTTTTACCTATATGGATAATAATCTTTCATATATTTTAATATAATCCTAATGAAATGTAAAAAATAAATTTCATAGTTCATCTGCTAGTTTGGTGCAGAGACTGCAGAGCAGTATATTAAAAATATATTTCTCTTTCACTGTTACACTTTTTATATTATCAATCAAGTAAATCAAACTTGGAATTCTAACTTATTAGCATAAAATCTCACCCAGACACAATCTTCTTGATGAACAGGCTTCTAACTTATTGTTATGGGGACATAAATTATACTGATATTACCAGGAAAAAAAAGCATAATACTCAGTTTTTTTTGATGCTGTATCAGTTTATGGCTGTTTGAGAAATGTAATGTTTTGTTTGAAAAGCACAGCTCTAGACTGATTAGTTTATTAGTTATAACACCTGTTACTCATGTTTCCTGCTTAAAAATTCACTTTTGTAAAGCAATTTAACATTTCCCTGTGCATACATGCACTCATGCACGCAGACATGGACTCATGCATCTTTTAAGCCACAGAAGTCTGCCGAGCTATGTATTTTCACGTGAAAGTCTCTGGATTATTTAGTTCAGCCGAACAGAATATTTCATTTCATACAATTCAGAAAATCTTTCTTTAGGTCCAGTCCTGCATTTCTGAAACCCCCACAGATTTCTACAACTAACAGGAATTAAAAGGGGGTCAGCTTCTTACTTGATTGTACTCTGTTATCTTTACATTTCTTATGTATGTAGGCATCCCAAGAGATACTGAAAATGTGCAGCAAGGTTTGGGGGTAACATTCATTCAAGCTGTGATTATAGAGGCAATAAGTACCTGCTGAGACTGAGCCTTAGCAAATCTCCATTGATTACCTGCCAGGCATGTCACTGAGCATCTTCACACAGTGAGGGTGCTGGATCAGTCCTTTTGTGGAATTTTTAACATCTCATCTATATATCTCATCAGCTTGCACAGAAAATAGTTATCTCTGCCTGACTGTCATACAGAAACTGTTTTACTTACTGAGAATCTTCTTTTCTCACATTCCCTCTCCACTCCCAGTTGTCTTGGAATAAATAATTTTAGAAAGATGAATTGTACAGATACCTTTCTCCACAGTAAGCCATTCCTCTGTCTACACTTGGAATTATTTAGTCTACCAGAAAAGTGGGGGTTTCTCAAACCATTCTTGCACATGATAAACATTATACTTTGGGAAGAATTCAGCACCCATAATTAAATGCCTTACTGACATAGGTAGTGGGACTGAGTCTGCTTGCCTGCACCTAAGTTCCTAGATCTGAGCTGATCGAGTTCACACACCCAGCTCCAGCAGAAGGTGTTGAACACTTGTGCATTTGACCTTTAATGTGCCCAAACCCTCGACTGTCTTCCTCTATATTCAAGGCATTAGATATGGTAGGGTATAAAGGAATGCCATGGCCAGCTATCACAGGGACAGTGGGAGCCTCAGAATATTTTGTCCCTTATCTTCTGAGAGGATCCCTTTGCCTTTCTTGTGAAAAAGCTACTGTGCCCTGTGAAGGATCACAGGCTCAGACACTACCTACTAACCTTTATTTTAAGTATGTGAGAGATACCAGCACAATGTTCCCTCATTCTCTCTGCAGAGATACAGCACTGTCTCTGAACAGGCACAATACCCTGTAGTGGGAAATTAAAGTGAGAAAGGCACTGCCTGCTGTCAGTACTTCCAGAGGAAGTTTCTGTTCCTCCCTGTGGTTTGAGGGACTGACTCACAGCCTTCCTCAGATGGCTGTCAGATTGTCAGTGACCATGATAAGGCTTTCACTTATCACAGCTGGGGAGGCTTAGAAGCAAATGGGAATTGCAGTGGGAACCAGCTGCTCGTATGCCTGTGATGAGCAAGCTCATAGGAAGATTTTCACTCCATTTCTGTGCCTTGCATTATTTAACTTACCACCTGATGTTCCTGTCATGCAGTAAATCCAGAAAATTACTATTTGCTGCAATTTTCTCTGTTTCAGTTTGTGCAGATACATAAGATAGTCTCCCTAGTCTCTTGAGCATTTAAGATTACATGAAGGAATCTTAGTGTGACATTTTAGATTCTCTCCCATGGCATAGTGCCCCAGGAGTGTCTAGAGCTTTCAGTTCAGTTTTGTTACTGCAGTCTGTAAGAATCTACTGTATATTACCCCGGTCTATGCACAGGCACATCCTACAGGTTGATAAAAATCAGATACACATACAGAACAATGGTCACGATAAAAATCAGTGTAACAAAAACAATTTGCCTGATAATCACAGATGTAATTAATTGATTAGCACAGCATCTTTATGCTGTGATTTAAGACACACCCAGGTTTTTATTTAAAAGGCAATAACTTAAAAATACAGCTTAGACAAAAAAAGAGAATGCAAAACCCTGATTCAAATATAATGTGATCTAACTGTACCAAATACTACCATATTCCTATTGCAAAGAGAGTGTTATAGCCACTCACATAATGTGAGAAAGAAATATTTTAGAGTCAGAATTTATTTGCTAAGCAGTTCCGTATTTTTTCGAACAAGATTAAAATTTGTTACTAGAAGTATACAGAAAGTCTTGATAAAACTCTTGAATTTTGATCTGGGCTTTAGCACTGGATGGGTAGTGCCAGGAAAACCATTTAACCACACTGAGCCAGGCAGTGACATTTTTATTCAGAATGGATGGTATCTGTTTCTACATTTACAGTTACTACTTCTGTAATTGTTCAAATGTGATGCCACTAAAAACATATAGTTCTCCTGAGCGTGGATGAGGTTATGAAAGACATTTTCCTCTTTACCAAACAGACAAAGCAACAGCTTCTTTCCTTAGAGGTTGTTCTAAAAACCAGTTATTTTATCATTTCTTTGCCATAAGGCTATCTTTATCAATTATGACATGAAATTATATGTATTACAGTTCTTGATTTTTTTGTTTTGATTTTAAATTGAAATTTGAAAAGCAAGTAATAGTTATGAATAAAAACAGAGAAAAAGAAGTTACTACCTCTGTTGTAAATCAACAGTATTTCTTAGAAGTATTTTTCACCATCAGACATTTGATGACACTTTTTGAAATCCTCTCAATCCTGATATTGTTTTATTTACTATCAATAAAAACATTTCTGACCTGTAGAAAAGTGACACTTTCTGTAATTCAGCTTATGTCCTCTTCTTCCAGAGAATTTCTAATGTTTTAGAAGCCAGCTGCACGATCTGGTTCTGGGAGGGATTGATCTTCGGAGGCTAAAAAAGTGTTATCTATCGTCTTGAAGGGAAGGGCTGATAATTCTACCTTTCACCTTCCTGTGACTCATTGAGCAAATAGTCCAGCAGATGGATCTGAGATCCTTCTCACTTATGAGTTCCTGAGGATTCACAATATGCTCGTTAGCCTTGTACATTTGAAGAGAATCTCAGTCTGATGCCGAAGGCTTTCTATACTGACATTTTTGTTGCCGGAAGTGTTGAAGGAAAATACTGTTTGTTTTTCATGGGAAAATTGGCAAAGGAGAAAAAAAAGAGTTGTTTTTAATTTATCATTTATTCTGACATTTCCCATAAGTGAAAACAGGAAAATAGTCAGTTTACAAATATTAATTGCATTTTTCAAAACTGAGTTTTCAGCATTAAAACCAAATATTTTCCAGATTCAATTTTCAACAAAGAGAATCCAGTTTCTTTGAAAAATTCTGAGGGGGCATGCCATTCTATAAATATTCTCATTTGCAGTGGAGGGGCACTTTGCATGTGAATATGAGTTCAAACATTTTCTTAAATATCATTGATTAAACTAATGTTTGATCTTTAGTGATTTTTGAAACTTCACCTTCCTTTCTTATCCAGCTGTGCAAAGTTTAGTTTTCAATGAGAGAACATTAGTGGGCAACAGAAAGTTGATGCTGAATTTGCCTTTTCTCTACACTCAACTGCCACAGAGAATCTCTTGTAGAATGTGGATGCTGCAGGGAAGTCGTGCTCCAAGTTTCGTTTCCTAGTTCATGAGAGGAAAAAGTCCAGCTGCCTGGATCAGGTATTTTTACCTCAATATTTATTGCAAATAGACATAATACTGAATCTAATGTTACCTAGCTGTTAACCTCAGAGTATGAAACACCTTTACTCTGTTACATCAAGAAAACTTTCTCTCACTCAATTCAAAAATTTAGCAAGTTCTGCATACAGACCTATATATGATTTAAATTTAAATGATAGCAGCATAAGAGAAACCAGGATCAAAGGAGAAAAAACAGTACAAAGGAAGAAACCAAATGGAATAGACGGCGCTGTGGAAGTGCCTGCGTGGTTCACAGGTCATCAAAAGTAGAAAATCCCATTCTGCAAGAGCCTGTTCTACTGAAACAACTACAGCTGAGACATGGTTGTCAGCTGCAGAAACTTCAGATGGCTAGCATTAGATGTCTGCACAGAGAGGCTGCTCTGTCTCTGAGTCTCTGCCCAGGCTTGCTGAATTGGTGCCTACAGGGGCTGAGGGTTTGCCTAGGCTTGTTGTGTCCCCTCATATTTTTTGCCTGGGCTTGTTGCAACTGCTGTTTTATCTGGCTTAGAGTCTTTAATGTCTTCTTCTGCACAAAGTGCAGAAACTAAGACAAGTATCTATGGCCCCAGGAGGGGGCTGTAGCCATGAACTAGGACAAATTTTAATTCGTGTTTTCAGGACTATAGCTGTTTACAATGTCTGGCTGTGTTAACTTCTAAAATGCATTGGTTAGTAAGGATAATGACTAGAACTGCAAAAATTGACAAAGTCTCCGAGTGATGTAGAGTAACACTGGGTCAAAAAGCTAAAAATAAGAGTAGTGTTATTTATCCTTTCCAAGAGAACAAAACAGAAAATAAAAAAACATCTTGTTAGAGCCTACCAGAACACAGACTTGTATAACACTAATTTGTTGATAGTACTGGATAAAGTGCAATGCAGAAGGAACAGAGTAAAAGGTTACTAACATCTTTCTATATGATTTCAGAACATGTTTGTATGCTGCTGCAAACTCCTTGCTCTGGTCAACATTTCTGAGAGGTCTCAGTAAGGTCTGTGTTATCCTGCGAGGCAGAGGTACTTTTTTTCTGTTTCACATTTTTGCATAGATTTACCTTTCTCTTTTTTCCTCTCGCTAATTCCTACATGGGTGAGAGAGCCAGCTTTTTAGCAAAATGATAGTGGCTAGCAGTATTCAGTCAAACTGTTCCCCACTGCACATTAATCCCATGGCTTCTACGTAGCTGTGCCTGCCTGCAGCTGGGAAGATCAGGTACCTGTGGTGTAAGAGAATGATTGGAAGGGGAGAATACAGCTGGAATCAAGAGAGCAGGGTACCTTAATAAAACAGCTCAAAGTATCTCTTAAGTGTTAACTTTACTATTCTGATTCGTAAATTGGATGTAAGTTTTCATGCTTCATTCTATTGCTTTCTGGAAGCAAAACTAAACAGCAGTGGAATATAGCTCTGCTGTGCAGCTGCCTTTTCTATTCACCACATTCACTTTATCACAAGTTATCTTGCATAATGACAATTAGTATAAGTAATAAAATATAATTAAGGGACTCTGTCTTTCCTAAGCCAACGGACACAGGCTCACAATTCTCACAGAGTGGAAGCCAGGCATTTGTCCCATCTGTTCCTTCTCATTTTTTTTTAATACTAGTGTGCTTCTTACCTTCCCCTTTAATCCACAGAAATTTCATACTAAAGTTGTTACTGTTCATGTATTACCTGATAATGGGAAATGAATCGTGCTGTGTACTGCCCTCTGTGCCTTGTGGAATATCATCATTACATGATAATAACAGAGACAGATCAGAACAGCAGAACATATGTTTGATTAGTATCTCCCAACAAGGGTCGAAATTTTATTGGTATTCAATATCAGTAGGCATCAGAACAGAGATCATCAGTTTAGTGAGAATCTGTGCTAGGCTTACTATAATTATTGCTACTCATAGCCTTGGGTGTTGAATATTATTATTGTAGCAGTCATTTAGAGTTTTAATATCATGCAAGTAGGTTGATATCTGTCTTTTCACTCTGCTTTATATAATTTAAATATGTGTAATATGGAAAACAGAAGATACCTAAGTGCCTAGCAGGATAACAGTCATGAAATACTCTCCAAAGATGACTTTCACACACATTTTCAAAGAGCTGAAGTTCTACATCAGACTTCTGGATGTCTCTGTGTGATGTAGTTCAAGAATTTGGGAAGATATAATATTAATTCTATCATTAAAGCAAGTTACAGGATTCAGCTTAACTGATGACTTATTGTAGAGAACTCCCACAGGAATAGCAAAAATAATCAAAAAATGACTACAGTCTTGCTCCCCATGTGTGGTGTCCTTAAAGAATTTTGCTTATTATTATTATTATTATTACTATTTTTAGTAGTACTTCCAGAGAATATATGTATAACCATTCTACCCCAGGCAAGATCTCCCATTGCATCTAGTGCTGTATTAAGTCAGAACAAAAAGATATCCCTGCCAAAATCTTAGAAATCAAAACACAAGACAACATTGGTAGGCAAGCCGGGTAAAATAATGAGCAATAATCTGGCTCACCATCAAATTTTGTGAAGCAACCACTGAGAAATTGTTATTATATATGGTTTAAAATGGCTAAAATACCACACCAGTATAAAATATCATTAGTGATCAACAGGAGGGAAATGGCAATTAAGTGATGTGAGAAAAAGCAGTTGTTCTGAGTGACAGTGAAATCAAACACATTTGCCAGGGCTACAGAAAGAGGGTTAATGAGAGCAGAAAACTAAGACACAGGCCCGGGTGCTCATGTCACCTATTGAGAGCCTGACACTAAGCTAAGAGAGTGCTGTGTGAAAAGGCGCCCTTGTAAACAGTTCTGGGAACTTGTACTGTAACATATGGGGTTTCTGCATCTAATGGGCAGGGAAGAAGCTGAAGGCAGATGAGATACTCTCCAGCGAGACGGGCAGTGTAGGATCTGGCTGTTGTCCCACCCTCACTGAGGACTCATCAGCAGGTACTAATCAATGGGACGCGGATTCCTGTTACTGCAGGGTTACTTATTGGAAGGTCTCTGAAAAGGAATCTGCTAATGCCATCTGTATAATGAAAATAGGAAGTGAGCTCCTTTGTAGGTGCAGAGGGAAATGAAAGAGTTGTGTGCATCATAGCTATTCCTCATTAAACTATTTGTAAACAAGTTGTTTGTTTAATCTTCCCTGGAGTGTGTGTTACAGGATAAAAAGTTGCTAGTGAACCAGCCACCACAATTATAAAGAGCCATGAGATGATGCTTTGCAGCATAGAGCTGATCATGGGCAATTTACCACAAGGAGAAATAATTATATTTATTTCTTGCCTAAGTCACCAGGAGGATCTGCTTCAGGGAACTGGAGCATTTTCAGTGGAGAGCTTGACCAGTCAGAGTAATTGAAAGCAGTTCAAAGATATCGTATGAGAGCAAAGCCAGTCTTGGGAAATAATAATGTTGGGTGTTTGTGTTTTTTCGGGGGGCAAACTAGGCAAGGAAAGTTAATGGGTAACTTAGCTTCTGAAAGTGACTTGGAACCTAGTGAGAAATCCTTATTTGAAAAAAAATATGTGAGGCTTCTGTTAGCATGAAAGTGACTCTAAGAACTCACTCTGAGGGATTTTGTGAATTGAGAGTATGTTACACTTCAGGAACTTCTTTCTTGTCTTGGGCAAACTGATTTAAAAATGATCAGGAATGCCAAGAACTTTATATAATATTAGAAAGGGCAATAAGCTTGCTGTGAACCCCAGAAGTGAGTGTCATGGGTGCTAAAAATGCACACAGCCATCTAATTTCATATTGGATTCACCCAAGAGTGAACATAAAAGTAATAAGATAAAAACAACCTTTAATCTCAGCAAAGGATAAAAGGAATGAGTTAGTGAGAATGTCAGGTACATTAATTAAAGGAGTCACAGTGAACAATATTAGGCAGTAAATAACATTAGGGCATAACCTAATTACCATTTCTAAGAGTTATTTATCACCAAGTAACCCTTTTTGGTCTAGGCCAGTCTTAATCCCCCTGGGCTCATGTACTTTTCTGGAGCAGTCACACCTTTAATTATGTAAAACCTTTGCTTTCTTAATTTTTAAGGCTGATCTGTGCTTGGACAAGTTATTGTTCCACTTTGCCTGGATGCTTCCAGCCCTTTGGCCTCAGTCCCTCATTTCTTTGCTGGATTTTTGAACTGGAGTCTGAGGCAGCACTTGTGCTGAAGCATCATCCCTTTGCAACTCACTGAGCTTCCCAGGGCTTCTCAGATGACACGGACTGTGCATTTCTCAGAGACTTCCTTGTGGCACTCATTTCCAGTTTGATTTGAGAATGTTTTTTTCTCATTGGTTCCTACATCCCTTCTTCTCAAAGTGGGAGAGAGCCTCCTGTAAGGACAAGGATGAGTTTCCCTGAATTCCTGCTCTTTGTAAGAAGTAGGACACCTTTCAATTCTGATGTAATATTGTTCTCTGCGTTATTTTGTAGAACCAAACAAGCAAGTGCCACAGGAAAATCTGCACCTTTTCTTTCTACTCACAGTGCCCAATTGACTTGTTTGTCTTTCAGGATAGAATGAAAACCATTCCTCAGTAAAAAATGACTATTTGACTCAAGGCTAAATGTTTAAAATGTGGATACTTTGTAACAGTTTGTTCTGACCAAAAAAAAAAAAAGAGAGACTAAGCAATTTGTGGTGATCAGAAATGACCAGGTATGTTTGAGTTTTGCATTTCAGAAGATCCTTATTGTAACAGAATTAATTGTCTTTAAAGATATATAAAAACTTACAAAGCATTTTCAAGGTCAAAATCAGACAAGAATGATCTAATACTACTGAGGCAATATTCTTGACTTAATCAAAAAATAAGTCTTTTAAAACTACTTAAAAAGAATTAATCCCTCAACACATGTGAAAAATGTTCTTTTTTCCCCACTTTCAGTGGATGGAAAGAAGAAACTATGTCTCCTGTTCCTGGAAAACTCTGCTTGCTTTTCCCAGAGAACATCTCCATAAGTTGTTATGTCAGTGGACCTTCTTCACCTCTGCTCCTTGGGTTCTGGGGCTACAATTCATCTGACTTAATTTTGATCCTTTAAAGGTTTAGTCAAAGTTTATTGGTCAGCCTTCCTCTGCAGACACCAAAGAAAGCTGAGGAAACCTGGAGAGCTCATACAGATGGGTAGAAATATTTCATGGAGAAAAGATTTTCCTTGTTTAGAAGGAGCCTTGTCAGCCATATGAAGTCAATGGTTATAAAGGCTAGGAGGTGAATATTGATAGAAATATACTTTGTTGTAATGTTAGCCATAAGTACAAAGTAAGCAATACAAGCCTTGTCTTTTCCCTCTCAGAAAAAAAAAAAAGGTATTTCTGTGATGTTTGCCTCATAGCAGAAACATCCAGAAATGAAGGTGACTTTTTCCTCTCTCTCCACCTTTTCCTTAGAGACATCTATGGCTCTAAGGGTATAAATTGGTATACATATATTCAGTCTGCACATCACAGGTGATATAGCCTTTTGATAATGAAATTGAGTATTTGCTGAAACTGAAAGATCAGTCTTAATTAGTCCATGCGTACAGGTGCCTAATTTACTAAGAATTTATTAAGAATTTATTAAGAATTTCTCCAACACCTGAATGAGAAGTGAAATTTGGTTTAGCAATATAATTAGAATGTATTTAAATAGTCAACTCCATGCAAGGGCTTCTAGTGCTTAAATGTTACGGCTGGAAAGCTTAGTAATACTGTATGACTTCTTTTCCATGTCAAAGAACCTTGAAATCATTTAAAAGGACAGAACAACGTGAAGAAGCTTTCTTCTTCACAAATGAGAGTCAGACCCTGTGTGTGCAAAACCACACAGGAACGTGGTTTTTAGCAATAAAGGTGTGAGTGACCTGGAAAAATTTACTTACTGTACCAAACTAGCAGTGGAAATACTTCTTTAAAGATGGAGAAATTGAAATGAATATCATAAAACCACCCATTAACATACTGTTGTATTTATAACAATACTCCTCTTTTTTATTTCAATGCCAAACTGCAGTTATATCAGCTGTGCTAGTTTTAACCCTTTTTGCAAAATGACAAAACCTTCACACTACTTAGGTAAGAAAATCCATAATGCCTTGTCAACAATTCTGGCTATTTTTGAGAAACACTCTAGAGAAAACCTGTGCTGGGGAAGGTGCTGAGCATCACGTAAGATGACAAGTGTCTTCGGCTTCCAGTGTGAATCAGGAGCATTGAGTATGTGACAAGATTGAGCCCTACATAAAAAAGTAGCATTCAAGGTCAATGTGGGGGCTGTGTCACATTTCGTTTGATATTCTGAGTCCATAAATGTAGGAGCAGATGCTTTGGTCTCTTCAGGGAAAGGATTTTCCATTTGTGAAAGAGGTGGTAATATGTCTAACATTCTTCATATATATATTTCACAATAGGCCTTATTCTACAAGAAATCCAAAATTCTCTTAATAAAAGTTGCTTATGATTTAAAAATATTCGTCTTTCTGACTTAACTGTTTCAGGGCTCCTGTGCAAGGCTCAGAGTTTGGAGTGTCAGACACCACAGCAGGGAGAGGCACCTATTCTGGCTGACTTCAATGGAAAGACTTACTTCCCGTATCAAGTTGACAGTGAACCATTCCTGGAGCAAGTGAATCTGAGGACAAAATTTTGGCCTATAGGCCAAATTCCTCAAGACAGAAACATTGGAGGGAAGGCAAAATGCCACTCACATTTGCAGTGTGGTATAAATAAATAATATTGGCAGAAAGTGAAACTGCACTGAAAGTCATCCTTCCTTTTAGAATAAACAAGGAGCTCCCTGTGCAACGAGTGGAACAAATGAAGCCTGGTTTCCTATGAGTTTGTGCTTCACAGTTGGATTCCCTGGTGTCTAGTAAAGTGTAAGCTCTATTTAAAAGTTTTTCTTGCATTTCAGGCATTTAGACCATCTATACCCCATGGTGTCTGATCTGAAGGCTATTCCTAAACAGAATATAATAAGAAGTGCATTTTCTCTGGGCAACGATGCCTTTTTACTAAACTTGTAGAACTTTATCTTTGACACCTTTTCCTCACAGATTGAGGTTGACCAACAGGTTCAAAAGTTATGGCTACAGTCAAGTGCACAGAAAGTCTAACAAATGCAGGCACAAACAGATACACATATGTAGATAATGTAATGTTTTCAGTGATCTGTAGGATTAATCTAGGCTACCTGCTGGTACATTGCCAGTCTATAACAGGTCCATCTTCACAAAGTTCCTAGAAGTCCATGTGAGTTCCAATGACCTCCCATAAGAGACGTCTTTCTTGTGACTGAATTCTTCACTTCAGGTACAAGATACTCACATGAAGTACCTCAACATACAGATGGGCTTTGTCAATGATGTCTTTTGCACACCCTTACAATGGTGTCCCACTTTTGTGATGTTTCCCTATAGAGAAGGACTCTGAATGTCTCCTTTCTATTGCATTAAGACTCTCGTGAAAAGCCTGAAATATTTTAATGAACGTTAAAATCACGGAAGATATTATTTCCAGGGAGTTATTTAACTGTTTTATGATTAAAGATAATTTTTCAAAGCCATTACTAGCAAGGAGTATCTTTTTTGACTTTTCCTGCCACATTACATTCTAGAAATTTTAGCCTCCTTCAAATAGTGGGGGGAAAAGGGAGTTCTTGTGAAAAAGAAAGGGGTTTGCCTAACAGAGGTGGGGACCCCTATCTGAAAATTCCTCTGAGACTGTGGAGGCCTGTGTTATCTTCTGCCAGTAAGATTATCCTGTGTAAGTGGATTGTGACCCTCCAAAATTACTCAGTTGTGTAAGACAAATGGATGTTGCCAGTTTACAAGCACTTTTAAAATGAAGAATTATCTGATTACTGCCAGTTATTAGGCAATTAGCACAAAATCAACATAATCAAGGCAGTCACCTAGTTTCTTCCATATCTACTCACTGAGTAAATAAAGTACCATTTCTGGCCAGTCTTAAAACAGAATAAAAATAAATATTGCAGGAATAAATTAAAAGAGATCAGTGAGAAAGGATGTTAAATACTCCTCATTAATCTGCCAGGGAAGCAATATTAACATAACTGCAGTTCAAATTTTTACACAGGTTTTATTAAATTTCAACCATACTTTTCAATAAAGGATTACTGCTCAATGGCAATTGTTAGAGATGTAAGAGGGTGGATGTATTATCTGTATTTTATAGTCATCTAAAATATAATAACTTTTTGTCAAAATTAACTAATATAATTTTGATCTGGAATATTGATTGGAAATCACACATAACAGTCCTAAGTGATTAAGAGGAGAAGTCTGGATTTTCTAATGCAACTACCTGTTAACGTTCCAGGTACTTAGTTATCAGTCACGCTACTGACTTTTGCCTAGGAAAGAGAGCAGGCTTTGCAGGCTGTTTTCCTCTCTTACGCAGGCTGACAGAGAAAGAAATGGAATATTACCTATATGCATGCTCAGTACAGGAGTATTGATATGGAAGAAATGAAGTTTGTGTGGTTTAGGATCTGACTGCCATTATTCCAGAATCATTAGGGGCAGAAGAGGACAGACAACTGAATGTTCGTGATGGGTGTTTGCAGATGGCACAGTTGGCAGTGTGTGCATAGTGCATTGATCATGCTACGATATTCATCTACTTAGTCCTTTTCTGATGATCACAGGAAGCCTGGAATTTCATTACTCTGAGAATGAAGTACCACAGATGTGAAACTGGCACTTACAGTCCTGGCATACTACATGTTCCCTTGCATGGATGGCATGCAGCTCACCATAGGTAAAGGCTGTTTCTAGATCTAGAAGAGTACTCCAAGTTCTGGGATAAAAGAAGAAATAAAGGTTTTATTGTTCTTCTAGATCCACCATGAAAAGCCTATTTTCAAAAGCCTATTTTCTTCTTCATTGACTGTAAAGATTCTTGTTAGTTTTGGGGTTTGTATGCAGCCAAGTTTAGGAAAATTCTAGTGAAGAAACAGAGAGGGAAAGCGCATTTGAGAAGAGGCGAGAGTCACATTTCTAATTCTGTGACAATTCTCTGAAATGTAACCTGCTTAAAGTTTCAAGTCTAAGCAAAAGCAAAGCTGCAAGTCCTTATTCTCTTTGTTAGTTGACATGAAGTTAGGATAAGAATTTGGACATAAAAGGATTTTTTGCATTTATATTCAATGGTCAACCATGGTTTTCCCTCAGGCAGAAGAAAATGAATCAGGTTGGCAACAACTACAAGTATTTTCTTTAATCTCTTTACTATTGTTTATGTCATTTGTTTTTCATTTGAGTTTCCTCTTGCCCTGCTTTTTTCATGTTGACGTTGTTCTCTTAGAGAAATATCTCCTTCCTCTGAAATTTGGCAGTTAGAAGTTATTTGAAATGCAGGGTTCCTGAAAATATGAACTAAAATATTTTAGAAGCTTGAAACTAATAATTACAACATTACAATAAGTATGGAGGCTTAGTCACAAATTAATCTAGTTCTACCATAATATTTTTTTAATTTAAAACCAATAATTCTTACAAAGACAGAACTTGCTGCTCTGCTCATAAAGTAGATGAAATGATACATTAACACTTGCTGGCATACTGTCATCCTATTTTATTACATCCTAATGGAGATCCTCTTGTGTCTTTTGCCATTTTCATGATGATCTTTTATTTCTCTATTGCTGCATTTCATTGTTACAATAAAATATAATTAAGAAATTAAAGGGAAAAAATTAAAACTAGAAAAATCCATGTCAAATGAACAGATCTAATCTTAATGCTGGTAAGAATATATTCTTTTCCTCCTACTAGTCCAAAGCATATTTTTTTCCAAGAACCAGCCAAAATTTTGAAGTTTAGTCCTTCAGCTCTTCAGAAAGAAAAAAATTGTCCTTCATATCTATATTACTTATAGTTTACTTTTGTTGTTGTTGTTGTTGAGCCCAAAATCAAATTTCATGCAATAGTCAGAAAACACCTTTTTTTTCTCATTTACTCAAACTAAATGAAGCGGTATAATGTTTATGTGTTATTTTGAAAGTATATGACAAAAACAGATCAGTAAATATATCCTTTGCTGAAATTGTTTGAAAAGTATGTATTCTATAATTTATTTTTTAACTTCTCATGAAGCTTCAGACTTGACACTGAAAAACAACTGATCTTGGCATGTTTCTTATTTCTGGAAAATACCTGCATGCTATAAAATCCTGTTAAATTGATTTCTGTGTATTTAAAGTCACAATATAAAATGTATATCTTTGTTTAAAAGAAAATAAAAATATAATGTTGCAAAAGTGAGAGCTGGCTTTTGAAGAATAGTACCAAAAGGCAGTATCAAATGAGACCCTTTAATACTTATGCCTAAGTTTAATCACAGTAGCAAAATGCTTTATGGCTGTCAATTAGTTAGGGTTTCTTTTGGTGAGTGTAGAAAGTAAAATATTTGACAACATGGAGTAATGAAGTGGTAAAGGGATGATCCCCTTCTTTCATTGAGACTGTTGAGGCACAATTTGGCCTGCTGTGGTGTGCTGAAATCAAGTGCAGGTTCTATCCCTTCTAAGACCACACAGCTGAACCTCATTTTACGCTACTGCAAAGACTGGGATCTTGAGTTAGCATCTACCACAACCAGGCCCTTTAATCTGTGCATTATACCATGGCACCGCCCACAGTAAAAGTCTTAATACTCTCACAGAACCTCAAGCTAATTGTTATTGCATGACAAACATATGGCACCACAATTCATATTTACTAGTATTAGTTGATTGCATCGAATATATTTAATCTTGTTTTCACCACTTGATTTTGGGTTTTAGTGGAACATTCCCTGAAACAAATATTCTTTAAAACTTATTTTAGAGATACTATAGCTTGTATGCTTGTATGCTTTCAAAATAATATTTTTGAAAAATAGAGTCTCTCAAAATATTATATATTTGAAGTAGGAATGATACAACAATAAAATGAGTTAATGTAGTTCTGAAGTTCTTCTACAGAAACTTTTCTTCACTTGGAAGGAGACTATATTCATAGTATCAAAGACCTAATGTAGCTGCTTCTCTGCACTACTTTGCTCAGCCCTTCAGGCTGAACCGTTTGGACAATCAATCCCAAACACGTTTTACTCATCATGAGTCAGACCAGTTTCCAAGTTTAAATATGAGATCTTTTCTAGCTTAATTCATTTAGATAGAAATAGATGAGGGAAAACTCACCCAAAGAGTTGAGTAGGCAGATTTTAGCAAGGTGGTTACTGCCTCTAGGATGGTGCCAAAGAGTATGGAGTAGGTTGGAAGGTGAGGCTGAGGCAAGTGTGAGAGGATCACCAGCGAAGACCATAGCTTCACTGTTTATTCTGTGCACTGGGACTTAGTTTTGTACATTAGCAAGGACCAGGCAACATTCTTCTGGGACTAACCTACTTCTTGGGTGTTTCAGCTGAAGAATGAATTTGAATAGTTCCTGATTTGGTGGTTTTAATGTAAGGCGGAAATGCAAAGCCAAACAGGAGTGTTAGCTATTCCCCTTCAGTAGGAAGCAGTCAAGTTTTGGATTTGAATCCTAAATTATAGGATTATCATGAATTAGTTTTATTGATAACCAGACACTTTTGCTACACCCTTGGAGTCTGGGAACATTCAGGCATGGAGTCTGGATTTGTGGACATCTTTGATTTGATTCACACTTGCTACTTGTGTACTTGCTGCCAACATTGTTTAGATAATGCAGCACATCTGACAGGCTCTGTAGGAAAAGCATGCCAAGCCATGATGCTCTTTGTTGTGTCCCAGCTGGAATGTTAAACCAGGCTTTAAACTATAGTAGAGTCAAGAAAAGATTAAAACATTTTTTAACAAAGGCTTCAAATGCAGAAATTAAGCAACTTAGTCCTTCCACGTCACAACCCTTGGATCTCAGACAGGGTAACATTTACAGTGTATTGAAGGTGCCCATTCATCCTACAGATAAAGAGGGTTTTTTGTTTTGGTTTGGTTTGGTTTTAAAAAAAGGAATATATTTTCAGTGAAAAATCCTGATCTGACCCAGTGCTCCAGGATCACTCTGCGTATTAATCCTTAAAATTATTTTATTGCTCACGGGACTATAACAAGAAAGATATTACACTCTTTTTACTATATACTTTTGCTCTGCATCATTAGATTCCTACATCTGAAGACTGGTGATGTCACTGATTGCTTTGACCTCAAGTGTAATCCAGACCAAAGAACCTCAGACAATATTTCGCATTACATTTCAGGTGAAGCATTTTTTTTAAAGATATCTGATGCTTATTTGAAATCTTCAAACCAAATCCCACAAAAACACGCAAATAGTTTTGAAAAAAAAGTCTCCCAAACAGGAATTGGTTTTAGGAGGTTCTTTTAAAAATGGTTCAAGAAAAAAAAAACAGCTTTCATGTAAAATTCCAGTGGTCACCGCATT
The DNA here is from genome assembly GCF_032191515.1 of Phaenicophaeus curvirostris. Taxonomy (NCBI): domain Eukaryota; kingdom Metazoa; phylum Chordata; class Aves; order Cuculiformes; family Cuculidae; genus Phaenicophaeus; species Phaenicophaeus curvirostris. The sequence goes on along the minus strand of NC_091394.1, from coordinate 83,604,577 downwards.
GAGGAAGTGTGAATACTTGGATCATTTCACTCCAGAGTGAAGTAAGTTTTAAGTGCCTGCTTTCTGCTTCTTGGGAGACTATCTTAAGGATCAAACAATAAGCTCATTGGTGAAGGGAATTTCATGCCACTGAAGGTGATTCCTTCTTCCAAGAGAAGAATGAGCAAGCTAGCACAAAGTATTCTAGCAAGAGTGAAGCTTGGGGTGGATTTTCTATAAGAAACATAAATGAAGATGGAAAAAACTATCAATTAGATTATACCTGAATAGATGTTTCATAGATTGCAACTTTGAATTTGTGACTGAATTATACCTCAGTCTTGACTTACTTAGATGATAAAAAATCATCTTTCAGAGGAAAAGCAACATGAGAAATAGTCTATCAGGCCTAGATAAACTAAGTAGTGCTAAGATATATGTGTTTTGATGGACTTTAACTTAATAGAACATAAACTATTTTTATTTGACTAGGTCAATAAATTTTAAGAAAAAATATGCTTTCTTCTTCTATGAAGAGGAAAAGAAATCACATTCTCTTTTCTGAAATTATACAAGACGAGCCAAAAAAAGGACACCAGTAAAAGGATTATGAACACGTGTGGTGTTCTGTAAGTGAAAGCGCCTTCTTCACTACTGGTTGCAGTAATATCGAAAGGATTCCTGAACACTGACTGATTTTAATGTTAAATGAACAGATAGAAATGCACCACCACTTTACAGATATATGCATGTCAATGGTGGATTCAACCAGTGGGAAAAATTCCCCATCCAAGGTGTATACACACTGCCACTTGCAAGCACCCCTCCGGCTTTTCAGAAGCATCCCTCTAACTGAAAGCAGACCAGATCAGCAGTACCTCCACCTTGCACTGCAGTTGCTCTCACTTTGCTTCACTGATTATCCACCAGCTCCATCTTCTACTTATGTTCAGTGCTGATACAGGGCATTTTTTTCCAAATGTGGGCCACAAAGTCTTTTATATGAGTCTTTCTTCCATTCCCTTCTACAGGGTACTGTTGGGATTAAGGACTAAGAACTACATTCATAAATGAATAAATCTCAGAGAGTAAAAACTTGTCTTTAATCTTTTAATGACTGTGCAGTTGGACATTTCTGTCCACATCTCAGTCTTTGCATTAGACAATAGACTTATTTTGGGCTATAAAGCTGTGTGGAGACGCCTCTAAATAGTAGTGATATACTATTTGAAGTTATATTCTAAGGTCTTCTCTTTTCAAAACACCTTCTTTCATACTTTTTCATACTTCAGATTAACATGACTTTAATTTCACAGAATCACAGAATAACCAGGTTGGAAGAGACCCACCGGATCACCGAGTCCAACCGTTCCTACCAAACACTAAACCATATCCCTCAGCACCTCGTCCACCCGTGCCTTAAACACCTCCAGGGAAGGTGACTCAACCACCTCCCTGGGCAGCCTGTTCCAGTGCCCAATGACCCTTTCTGTAAAGAATTTTTTCCTAACGTCTAGCCTAAACCTCCCCTGGCGGAGCTTGAAGCCATTCCCTCTTGTCCTGTCCCCTGTCACTTGGAAGAAGAGGCCAGCACCCTCCTCTCTACAACGTCCTTTCAAGTTTTTTACAAAACGTTTGAACTTACATTCAGGCTAATAACAAATATCTTAGTTTACCATTTGACTACTTAATACAGTTTATGCCAAATATTTCAGTGTCTAACAAAGGTTGCTTGGAGTGAATTATTTTTCCGTGGAGAATAATAGCAATTCGTATTTAATACTGTCACCTTTAATTGGAATGAACAAAGCAATTAAAAACATATAAATGAAATGTGGCAATCATAATGTTGTTGTTTCAAAGTGTCTTATAAATAAAAGTGAGCAAAAAATTGGATGTTTCAGTGTGGCAGCTTGCATAGCTGCTGAAATATGAGGGAAGAAATTCAGTTAGTGAAAGCAGACGTTCTCATTTTGGAGAGAGAGGATAAACAGCTCCCTACCAAGGAGGATTTTATAAATTCATAATATATTTTTACAGCCCATAATTAAATATTTTTTGTCGCTATATATTTTAAAATTATTTAAATCCTATATTTGTCCTTCTTTCATTTAAATTTTTGGTGTTCTCTTTAATGAAAAATGTTACCTGACACAAAAGCCTAGAACTTTTACTTGAAAACGTCAGAGCAAAGTCCTTTGCTTTTCAAAATATTCCCATGTATATATATTCTTTAATTTCAGTCAACTTTTTCAAATAGTTTTGGTTTCCAAAGATATTTTGCCAAATTTTGTGTTCATTAAAAATTGAGCATCACCTCATTTGCAAACATATGCATACCCACATAACAGCCTTCGAGGTAGCAAAGTATCATTGGCCTGTTCCAGTGAAGCAAGGTGTCAAGTTCTTTCTGAAGAAGGGAGAAAAGAAGTTCATCCATCGAAATAACTCAAGTCAATGTGCTTATTTTCTCACCAGAGGTATTTGGCATGTCCCATACTTCAAGCTCTTACTTGTCTATAAGCTTCTTGCTCTGAGGTTTGGTGTTCTCAGTAGTATACTGGTAGGTCTTGTCCCGTGACAACATACCACAGCTCCCTTCCAACCACCATACCTGAACTTCCTTTTCATGTAAGCAGGACAAGGATGAATATACATACCCAAATCTTATCATGATATGAGGCTGGACAGCAGCCAGGGTAAGGATCTGAAATCATTTGCAGGTTAAACACTAGGGACTAACAGTTATGTCTGTCCACCCAATATAATCTCCAAAACCTTCCTTCAGCCTCTTGATTGTCTGCCTGGAGAAAGGGATGGCTGCGTGGGATCAGTCATCAGGGATCACAAGTTTTATGAGCCATCTGTTTCACACATCTTCTCTTCACATACAGCTGTGGGAGAAGAGAGGAAGGCAGAAGTACATCTTTGCCCAGAGAAGAGAGTGGATTAAGTACGAGATACGTATGCCTAGGGTGGAGGAATTTACACCTGTGTACATACCAGCATGAGCTGAGTGCATACATAGGTCTTGGGTGGGAATGAGAATCTTGACTTTATCTCCTCTCAGATAAACAGAGTGAACTGTTCTTGAAGCGCAAAGTAGAGCAAGAAAATAAAAACAAACTGATTTTTGAGTGGGGAAATGAATCTAGTAAATGCAGGTTTCTGCAGTGACAATCGCCAGGTGTTATTTCATGGTCTCCTTGAGGTATTGTGTCAAAGGTAAGACATAGGTAGGAATTATCTATGCAGGCAAATGGATATAAATTTCATGGATCAAACTAATGAACAGAAATAAAATTGCTTTCTATGAAAAATAAGCTGACTCTAACATTGTTTGACACAGTCAATGATAGGTAGGAACAGTAGTGTACATTTATTAGTATTCAGCCTGACCTACCTGGCTTTAGGAAAGGGCCTCAATTATTTTCTTTAATTGAATGAGCTGGACTTATCAATTAGTTTACCCACATGAGATTTTCTTGTAAATGATTAAAACATGTGAAATGATTAGAAATTTGTTGGCAGTATTCAAGGCAACCTAATTTTTTTTACCGACTTTCAAACGTGTCAGTGTTCAGTTACGGTGCAAGAAAGCCACACAGACATTGTGACATTTAGCAAATATTCTAAATCTGTCTGCCCCAAATGCAAGCACATAATTTACAAAAGAGCATGTTGTGGGATTAAACAGAACACAAAACTTAAGCCATCCGCTGCCTCAGGACCGTCTCAAACACTTAATCACCTCTTTGCAACAAGCAGCTGCCAATATGCTAAAGTAGATTTTGTGCTTATGATGCATTTGCCTGACATCCTGTCAGGTAAATCACTGTTTTTTTCTTGGTCATCCTGTGTGCTTCTTCCCAGGGGATTGGTGGCTCCAGGGATTGCTGGTAGAATATGGGTCCTTTCATCCATTTGATACTTGGTCTGTAGCCACAGTAAGCTGAAAAGTGCAAAATCTTCCATATCTCTTTTTATGTTCCCAGTGCATATATTATTAAGAGAAGGCAGAAGGAGCTATTTGCAGTATGCAACAAAATACTTAATTACTCTGCAATCCTGCATGCCATTTAGGGCCTTAGTTGTTTAGCTGAAGCTCACACAGGCAATGAAACCCATCAACACTGGCACTAATTGGAACTCCTGTGAGCAGTTTCAACATTTGACTTTCTACCTGCCACTTTAAAAGGGAGTGTTGTTCTGCCAAAAAGGTGCTTCCTTCCAAGTGACAGTGAAACAGAACAGTGGTATATCATGGAGAATTTTCTGTTGACTCCATCATACACAGACTGAATTTGCGGTCCAATAGTCTCCATCTGGATTGCTTGCAAAAACAATTCTTATAAATCCTGCATGATTTCTACCACTAAAGAAGACCTTCATGTGTAATACTACATGCTGGCTTATGACCCATTTTATTAACAGAGAAAACGGAAACAAGAGATACCACCTTAGAATATATATGGTTATGGCAGAGGGTCTTAAGTGCCCTGAATAAACTGAAAAAAAAACCCCATAACAGGGGTTTTGCTGACAAGGAAGCAAGGAAAAGATTAGATGAGATGAAATGTTTTCTCTTTTTATTAGTGTAACAACTGCACAAATGGAAATAAAAGGATCAAACAGGTCAAATAAATAACTTTAAAAAATTTCTTTGCATTCCATAATAATTGCATGTATCTCAACTATAAACAATCATTGATGCTGGTGTAGATCACTAGGTGATGTGACAGAAAGAGTGGACAGTTTAATACAAAACTATAGTAACAATTATTAATTTAAACTATCAAATCAATTTCTGTTGCGATAGCTGTAAAAAAAAATCCATGATCTCATACAGACCTGATTTCTTCCTAAATTTTTTTCTAGCTATTCTTGTAGAATTTAGCAGACATTTATATATATGCTATAGAATTCCTGACAAGGATTTTAAAACTCAGTATCACACATACCAAACTTTACAGTATTTCTTTCATGACAAGAGGTGATTAGATTATACCTCTGCTGGCTGGATGTCCTCCTCTGATATGCAGTTTAGTCCTTTCTCTGTCAGGACTCAGGAGTTAGTTATCATTCATTCCATGAACTCTGGGTCAGGCTCTTTGCTTAATAGGGAAGTTTTAGTAACCCTTCTGCTGTCAGTGCTCTTTCTAAATCTCTACTTTGATCAAGAGCTGAAAAGTTTTCCAGGTAGAAAATGACTGACACTGTCAACACACTTGCTTTTCAGAGATGTTGCCAAGTATTTGACTGTAACGGCAGCCAGGGATCATCAAACCCTACAAAACCCCCCATATAAATAATTTAAGAAAGATAGCAGCAGCAGCAAAAGAGCTTTCCTACTAATCTGAAATAGTGTTCCTTAAAAAACTTGTTTGAACAGCTAAGTATCAAGAAATAAAAGTAACATTGTAGACAGCATTTTTCTACAGGGGCTTTGAAGCACTTGTTGACTCAGATTGGCCTGTAAGAAATTACCACTTCACTTTCAAGGGTGCACGCTGTGGGATTAAAAAGAACAAAATACCTAAACCATGCTCTGCCTCAACACTATCTCCGCCACTTAATTACCCCTTTGTAATAAGTGGCTGCCTCTATCCTAAAGGAGGCTTTGGTCTTTATGATAAATTCAAGCACGCTGTCTGTGACTACAGCAGCAGAGCAGAAGAATTTGTTTTGCTGTAAATATTTAATTTCTCATTCTTAGAAAGCTAATCCACAGCTAACTGGGAGAAAAACATTGCTTGCTACTAATAACATATCAGGTACACTAGCCAGGGACACAGATATCTGAAAAACTTGTTTAAATATATAGTTGGCTTTATATGACAGGGGTTCCAGCTGGCCTCATCTGAATAGTCTTCATCTATTTCACTGAACTATGAACTTCAAACTGAGATGATAGCTAAAGTTATAAAAACATACACTATCACCAATACAGGGCCAAAGAATTCAGATTTTGCTCATATAAACCTCCTTCACATTTCTAATGAGATCTTATCAGCACCTTGCAGAACTGAATGACTATTTTCTGTCCAACTGTTTCAAAGATAAAAAAAGCTGTCTGAATGTGCTGACATACGAAACACATCTGTAGTGGCAACTGTGCACTTTGATTCTTGTCTAAAAGTTGAATTTTACTTCTGGCATACAGAATTAACTTGCTAGTACAGCCAAATGTTGTAATGGATCTGATGACTCGGACAGGGAAAGTTTTCCTTTTAATTCCTGTAGAGAAGAAACTAACCTTTCCTGATTTTAATGGATGAGCTCTTTGTAGGTTTCCCTTCCAAGAAAGCTTGCCTTGGTGAACTAGATGCTCCCCTGAGCAATAACAGAGGCACTTACACAATCCCACTGGCTGGAGACAGGGAAAGATGGAGACTACGGCACTACAGAGTAGTGAAATGCTTGATCTTTGCCTCTACAAGATAGGCTAGGAGTATTAATTGAGCTAAACAGGTATTCAGATGGTCCTCAGTCAATTTGAACCTCTCTGTTGGACTGGGTGGCTGCATTAAAAAATGAGTACAAGTTTTATTGTCCAAACATCATTCCTTTATAAAACCATGTTGCAACACAAGCACATATATAGATGCTGGCCTTACTGCAGAATCCTCATATGCTTTTATTCAGCCTGGGCTTGATAATCTGAGGAACCAAGTAATTATGAAACTGCCTTTTAGTTCAGTGGAAATTGAGGGCCAGAAGAGTATCTTAAACATTATGTTTTATTATAACATTTTTATTTTTGAGTCTTTCATTTTCAGGTCATCTTTTGAAGCCTTGATGCTCTTATAGCTTTAGCTTTAAGGAGTGGTTGTGCTCCATTTTAACTTTTCACATTTTATTAACAAAATCAAAACCAGGACAATTAGATACCTCCTGATTTTCATTTGTGTTACGATTAAGGGAATGTTTGAAATGACACAAGTCTTGAGGAAAGTACTTTAAGCCGTGTCTGCAGCAGCATTGGAATTCTGGACACAGACATCAAAGATAACTTGAAAAGAAGAAGAAAAAAATAAGCTAGTAATTCTTTACATTTGGGGATTTTTTTAATAATTTTGTTACATAAATTAAAAAAAAAAAGAGTAAGAAAGGAGACTTAACTACTGTTGAAAGCCAAATATTTTAAACTTAGAATTAAGCTGAGATATTTTCCTGTTTTTTTCCTCTGGGGAAGACACCAGAAGTAAAACTTTCCACCAACAGCAGAAGATTGATGAAGCAGGTATTCAGGAGAATAGCTGCTGAAGAATTTCTGTTCCTGGCTTCCTGTGTAGCCATTATGAAATTACTTAGTACTTTATTCTTGTTCTTAAGCTCTTGGGTTTTTTTCCACGTCAAATGTTTGTGCACCAACAATTGTAGCTTGGCTAGTAGGGTTTGTAGCCCTACTTGTATTTAAGATGGATCTCAATAATCCATGTCTTAAATGCTTATACCAAAGACTCTCTACTGTTCTTTTCCCTAAAAATGGCACATTAAAGCAAAACATGGTGATAAATATTTATGTATATATATCATACCTGAAATCTCTGTTTTGTTCATACTCTGTCCCCTTACATTGGATATTATATTATTATCACTTGTCTCTCCACTCCTTTTTCCTTGCTATGCCTCTCCTAAACTCAGTTTGCAAACTCCTTGGGATTGAGATCGTGGCTGAAATTATAACTCTGCTGAGTTAAGTGAATCTTGCATTTGTATTCATAAGTGCTGTGTATCCTTTACAGTAAAGCTTCGAGAATATTAAGGAAAATTCCCTTTTCAATGTTCCCTGACAGTGCTGCACCTTTGAAGAAGGAAGTTGAGGAGTATGTGGGCATGAAAAATGAATACATTATTTATTGATAACTAAAACCAGCATTTGTCTCAAAAAGTATTAGGGCTGCACTCAAATAAACCTGTGCAGAACGCAAACATATGAGATATTACCTACTAATAGGATGTTGAAGAAGGTGAAAAATAGGCAAGTAAACTGATTAAACACTAGCAGAGGTAGTAATATTATCAAAATGCCTCTTTCAAAGATTACAAAAAATAATAAAGAACTTTGACAAGTTAACCATTAATATTCTTGTATCTACTTGCATAAACTCATTTAGATTAACAACAAGGTTTCTTTTTATATCATATTACCAGAAAAAAAAGTATTTAAAATAAAGCATTTTAACATTATTAATAGTTTTAATATTACTTTTCCTGTTTTGAAGGAATGTAATGTGATTTTTAAAGTATCTGAATTGAATTACTATGTTTATCAAAATCTTCAGGTACCTCTCAGTAAGTCCAAAAATGTATCATTTAAATATTTGAAAAGCCTCACCCCTCATTTCTTTTTTGGATCAGATTGAAGGAGTGATCCTTAAAGGTGTCCGTGGCGTAGCAGAGACTTCACCTGAAATTTGTATTTTGAGTGGTGGCTTCAAAAGAGCATTGAATATCAATACGGTTTGTAGCTGTGTTTTGCTGATTTGCATTTAAATCAGAATAAACTTAGTCTTTGGTGGTCATTGTACTACCGATATCTCATTACAAAATCCATTATCAACTATTAACAGTGAGATGGATTGTAGTCATCAAATGCAGGATTCACCATGTGGTGGCTCATGTAGTCAGAAGAGCTGGGTGACAGTGCAGGTCAGGACATGCACAATGCAGCAATATCAATACTGAACTTCCAATCCTGAGCAGTGAGCTGCTTTTATATTTCTTTTTTTCCCAAAGCTCTGTCTTATATTAACTTCAAAAGGTCTGTATCTACCATAGAAAACTTCTAAAATTACAATTCTTTCCCACTGTATGTGTCATTTTTGCATTTTCCTATACTGGATTTCATCTGCCATTTAATCATTTAATTTCCCCCTCATTCCTGTTAGCCAATCCTCATCTTTATTTGCCCAATTAATTAACGTGTTTATTTAGGGAATTCTCATGAGTGCCTAGGTTCAATCCATCCTCTGTCCGAGTACTGTCTATAGAACAACAGAACTGATTCTAACACAGAAATAAAAAAATTCACAAGAAGTGAATGTGAAAGAAAGCCCACTATCTTGCTCACAGAGTCTTTACCTCACTGTGGTCTTCTGCTCCCATGATCAAACAATTCCTTCTCCCCCCTCACCTGTTCCACTCAAATTCATGATTCAACCTAAAAGTTCTTGTCACTAAGTTTGTTCCCTCCTGTGCTCCTGCTCCAAATGCCCGTCTGCATACCACGGTCTCATAGGAGTCTGTCTCAATCGGAGTAGGAGGAGGCCTGCATGCTGAGAGGTGCTGTGTGGCCATGAGAAGGAACGGTAGGAGAGCAATGAATGAGTTCATACCCTACAAATTTGTAACCACAGGCCTGGTGATCCCTGTGTAACCAACAGTCCTTATATCTCCACTCTCCTAATTAAAGGCACCATACCTTCAAGGAGGGTAGGTCCAGTAATTCCTCAGCAACCAGGATGATGCTGGGAGCTTCAGAGGCAGAGGTTTTCTGCTGGCTCTTGCTTGGCAGGAGGAGCAGGGGGAGATGGTGTGGACTTCCTGAATCCTAGCTTTCCCTTTGCATGTGTTCTGCAAAGAAACTAAGGGAGAAGTCATCCAACTATAAGCTTGTATCTGGGGCTACATCATCCAAACCTCTCATGTCTGCAAAGGATGAAGGTGCTAGAGCACAGCCTCAAGCTAAGCTTGATGCCAGGAACTGACTCTGTCTCTATTTTGTCCTTTACAGCCATTCACAACAACCTACATAGAACCTGTACTCCATCCAGATGAAGTGATTAAGAAATAAGCTCACCAGCACTTTTCTCCTGTTCCCTGGGCTCTCTTGCAAGAGCTCCCACAGATGCTGGACTAATTCAGGAAGCAATTTCCAGGGAAGGCATATGGAGTAACAGAGATTATAGGATCTGACTAAGAACTTGCAGTCCATCGCAGTTGCAAACTTGGCAGCTGGAATAGGCCAAATGCTAGAAGTGTTTATTCATAAAGATGAAACTCTAATTGGTCATGACCCTGTTCAGGTTTAGGGCAGATTTTAGGGAAGTTAAGGTCATTCTTAAGCTGCTGTGCTGCTAATGGCAGAGTCTGGTACTTATGTGAACATGGTAAAAGTTTCATAATTGTCTTCTCCAGATATTCTCAGGAGTGTGTTCTTTGCCACTCCTCTGTCAAATGGTGGGTCCTTCTGTGATGGTAGTAATTTTACTGATAGCAAGAAGATACTTTTGGATATTTTTACTTTGGAAGGAATTTCCATCTTTGGTAACCCCCTCTTCTGCCCTCTGTCTGTGGCTTCCCACCTCTGTAGCTCCAAGTTTACCATCTTTTTGGCCCTTACAATACTCAGGAAAGTACTCCAAGTGCTAGGCAAATCGGATGAACTTGTCTGTGGGAATATATGCTGGTCTAATTATGTGGCCTTATCAGGTTGCTAGGGAGAAGTTTGGAATACATCAAGGTCGAGAAGCAGCTACAGCGTGAGAACAAGAAGACAGTCTACGTGCAAGATTACTTATACAAAAACTACAAGGGGAAACTTTGGGCTTTAGTCAAGCATCATGTAAACATTAGACAAGATAGCAGAAAAGTACAAAAGGCTTGCTTGCTTGCTAATCAATGACTTGATTTCCAATCATTTTGATTGTCTGTGATCTTGTCCGGGGTACATGCATGGGTTCAGTCTCCCACACTTGTCCTCTGGTATTAAAAATTAAATCCTTCGGGGCTTTAGGAACATCTAAAAAGGAGGTTTGGTAAGCTACCTTTTATACTCAGTCAGCAGACCATGATGACTTTTGATGCCTGGTGTGTTGCCTAAATGACAGGGCTTTCCCAGCAAAACCCCTTGCATTGATACCACTCTACAAAGAAAAGTGTTTTCAGGTTTCGGCACTACTTGATATCATCAAGGTTTCTTAGAAAGACTCCTATTAGCCACTTTTTTAACCCTGCTGGACTTGTCTTCTGCCAGAGGTGCAGGTGTAAACATTGTGGAAGGAAATTGTTTCTATAGGAAAGATACTAATCTTTTTGTTATTATACATCCTCCTCCAGACTGTGCCTCACTTCCTATCTTTTACCATGAATACAATAGTGCTCTACTACTACCTATTTTGAGAATAGTGTCTGGTAATGATAAGCATTTCTGAGATAAGTTGGTAAGGATCATATGGTTCTGTATAAATAGACACACGTAACTGCTCTACAGGAACAAGGACATTTGATGCAGGTGTTAAATAAGAAAGAACACATAACTAAAAGAAAGTCATTTTTGTTTAAGTTGCCTTTAATGTAATATCATCTTAGAAGACCATTTCTTAACCATGAGATGCTACATTTCCTTATCAGACACAATCTAGTAGCTGTGAAATTGTGTGTGATTTATTCATCCATCCGCAGCTGTATGTAAAATTATTTTCTTATATTTGACATTTTTCCATTTGTTCAACAAACACACAGACAAGGTGAATTTTGTGCAGCAGTTCAGAACTGCCTTTTACAACACCAGTTGTAAAACTGTGTTCAGTTTTGGGCTCCTCAATGCAAGAAAGACATTGAGGTCCTGGAGCATGTTCAGAGAACGGCAACAAAGCTGGTGAAGGGGCTGGAGAACAAGTCTTACAAGGGGTAGCTGAGGGAACTGGGATTGGTTAGCCTAGAGAAGAGGAGGCTGAGGGGAGACCTTATCCCTGGCTATGACTACCTGAAAGGAGGTTGTAGAGAGGTGGATGTTGGTCTCTTCACCCAGGTGGCAGGATGAGAGGGAATGGTCTCAAGTTGCACCAAGGGAGGTTCAGATGGGACATTAGGAAAAACTTCTTCACTGAAAGGGTTATCAGGCACTGTAACAGGCTGCCCAGGGAAGTGATTGATTCACCACTCCTGGAGGTATTTAAAAGATGGGTAGATGGAGTGCTTAAGGATGTGATTTAGTAGTGGACAGGCACGGTTGGACTTGGTGATTTCAAAGGTCTTTTCTAACCTAGGGATTCTATGATTCAATGATACATGTCATCCTTCTAAGACACATTTTTACTGTCTCCTCACATCTTTTCTCTCATTGGCAGTAACATACAGTATGTGTGACACAAAAAAAAGTGTGTGAAAAAGAGTAATGCTGCAACACTTACTAGTGAGAAACATTTTGCAACACTAATGTTAACAACAGAGATGTATGACTTAAGATCAGTGACAATTCACTTCCCTCAATTCTGCAGATCCTACAAATTTACCAATAGCTCTTCTTTGCTCATAAACATCTTTAAAAGCTGAATACTGTATCAGCTTATCAGCATTCATCTCTCTCTTTGAATAAGAAGAAAGCATTTGAGTCCCTCTTATTTTACAGTATAGTAAATTTTGAAAATTAATTAGAAGCTCTTTGGTTATAGGTAAGAATGATTTTGGAAAAGCTTATCAATATGTCCAGGCCTTGGTATGATACTCCACCTTATGAAGAGTATTGCATGATACTCTCTGGCAAAATACTTACCGTGGTTGTTTTCTTCTATTTCGTGACTGCACTGCGTCTGGTTGAGGTAGGGTATATTTCCTCCACAGTAGCCAGCATGGTGCTCTTTTTTAGACTCGTGACTAAAACAGTGTTGATAATACACAAATGTTTTAGCTGTTACTGAACAGTGCTTGCACAGAGGAAAGGTTTTCACCAGCTCAAGGGGTGGGCAAGAGATTGGGAGGGGAAACAGCTGCAATAGCTGACCCCAATTGACCAAAAGGGTATTCCACATCATACAATGTCACGTTCAGCAATAAAACTGAGGGAATTTTTCCAGAGTAGCTGTTACTTGATGACTGGCTGAACATTGGTCTGCTGGTGGGAGGTGACGAGTGATTGTCTTTGCATCACTTGGTTTTGGTTTTTTGCTTTTTTTTACTTGACTTATTAAACTGTCTTTACCTTGACCCACAAGTCTTTTTCTCACTTTCACCTTCCTAATTCTCTCCCCTGTGCTTCTGGGGGAAAAAAGTAGTCAACTGGGGTCTTAGTTGCTGGGTGTTTGGCTGGGGTAAGCCTACCACAATGATCCAAAATAAATGTTAACATTTGCATTGCTGCAGCTCCTGCATTTCAGCTGTTAGTGAATGATATTTTGATATTCCTGAACAATAAGAAAATACGTCTATCTTACTGAAGTCTACAGTGTAGTACTTGCAGTCTGTCTCACCTGTAGGTCTTTAATTTTTTCACGGCAAGTGAACCACAGAGGACAAATGCATGGAGCTCCTTGTTACAGTGACCTCCTCTTTGATACCGTTTTCTTGGTCTGTTAGAAAGTTGATCATGTTCTCTTGCAAAGGGTTTTCAACGTAATTCCTCTCTCTACTTCTGCTGAAGGAATACTTGACAGTTACCATATTATACAGATAGTCATTTGAAGAGAGAAATAGCACAGAAGAACACCTGTCCTTTCCCTCTTTCTTTATGTTCTTCTGCTGTGTCTTTTCAGGGACTATTGTCCATAGGATAAACACTGCATTACCAGTGACATGAGCTTGTGCACCGAAGTTCCTTCCTGGAGAAGGAACTAAGCAGTCATGAAAGACAGTAGGGAGGAGTAAAGGATGATCATGGAATCACAGAACCACACAATGGTAGAAGTTGGAAGGGACCTCTGGAGAAGACCTAGTCCAACTTCCCTGCTAAAGCAGTGTCACCTACTGCAAGCAGCACACAAACACATGTAGGTGGGGTTTGAATATCTCCAAAGAATGTATCCCAGCCTCCCTAGGCAGCCTGTTCCAGTGCTCTGTCACCCTTCCAGTAAAGAAGCTTTTCCTCATGTTGAGGTGGACCTTCCAGTGTTTCATTTTGTACCTGTTGCCCCTTGTCCTGTCATTGGGCACCATTGAGAAAAGTCTGGTCCCAGACTCCTGGAAACTGCCCTTTAGATTTTTATAAACACTAATAAGGTCCCCTCTCAGTATTCTCCTTTCCAGACTAAACTGACTGAGCTCATTCAGTCTCTCCTCATAAGAGAGACATTCCAGTCCCCGATCATCTTTGTGGTCTTCCACTCAACTGGAACTGTACACTGTTTCAGATGTGGTCTCACTAGGGCAGAGTAGAAGGGGAGGATAACCGTCCTTGGCTTGTTTGCTACACCCTTCTTAATGCATGTCAGGACAACATTGGTCTTCTTGGTAACGTCAACAGTGTCCTGTGGTGCATTAAGAAGAGTGGATGCAATGGAGAAGTGTAATGGTCCTAACTAATTAATTCCATTCTGTATTGAACACATGGAAAACAGTGATCATGTCTGTGTGGACATAGTAATTATTATAGACAACTTAGACTAAGATTTCTTTCCTGAATCTAAATAAACATGAAACACTACAGATTTTACTTCACACAGTGAAGAAAACATCAGTTGTATTAGTATAGTAACTGGATATATTTCTATGGCCTTTCTTCTACAAGAAGCTTCAGTAGATGTTTCAAATAAACTCTTCCAGTCCTAACCTCCTGCAATTTAATTTTATGCAAGACCTATTATTTGTATCTGTGTAAAAGGCAATTTTTATTTTGTACATCCTTTACTCTCCTTTTAACAAGAATCCTAGTCTTGCTGATTGATCAGGAAATATTTGGACTCCATCTATTCCACCAGTGGTTCCTTGTTCAACCTGCTGAATGACAGGGGCTGCATGTAGATTAAAAGAACTAATATATCAAATAATGCATTGGGGAAAGGGATATTCTGGCTTAAAACTGAATTTAATCTCCCTTGCTTTAGTCTGTGTTCCACCTTTGACCATAACTCATTGTCTCACTCCTGCACAGCACACAGGGTGTTCCAGGCAGTAACGGGGTAATGAGATACACACAGGCCCTGCACTACTAAAAATGCAACTCTAGGAAGCAAAATGGTCCCACTGCTCCAATAAGGGTAGGGCATGAGGCCATTCTCTACCAGTTCTCTGGCAGAGAATTAATTTTGTTTTCCAAATTACACCTGCTGTTAGGACTTCTGAAAATATTAGAAAGTGGACTGGAATCTCCAAGAAGATTTCTCGTTTTACTAAAACTGCAAATGGATCCAATAATCTATTGAGATGTAAAGAAGAAACAACAACCAGAGAAGCACTGAATCCAGTAGACATATAGTTTTCTGCTGAGGCATGCATGAATGACTATGACAGATTCTTGTGAACTTTTCTATCTGAAAACTAGGCTGGTTTCTGTTTAATTCCTTAAGTCACGTATGTATGCTTAAACAAAGGAGTTGGTGCATCACTGACCAGATCTGCCAACATATGTTAACCCTGACCTGTAAAGTAAATTGGAATTTATATTTATTTAGTCACTGTGTTTAGTCTCCACTGAATTATGAAACTGCACCTTGAGTAAAACAGTGTTAGATTGTGATGTGAATTTAGTCTGTAAATTCACATCAGTATTTGTTTTTATCAGTATTAGATCAGTCCTGAAAGTTCTCCTTACAAATGTAGTCCCTGTGACAGAGTACCTGTACTGAAAAAGAATATTTTCTTTGTTTAGTTTAACAGAAAAAATTAAAGTGACCTGCAAAAGAGTTATAAGGTTTCTGCAGAGATCCTTTTGCAATCTATTTAGAAGAATTTTAAGAAGATTAACCTTCCATATGAGGACAGGCTGAGAGAGTTGGTCTTGTTCAGCCTGGAGAAGAGAAGGCTATGAGCAGACCTTATAGCAACCTTTCAGCACCTGAAGGGGCTACAAGAAAGATGGAGAGGGACTATTTATAAAGGCTTGTGGTGATAGGATGAAGGGGAATGGGTATAAACTGGAGAGGGGCAGATTTAGGCTTGATGTAAGGAAGAATTTCTTCACCATGATAGTAGTGAGACACTGGAACAGATTGCCATGGGAACTATGACTGCCGATCCCTGGAGGTGTTCAAGGCCAGGCTGGACGCGGACTTGGGCAGCCTGATCTAGTGGGATGTCCCTTCCCATGGCAGGGGAGTTGGAACTAGATGATCTTTAAAGTCCCTTCCAACCCAAACTATTCTATGATTCTACGATTTTAAAATTATTTCTTTTAGAATATTTTTAGCAGGTTTTGTGCAGTCTGTTTTTTCTAATACTTTACGGATAAGTGAAAACAGTTTGCCACACAGTGAAAGTAGTTATATGTGAGGGAAAAGTACATATTTAATTGTGGCTTAAAAGGCAAAGTTTTCTATTTGTTAACACACAGAAAGAAAAAAAAAATTGCTTTGGGAAGGACTTAGTGTTCTGCTTTTTCAGTTAAAATCAGAAGTAGTCTGTAAGTGCACCTCAGGTCCCTAACAGATTTTCTAGAAAATAAAAAAAAAAAAACCAAGCAAACAAAGCCTTAGAGCTCTGCATGCTCATATTTTCATTGTGTAAGGAGGCTTTTGCATCAAATGAATAAAATAAGAAATGTTTCTCACAGTCTCCAAGGGTAAGATTTAACAGGTGCAAGCAGTGGGTTAAGGACTAGTCCTTAGGATTTCTGTAGTGACCAGCCAGTTTTTTGTGCAGGTTAGGAACAAGAAATTTTGGCCCTCAATATGAAGGATCCAGTGAAGCCATGTTTAGTAAGCCTTACAGATCCAAGGAAGTCACAACAGGCATTTAGAAGTGCTGAGTGGACACAATTCTCTTTAATGTTTAGGACCTCAAGGGTTAAAGTTATGTTTCTCTAACAATCTAAGACTACACTTTTGCCAGTACTGCGTCATGCACTTGTCTTCAGAGGAGAACCTGTACCATGTGCTTGGCCACAGAGCTCATGTATCTTCCAAATGCTTAAGGTTTTGCTCCCTGTTCAGGTTTCCAAAAGAACAATCCCATATTTTCGATTACCTCTTCTTTGACGCTAGTAAGAGGCTCTGAGGCACACAGCAAATTACTTGTGCAGCCTTCTGCCCCCCTTTTACTGTGCCATGGAATGGCTTCAATGGCACAGTCCTCATTCTTCTGTTACAGGCAGCTGCTCACACATTCCCCATGGTCATTGCTGTGAGTAGGAAAGCAGAACTTCTAGATGTGAACATGGTACATGGATATTTGCATTACAATTCGAGATTCTCTTGAGAATTTAATTTTAAGCCTAGAGTAGCCAAGACTTATACAGTGAAAATTAAAATCCAAGTAGATACTCTTGTCACAAATTAGAGTAGGAAGATTATATGTATAAAAGATATAAGTGTATGTATTTCCCTTCTTCCCAGAATGTAGATGCCAAAATGTAATACAAGACTTTCACCACTAATTGAGTTTTTTTCTTTGTCTTTTGAGGTCAGAATTGTAAAACTTCTTAAAGTCACTAGCTGGAGTTTTGGTTTTGCTTTCTCAGAGGAGAAAATGGTTTGTTTTATAACAATCTGTTAATTAGAAATCAGATTATATCAGGGTAAATCCTGTGACCTACTGAAAGACTATTTTAGCAACAGAAAAGGGGGTTATACTCAGATTTGTTTTCTCATACAATACATATGTCTCTGGTTTTGTCTGATAATGAAAAGATGTTTGTTTTTTCCATGGCTGAGTATGTTGTTATAGATGATTTACACAAAATCTCAGCAACATTCAACAGGCAGATGTCATAGAGAACTGAAAGAGAGCTCACAAGGCTTGGCCTCCTTCACACCTTCCTAAAGACTGCTGATAAAATGTTCAAATACCCTTCTGCCTCAGCATTCCTGCTTGTAAAATAAGAATTGTTCTATTCTATTTCTTAGTTAACTGATTTGGTATCTGTCAAAAAGAGTGTATTACAAAGCAAAGACAGAGAATGTTCATTTTAAAGGGATTGCTTGGGATTTGTTTTGACATTACTCTAGTTCTGTAAATCATGCATGAAAAAAATAAGCCAAACATTTAGAATTTTCTCTTTTCAGACCCACACCCCTTATAAGATGCTCATCAATTAGGTACTAGTAAGTGTCTGAAAATTATCTCGGTATGATACTTTTTATGAATGTAACAAAAATAAGCACAATGAAATAGATGTTCAGAGCCTCCCATAATTTTATACTCTCTAGAGTAAATAACAGTATTTATTACCAGTTTGAAATAATTTAATTATTATCATTATTTCCATAGCAGAGCAAATGTGGAAGAATAATTTTGCAGAGCCCGCTCTAGATTGGCTAGTGTTCAAATGAAGGCAATTTTCCTGTCTGTGAATGTTTCTGACATTGGAACTATATTTGATGTTTCTCTCAAAGAAATCACAGACAGATTTGGGGTCCACTTTGATTAAAATATTTAGTTGAAAGACTTTTTACTGGTAAATTTGGTTATTCAGAGGAAAATCATGTAAAAGAAATTGCTCTCTTGCTATTCAAGTTCTTAGGCAGGTTTCTTTTTGCCTGTTTTATAAGCTGCCTATACAATTTTTTCACTGAGCTTGGTAAAAGAAGTTTCATTTCACTTTGACTCTTTCGGCTTTTGAGTCAGCAAAGTACAGTTTGAACACCTCTTACATCTTTTTTGTCTTCTTATTTTTAAAAGACAGCCACAAGTATCCTGCTGAGCACAAATAAAGACAGACTTTCTCCTGAAGAGCATTACAGGTAAACACCTGAAAGACTAGACATTCTACGAAATCCAGATGTTTGGAAGGACTTGAATGGAGAAAGGGTGATGTCTTGGCTGAAGCTAAGCATGAATATTTTTCCCCAAATATGCTACTAAATTTAGCCCGAGTGGTTCAACAAATTCCCCTTTGTTACCTGGAGAATTTTCACTATTATGTTTTAGGGACTCATTTGGCTCACAAAAGGAGCTTTGTGAACAGATATGGAGACCAACAACTCTGCTTATTCATTGAATGAGTTTTAGTGAACAGGAATACCAGTTTTTCTTGTTTCTCACTAGGAATGGAGCACTTCCTGTAGTGTGAGAGTAATGACTATGTCCATTCATTTTCTTAAACACGGTGAAGTTAGTGACAAGTCTGTTGAGAATCTCTTTGGATAAGTCTACAGCCAAGTTGTCTTCAGACCATCTTATTATGTACAGCAGTTGTGTGTAGTTACTGCAGTCAAGGAAACTCTTGTATTCCCCAATCCATCAGATTGCACCAGAGTTTCGTTGCTCTTAAAATGATGCATTATTTGATGGTTCTTACTTTTTCCTGTCAAAATTCCCATTACTGGTCAAAAACATAATAACAATGCCAGGATTTGGGCACTGCTCTGAATTTGAACTAATCTTGTCTTGATGCAAATCTCCTGAAGTTCAATCAAAACACTGTTTCATTTGTGTCATGTTATGAAGGTGTTCAGGGTCTAATTCACCCCTTCCTCACTGTAATTTTATGCTGGTGCAATCTCAGTGTAACTGTGACTTCAGCATAGGCAACTGTGAGGACTCCAAAAAGTCAGAGTATCTCCATGTAAATATCCATATGAGTGAGAATAAAATTTGGATCCTTGATTGTTTTAAATATATTTTTATTCCATACATTTTTTTAAAATCAATTAACACAGATTTAGAGAAGTACCTTTTAATAATGAAAAATCTGCCCAAAACAAAGGCTCAAGTGATTGTTTGTAATGTCTAAAACAGTTCTTAAGGTTGTTTTATGGAGTGAAAAAGCCTTACACACAGAGGTCTCGGAGGAGGTGCCATTCATTAATGTTTTAAACAGATGCTTCACTGAGCAACATATTTAATTAAATCTGCAACTGTTGTGCTTAAACAAGACAGATTTTACTGGAGCAAGCATAAAGTTGAATTCACAGCAACAATTAACCAGACCTGTTTGTATGGTATATTTTATCAAACAGGAAGAGTGGCTTTTCAAAGACATTAATTTAAATGTTGATCATCATTAAAAGCCTCAAAACAAAACTCAAGATCATAGTGTGCTTGCAGCTACTGTATAAAAATTTAGGTGGCTATTCTTTCTACAAGGTCTGATGCTCTTTCCATGGGGCTTAATGTAATCAATACTGAAATTTTGTGGGTGTTGGTGACGTATGTATATATAAAATACTATATTTATATATGTATACAGGAATTTTATAGATATATAAAAATAATGTTTTGTGAAGATCATGAACAGGTGTATGGCACAATTGTTTCATTTATAGACAAGCAAGTAGAAAACGCTTTCTCTTGATTTCATTATAAAACCCATACAAATGTTAAAAGGATCACTGACTACATACAAGAGCGAAAGCCACAAGCCCTGATTGCACTAAATGTCATAAAGGTACAGCCATGACTCATTTCCCTCAGCCTTCAGCCACAAGAATTTCATCAGGTTCAGAGAAATTGCTCTAGATTAACAAAGGAATCACATTGGTAATGTATCTTGTCCTGTCTACTGATCTCAGTGGAGTTCCTCGGCTGTAAGGAGTAGCTACATAATGTTAAGACCTCTGTGCGAAAGGATTCTCTTCAGAATATCATGCAAGCCTGCACACTGTACTCTTTTTTCTTTACAATAGAGTGCCTTGGAAGAAGCTGCCTTCTTTCTTTTCAAAAAGCACAAGATCCTTAACTTGTTCTATAAGGACAGAAATTCAATGAATCTGAGTGGAGGCTCTGCAAATTCAGGGAGAAGGCTGTGCTTCATCTACTGTAGTGTTGCAATGTGTAGCACTCTACAAACTACATGAACCATCACAGGTATATTAGGATTTGCTTACTGCAAGAAAGGTTAGAAACTGTTGCAGCCGTTATTTTTCTCTCTACTGATCATTCCTTAGTGTTTATGCATTTGTGATATGAAACAGTGCAATGCACATTTGTGGTCTTGAGAAATTCTTAGTGTTAATATATGTCAACATTTATGTAAACTAGAACAAGGGCACTAAACAAAGACACTGGAGATTTGGCTCTGCCATGGAATCCTTGTGACAGTAGAAAGATAAAAGTCTTAAGCCTGCTTGATTTTCCCCATGCCTTCTAACTCATCTTTGCTCTCTGCATAATTTGGCCTGTACATTTTTTGTGAAATAATATTTTTTGTGTGTTATGCCAACAGGACCTCATTTTGTTGCAACAACTAAGTAGCATTATAATGCAAATTACAACATTTCCATTGTCTGTATCATAGTGTGCACTATTTAATGTATTCAACGTTCAGAGATTGGCCTAGCACTATTTTTCTTACCATGGTAGAAACAAATGACAGTATGCTACTGTATGTCTAATAAAAAGGGTTTGTGACAAAGCATTTGTTGCTACACAGCTTGATAATGTGCCATAGAGAATAACAAATCTTATGGCTAACTTACAGATTTCTTTTTCAAAGCACCAAAGAAAACCAGATTTTCTCCATTCCAAAGCAATGGCCTATCACATTTTTCCACAAAATAATTGCATTGTCTGGTAAAATAACTGAGTCGTTGGCCATGACAAAAATCTTTGTTCTTCTGGGAACTTGTGGAGAAATTTTGCCCTGGGTGAAATTCTCAGTTTTGCTTAATCATTTATTGTTGATGATGTTATCTATTTTTATAAGAAAAATCCAGAATGAGAATGGTAGTAGTTTTACAGTTTCCAGAGCTCAATAAATGTCTGAAACATGGAATATTTTGATAGCTGTGCTTTAAACAATAAATAAGTACGATTTATCGTTTGGTATTTTCTCAAACTGTTTACAAAGGTCTAGAAAAAGAAAAGGATGCTATATTCCAATTTTGACAGCTTTCCTTTTGATTGTTCTGCTATAATTATGAAATAGCATGTGTTCTAAAGGAGAATTAAAATGAGCTACCTTTGAGCATGCAGAAACAGGGAATATAGTTCTCTTTTTGTCTGTCTTTCCATCGTTTGCTTTCTCTGTGAAATAGAGTTAAAAAGGAGAATAATAAAGGTGTGAAGATTGCCAAGAGATTTGCCATGGTTTTAAAAACATTTGCAGCCAATGAAACCAGAAATAAAACTCAACACAGCAGAAACATTGAGAAGTCTAAGGAATGGTCAATAAAGTTATATGGAATATTTGTCAGTATTGTGACCCCCTGAAAAATAAAGGGTCTAGTCCTGGTCTCCTTCAGATTTGATGGCAAAATTCCCATTTACTTCAATAACACAGGACTGGAACTTCTATTTGGAACAGGATTATCATAATTATTTTAGTTGGCTGAGGCTTTTGTTTTCATATTTCCCATAACTTGGAACTAAAATGACTTTTCAACAATAGACACAGTATACTATAGCAACAGTATTTTTGTTAATAGTAGAAGGTGTCAAAAAATAGTCTACAGATAATTACTCTTTTCTACCTGCATTTATTACATTTAATCTTGTGAAGCAACACTGTGTTTTCAAGCTATGCTGTGTTTCACTGTACCATACTGAATGCCTGTGGATGTAACTGAAAGGTCGTACATATTTAAGTGGAGTTTTTAAGTTACATGAAAATTCAAGATACTCCTGTATTACAGGTACTCCAATAGTCAACCAACAAACTGTATTTTGCAGAGCTGGCTTGGAGGCCAGAGAACAGTACAGCAAGAAAAACAAAGGCATATTAAACAGCAACTCAGGAATAGAAAGATGTCACAAATAAAAAAGTTAACACTGTAACCTGGCTTGTGTTTGGTGCTTACTAAAACTGTATGAATAATTAATAATATAAAACATTAGAATTGTCCTTGACACTGGAAATATTATTCATAATAAAGTAATGAATGGAGACACCTAAACAGGCAGCTGCTTTTTGAACCTGTTGCCTCTAGAACTAGTTGCCGTAGAGATTATTAATAATGTTATTATTATTAAAGTTATTGTTAGTGCTATGTATTATTTATATTGCTTTTCTACAGTGTCCGTAAACAAAATTTGTATTGCCACCTTTTTTTCTAGGTTATCATACTGTGTACCTCTGCAAATCAGTTGATTTATTTTAAAGATATGAACATTTCACAAAGCAATAGCAATAGCGACTACAGGTATGGTCAGTCACACACTGTTTCCTACATTAAATCCAAATAGGAATCTTTGATAGACATAACTATTTGGAACAAAACTTCATTCTAATGCCACGTATTTGCTGACCTGGTAATTAAAGGGTCAATTAAATTTATTGGATTTAATTTTTGACTAGGAAAGCAATTTTGATAATTTTTAGCTTTAGTAAAAAAATTGTGAGTAACAGCTTCTGTTATATATATTGAAGGATTGTATTTTTAGAAATACAGAGATAATTCAAAACACATGGGCTCTGGAGAGTGCCTTTGCACACAACCTTTTAAAAACAGGTTCCATCAGTTGGATGGTATTTATGCCACACATTCGTGTAAATCACAACAGGCTGAGGTGAGTAATCAAGGTGACTCACGTGACAGGATCGCTGCAGGTAACTGTGTCCCTTGAGTGACTTAGGTGACCAGGGATCCTGAAAGAGAAAAAGGAGTCTTACTAACCTGAGCAAACCAGGTGGTTCAAGTGCCTGAAAGACCCGCAGAACCTTGATGCCTTGAGTTTTTGGAGTGACTGCACGATTCAGACATCCAATGCACCTTGGGCAATCCACGCTCTTCTCGCAGTTATGACAGAAACAGCTGAACACAGAAACTCCTGTTTTCTATCCCTGGGCATCAGCTGCAGCACAGAGATTACTAAAAAAGTCTGATACTTGTTAAAATTTGAAGCTCTAAAATTCCTATCCTTGAGCTGTCTAGGGCCATCTGATGTGGGGTCCCAGCAAAAATCTCCCTAAAGTTAATTGAAATAATTAATGAGAGATAGACCTGCTAAAGGCCCTTTGCTTTGGCTCCTACAAAAAAGTGATACCATGACAGATACAGAAATGTTCTGCAGGAGAACAACAGAGGATAACCCAGGGACAGTAAGTGCTGCTGACAGTATGGCACAGCCTGAATGAGGCCTTAGAGACAGCACAAGTCCAAACCGCTGACAGTGCTAGTACAGAAGCATTTTTGATGGTAATACTGGAGAAAGATGTGATGAGTGGACACAACTAAAAATCCAATGCACTGTTTTACTGTTGTTTTCTAGTTATTTTAATTCTGGCTTTTCTGTGGCCAAAATGTAACAAGGTCTATGAAAGAGCTCCAAATGGTGTTCTGAATGAAATAATTTTTATTTCCTTGAGCCAAAAGCATATTTAGCCTTGGTACAATAAATCTGTCATTATACTGATGGGAACAGATTACAAAATAGACACTGTAATCAAAGCACATATTTTTAAAGTGATAAAGTATCTATCTCCAGAGACCTGTGCTTAGTACAATCCTTTTTTGAAGTCACAATGGCTCTGGAGACTGGACAGCTCCTGAGTTTGCACTTTTTTTTTTTCCAACAAGTGTACTAGAATTGGCTGTGGACATGAAAAGTAGTGTAATAATGAGAAATAGGGCAGTTTGAGTAAATTCTGCCCCCTAGTTTACCCTTTTATATTGCACCAAGGACTGCATTTCATACCCGTTGCTTTAGGAATGTAGCATTCCCTGGAAATATATTGTATTATTATTTGTTCTTGTCTTTGCTCATATTCCATTAACATAGTAAAAATAGTAACATGTTGTAAATTTAGCCATCTACTTAACACAAACAATAGTGGTTCTCTATTAAAATATTTAATTAATTATTTAAATCATTTTTTTTCCACATGAAGCAGACATTTTATACTAAGCTCATTGAGTCTTACAAGTATTAGATCATCAAGGGTAACTTTCTTCTGTTACACTGTGAGACATGTAGTAACATAGCAGCCTGTCTTAAGTGGTGCTGATCATCTCTAGGGAGATGTTAAACAGCCTCCACACTCATTGAAACCATTGATTTGTTTTGGGTTGTTTTGGATTTTTTACATCTGTTCAAGTTGTACAAGGTAGCTGAAGGAAGTGATAATAATGTTGGTACAGCACATGGAGATTAGTTTTCCATCTGGCTCTGTCAAGAATGGAAGGCTTTGTTCATGTGTGCAAAATCTTTCATATCATGAATCATTCCTTTATCTTATTATCCAGTTACAACTGAGAATTATCTTTTTTCTCTTCTCCTCCTTTGGGTTTGAGAAGAGTGTCTCACACAAAAATTAAACAAGTGTTCTCTCGGAATGATCTGATGATATAATTGTAAGATAAATTTTTAGTGTCTCAACTCCTAGAACCGTGAATATACTGAACTTTTCATTAAATATCTACTTCCACAGCTTGGATGATCTCTGTACTGAAAACTGTAATGAAATTCAAGATGTGCATGCAGGGCAGAACAGCCTGGAGTGAATTTGGTTGTGCAAGAAAGGTTTATGATGAGGGAGGATGAGAATGAATTAACACAAATTGTATTATATCATTCTCAGTAGGAGGAGTATACTTTAATTGACCTGTATATGAAAAACAAAGAAATGTTAACAGTGTTAATTACTGAAAGATATAAGCTGTATAATATCTTTGTCTGTCTCAAAGATGGATATATGCATTATATTCAAACACTTATGGTTTCAGTCTTCTTTATTTCTTTCCTCTTAACATAACAGAATCAACCAGGTCTTAAACCACACTGAGTGATACTGCGATAAGCATCAGGGTGTATCCACACACTTCAGTAAACACTAAAGGGGCTGAAGGCAGGAGTCTGGGATGACTTTTACACCCTGTGCAATCTACTGATTCCTCCAGGGTGTGTGTGTTAGGAATATGGGAATTGGGAATCGAGTCTTTAAAAAACAGATGCAGAGGGAGGTGTGTGTATATATATATATATTTGTATACATATATATGTGCACACACACATGTCTGAGTGCTATAATGACAGCTGCTCTTTCAGCAAATTGAAGTCAAGGAAAGATATTGATGATGTGCAATATTTTACTTATATATTTGTCAGTGTATTACATTCCATTACTGATTTGTTCATAACACTGGCATCATCCAATTCAGCATAACTTTTCCAGATAATTGTTTATGAGTCATAACATGTGCAGCTCTTTGAACACTAGTCTCTCTCACTGTTCTATTTTCTGTTCATGTGGCTTGATGCTTTGCTGGGATGTCCCACCTTCTTCTGTTTCACTGGTGGCTCTGAGCTCATTGTGTTATTCTGCTTGTCCTGCCACCTCTCGTGCTAACTCTGGGCAATGCAGATCTTGTTCAGCAGCTCCAGAGAGGCTCCAGTTACCCTGCAATGATGCCTACAGTCATGTCACTCCACAGGGAGACATGGAAGACAGTTTTTATTTTGACTTTACCCCAAATGATAAACAAATGTTGTGACTGTATTCTACGAGGACTTTAATGATAGCAGAAGTTTCTGTAGCTCAGAAAAAGCCACCATGAAATACAGTGACTGCAAGAAAAACACAGATAAATTTTAAAAAAATTTGAACTCCTTTATTTTATTCTTAACAGTATGTGTAATTAGGCACAGAAAGAACTGGCCTGAAATTGTGGTAGATTTTTTCATCACATCGGATCTCTCAATGCAAAACCCACGTAATTCAAAAAGATACTGTAGCTCTAAGAAAAATTAATTTGCTGCAGCAATTTCTTACATCAAGGGCTTGTGTTATTGAGGAGGGAGCCTGGATGCTCATAATGGTCCTTCTAGCTTCAGTTATCAACTCATCATCAGGAAGTACTTAGTCACTTTTTAGAACCATATTTTTGTTGTAGCCCTTTCTCCTGCCTTACATTTATCTGCAGGCCATGGTGAGTGTTACTAGAAACAAAATTCATATGTAGGAAATATTTTTTAGCAGACATAGCTATTCCAAAAAATAAAGCATGAGCAGAAAAAGCATAAACCTTGATGTGATTCATGGGCAGACTCAGAAAGCATATGAAATCTAGATTTTTCTGCTGAGTCTTGTGATAGCTAACTACAGAAATCCTTAAGTCTCCTACAAAACGGCCCAGAAATAACAGGATTTGGGTTCCACTTACACTAGTAACTTCTGGGATCAGAACATCATGCAGAGACTGCATTTAATTCTACTGGAGATAGACTTGGGCAGTAAGAGTTAAAAATCTTTTCAAGAATGTCTGCTGATGTTTTCCCTTCTTTGTTCCTCCTGCATCAAGTAGAGATGTAATGACAGTTCTTCCTCTTAGGCAAGACTGAGTGGGACTCGCATTCCTAATGGCCTCAGAGAAGAAAGGAAGAAAATTGCCATGGCTGCTCACAGCTCTTCAGCAACTGAGGGAGCAGTGGCCCCAGAAAGTGCTTCAGTGCCACATTTCTCATCTGTGATTACCACTGCACTACTGCTGTACGCTGTACTGATAGTGCTTTGGTGATATGATACACCTTTTAATCTATTATCAGAACTGAACAGCTATCTAATGCAATTTTGTTGGTGATCATTTACCATAAAGCAGATTGCTGAACTTAAGAGGAAAATGGCATCATGTTAATGATATTATCTGCCATGTGAGAGGTTTAATCAATCTTTCTATAGTCAGAATATAAGATATACAGAAGAGTTTTCTGATATGTTGTGATCATTTGTACAACTATTTGTTATACAATTAATCAATATTCTTATACATTTCCTGGCATTTTCCTCTCCCCCAATTCCATGATTTACTCATACTTTAATATTTTTGTGAATAAATTCCATGATGGATTAATTTACTGAACAAGACAGAAAAACACTAGTAATGGAAAACAAATGCATGAATATTGAATAAATTCCGTATATTTGAGTCATGCCCTGTGGGCACCTTTATTTGTACTAGATAGTGCCTCATGAACACTTCTAGTTCCTGGGATTTGTTGTTTGGTTGAGCAGCTGTATCCCACGATAGTCAGAGATGAAGCCAAGCAAAATACATACAAATTACTCCTCAGGCCACCATAAACAAATCCTTGTGTCAGCTACTCATGTACAACTCCCAGTGGTGTCAATGGAAGTTTCATGAATGTATCTGAAAACAGATTATAGCTGTTTCCCATAACAGAGGGAAAACATGAACCAACAAAGTTTTGATGAAACCAGAAACTGGTGTTCATGAGAAGAGCAACCTGAGGAATTGTAGTCTCACTTCAGCTACAACTGAGCTGCCAGCATTATTCCATTGCTTAGTTAGTCACACATCAGGTACAACAGAGTTGCCAGCATTATTCCATTGTCCAGCCTAAAAAAAATCTCTGCTATTCTACAGTTTCAGTGTATAGCTTGCAGGGGATAAGAATCACATCTGAAACACTCTGGTTGTCCTGGCTTCCAGCTGGGCCAGCTTCAATCATTTGTGCTATAAGGATATCCAGTGAAGTCCAGAGTGTTTGCAAACATGGCCCCTTTTGGTGCATATTTCATAAATTGCTGTCCACTCAAGTCTACCTGCAGATTCATGAGCCATGTCTCTGCTTTCCTCCCAATGTTTCAATGAGCTACCTGTAGGTGCAGACATCAGCTGCAGAAGCAGGTTGTCTGGATCCTACAAGCTTTTGGCATCCAGCTGGGACTCAGTTTTAGTGTTCACAGTCAGTTGCTTCTGGAGGCAATTAATCTTGTATTTAAGCTGAATCCTTCTCTCAAGGCACCTGGTTCTATTCGTCTGCTCCAGAGAGAGAAAGGGGAACAAAATTCTTAATGGAGGCACCACAGTCTGGACACTAAAATTGGCACGGTGAATCTTGAACTGAATGTTTACCACACTGTAGTTTCCTACAATGGAATCAGCTACAAAAAAGGTTATGTTTTACAGATGTACTTCAATGTATGGATATCTGAGTTGAAAATATATTAAATAAGCATTAATTACTGAAATCAATTGTAAAGCTTATTTGAGCACTGGAGAGAGTAACATTTTTGTGTTAGTCTGGGCTTGAACTCTTCTTGATGACTCGATTAGTTTTCCCCATTTGGTTCCCTGTTTAACAGAAGGGAAGCTCTAGTCCTACATGTTAATAGAGCAATTGGAGAAATTACAGTAGGATCTGTGGGTGAGGAAACTGCTTTAGTGCTGACAACAATTGCTTAGTCAGCAGTGCATGCAGTCAATGTATTTCACTAATTGTCTATTTATTTCTGCTCCTTTTGGCTGTTGAGACTTTGTCATGAGACCGGCCAGATGGCAGAGGCATTGGCACCTGTAATTAAGGGAGAAATAAACGCTGCAATATCATGGCTTACCCTCACCCCTGGCTTTTTTTTAAAAATCCTGTTGGCTGTGCTTACGGGCTGTACACTTAGTGACACCAAGCTATGCTTTGAATGCTGAATTTCTTAAAAGAACCCATAACTTTTGCAACATGGCCCCTAGGAATCAATTTTAATTTCCTAATTTAGCTGATGACAGACTGGGGAAGGCCTTTTCTGAGATTCTCTTCTCATTGCACATAAAGAAGAGAATGCATTTAATGTAACCAGCCATACAGCAGCATTTAAACAGCAGGATTTAAAGGCAGTCAATGATGAAATTCTGTAGACACAAGCCCAGCTGATGTGTAACACCAAAGAATCAATTACTAGATTCAATTTTCTACTGAATTTCTTCTTCATTTTTAGGAAATAGCTCATGAGGCATTTTTCTTTCATTTGTTTAGTTTTCCTAGAAAGCTGGGAATGACATTGCCTCTGTCATAGACCTTAAGTATTCATGTTTAGGATTCATAATGTGGGGGCAAACTCCACACTACTACTACTACTGCTGCTGCTACTACTACTACTTCCTGTCACCTCCTAATGAAAAAAAATAAAGACTTTGTCCTATCAAGTATAACTTGGAGAAACTTACTGATAACACAGAGAAAAGAATTTGTAAGGTCAAGGCAGAAAATATTCATGGTGTATACATTCTGAGTATACCTATTTTTGATGAAAAAGCTCAAATATACATATTCTCTTTTCAGTTCTGAACTCTGTAACTAAGAACGTGCTATAGCACCAGCACATTAAAACCCCTTAATCATTTACATTAGTATGCAAACTGTTTATTCAGCTCAATGTAGTAAATATGGGATGTTTACATACCTTGCTCTAGGCCATTATTTGGTTTAAAGAGAGAAAAACCAGTTAAAACTTACATGAGGCGGTGTGTTGACAGTCTGGGTTTTCTTTTCCCTTTAAATCTTCCTTAAATAGGTGTTCC